>NC_090443.1:352340795-352647123 GCF_031143425.1 Pleurodeles waltl
GAACAGAGAAGAAGAAAAGAAGAAAAGAAGCAGGAGAGAGGGTGAGTAGCGCGGGGCAGAGCGAGGGGCTGGGAGGTGGGGGGTACTTACTGTGAGGTGGGTCTCAGGAACTCAGGAACCTGGAGGAGCTGGAGGAGCTGCAGCGGCAGGGGGAGCGACCTACCCTTGGGTCAAGGGTCGCTACCACTGTCGCGCAGCGGCCGCCATATGAGGTAGGAGGGGGAGGGGAGGGGTCAGCTGGGGGCGAATGGGAGCTGGGGGACGGGGGCGTGCAGGAGGTCGCGGCGGGAAAGCGCGTGGGAGGGGGGGACAGGTAGAGTGAGAAGAGCTGGGGCAGGGGGGTTTAAGGGTGGAGGGGGGTGAGTGTTGGGAGGTTTAGGAGATTAGGGAGAAAGATAGGAGTAGGGTTGTGAAGATAGGGGAGGGGGGTTGTAGAGGTGGGTGAGGGTGAGAGGTAGAGTGAGAGGATAGGAAGATAGGTAATAGAGGGGGTGGCGGGAAGGGGGGAGAGATAGAGAAATAGATAGAGAAAATCGATAGATAGAGAAATCGATAGATAGAGAAATAGATAGATAGAGAGATAGGTAGATAGGAGGAGGTGGAGAGTGAGGGAGTTAGATAGTGGGATAGAGAGATAGAGAGATACGTAGATAGGAGGAGTGAGGGAGGTAGATAGCGAACGGGTTAGATAGGGGTGATAGAGAGGGGGAGGCGAGTGAGGGAGGGGGATGAGGCAGGAGCAGGAGGGCAGGCGCGGGGAGAAGAAGACGGAGGAGGCAGAAGACCCGAAGGCAGAAGACAGAAGACAGAAGACCGGAAGAACAGAAGAAAGGAAGACCGGAAGAACAGAAGAAAGGAAGACCGGAAGAACAGAAGAACAGAAGAACAGAAGAGCAGAAGACCGGAAGAACAGAAGAAAAGAAGACCGGAAAAAAAGAAGAAAGGAAGACCGGAAGAACAGAAGAACAGAAGAACAGAAGAACAGAAGAACAGAAGAACAGAAGAACAGAAGACCGGAAGAACAGGAGACCAGAAGAACAGAAGAACACAGAAGAACACAGAAGAACACAGAAGAACACAGAAGAAGATACAGAAAACGAAGAACAGAAGGCAGAAGACCACAGAAGAAGATGAGGAAGAAGAGAAGAAGAGAGAAGACGGGGAAAAGAAGAGTACAGAAGAAGATTACAGACGAGGAGCGAGGAGGAAGAACAGAGAAGAAGAAAAGAAAAAAAGAAGCAGGAGAGAGAGTGAGTAGCGCGGGGCAGAGCGAGGGGCTGGGAGGTGGGGGGTACTTACTGTGAGGTGGGTCTCAGGAACTCAGGAACCTGGAGGAGCTGGAGGAGCTGCAGCGACAGGGGGAGCGACCTACCCTTGGGTCAAGGGTCGCTACCACTGTCGTGCAGCGGCCGCCATATGAGGTAGGAGGGGGGGGAGGGGTCAGCTGGGGCGAATGGGAGCTGGGGGGCGGGGGCATGCAGGAGGTCGCGCCGGGAAAGTGCGAGGGAGGGGGGGACAGGTAGAGTGAGAAGAGCTGGGGGAGGGGGGTTTAAGGGTGGAGGGGGTTGAGTGTTGGGAGGTTTAGGAGATTAGGGAGAAAGATAGGAGTAGGGTTGTGAAGATAGGGGAGGGGGGTTGTAGAGGTGGGTGAGGGTGAGAGGTAGAGTGAGAGGATAGGAAGATAGGTAATAGAGGGGGTGGCGGGAAGGGGGGAGAGATAGAGAAATAGATAGAGAAAATCGATAGAGAAATCGATAGATAGAGAAATAGATAGATAGAGAGATAGGTAGATAGGAGGAGGTGGAGAGTGAGGGAGTTAGATAGTGGGATAGAGAGATAGAGAAATAGGTAGATAGGAGGAGTGAGGGAGGTAGATAGCGAACGGGTTAGATAGGGGTGATAAAGAGGGGGAGGCGAGTGAGGGAGGGGGATGAGGCAGGAGCAGGAGGGCAGGCGCGGGGAGAAGAAGACGGAGGAGGCAGAAGAGCCGAAGGCAGAAGACAGAAGACAGAAGAGCAGAAGACCGGAAGAACAGAAGAAAGGAAGACCGGAAGAACAGAAGAAAGGAAGACCGGAAGAACAGAAGAACAGAAGAAAGGAAGACCGGAAGAACAGAAGAAAGGAAGACCGGAAGAACAGAAGAACAGAAGAACAGAAGACCGGAAGAACAGGAGACCAGAAGAACAGAAGAACACAGAAGAACACAGAAGACCACAGAAGAAGATACAGAAAACGAAGAACAGAAGGCAGAAGACCACAGAAGAAGATGAGGAAGAAGAGAAGAAGAGAGAAGACGGGGAAAAGAAGAGTACAGAAGAAGATTACAGACGAGGAGCGAGGAGGAAGAACAGAGAAGAAGAAAAGAAGAAAAGAAGCAGGAGCAGGAGAGAGGGTGAGTAGCGCGGGGCAGAGCGAGGGGCTGGGAGGTGGGGGATACTTACTGTGAGGTGGGTCTCAGGAACTCAGGAACCTGGAGGAGCTGGAGGAGCTGCAGCGGCAGGGGGAGCGACCTACCCTTGGGTCAAGGGTCGCTACCACTGTCGCGCAGCGGCCGCCATATGAGGTAGGAGGGGGGGGAGGGGTCAGCTGGGGGCGAATGGGAGCTGGGGGGCGTGCAGGAGGTCGCGGCGGGAAAGCGCGAGGGAGGGGGGGACAGGTAGGGTGAGAAGAGCTGGGGGAGGGGGGTTTAAGGGTGGAGGGGGGTGAGTGTTGGGAGGTTTAGGAGATTAGGGAGAAAGATAGGAGTAGGGTTGTGAAGATAGGGGAGGGGGGGTTGTAGAGGTTGGTGAGGGTGAGAGGTAGAGTGAGAGGATAGGAAGATAGGTAATAGAGGGGGTGGCGGGAAGGGGGGAGAGATAGAGAAATAGATAGAGAAAATCGATAGATAGAGAAATCGATAGATAGAGAAATAGATAGTTAGAGAGATAGGTAGATAGGAGGAGGTGCAGAGTGAGGGAGTTAGATAGTGGGATAGAGAGATAGAGAGATAGGTAGATAGGAGGAGTGAGGGAGGTAGATAGCGAACGGGTTAGATAGGGGTGATAGAGAGGGGGAGGCGAGTGAGGGAGGGGGATGAGGCAGGAGCAGGAGGGCAGGCGCGGGGAGAAGAAGACGGAGGAGGCAGAAGAGCCGAAGGCAGAAGACAGAAGACAGAAGAGGAGAAGACCGGATTAACAGAAGAAAGGAAGACCGGAAGAACAGGAGACCAGAAGAACAGGTGACCAGAAGAACACAGAAGAACACAGAAGAAGATACAGAAAACGAAGAACAGAAGGCAGAAGACCACAGAAGAAGATGAGGAAGAAGAGAAGAAGAGAGAAGACGGGAAAAGAAGAGTACAGAAGAAGATTACAGACGAGGAGCGAGGAGGAAGAACAGAGAAGAAGAAAAGAAGAAAAGAAGCAGGAGCAGGAGAGAGGGTGAGTAGCGCGGGGCAGAGCGAGGGGCTGGGAGGTGGGGGGTACTTACTGTGAGGTGGGTCTCAGGAACTCAGGAACCTGGAGGAGCTGCAGCGGCAGGGGGAGCGACCTACCCTTGGGTTTGTAATCAGTCCAACAATAAATAAACAATCCGGTTTACACATTAAACAGATGTGTACATGTGTATAAAAAGGGACACTTCCCAGTCCATAGTTCACAGGCCCCACATGGCCACAGGGCAAATTCCAAGGCCCCACTCGAATCCTGCCCCAATCTGGAGAGAACACTGCAGGGGCATCAGCTGGCAAATAGGCAGTCACCTCGGGGTGCCTTAGCCAGATGCAAAACAAGCCCACTGGTTCTGGAGGGGGCAAAAGCCCTGTGCTTGGTCCTGGGGAGTGCAAGGCCACAGCCTCTGGAGTGGGTGACTTGCCCACTGGATCTGGAGGGGGCAGGCCGCACTGCAGCCCTTGGAGGCTGGACTATATGGCATCTGCCAGCGGTGACGTCTGCACTGTGGTGGTGGTTGTGGGAGGCTCATGCTCAGCCCCTGCACCCTCCGATGGCTGCACTGTAGTGGTGGTTGCACAACGGCTGGTGGCGGGGGCTCTGTGACAGCTGGTGGTGGTGGCGGTGTATGGCTGTCAGCTTCTGCTGGCATAGATTGTCTCCTCTCCACCTGCTCATGGGTCAGGGATCCCTTACCCTTCCTGGCACTGGTGGATGGGCTCTTATCCCCTCTGCCTGCTGGTGCAGTCTCCTTCCCCTTCCTTGCAGCTGGTACGGGCTCCTTCCCCTTTTTTGCAGCTGGTGCAGGCTCCTTCCCCTTCTTTGCAGCTGCTGCAGGCTCTTTCCCCTTCAGTATTGTTGGCCTGGAATCCTTTCCACAACAAGTAGGTGGTGCAAACACTGAGCCCATGGAATGTTAGGCTGAGGTGCTTGGCTGGGTCCTTGATACCCTGCTCATATGTGCAGGATGGGGGTGGAATGGTAGGGAAGAGGTCAATCTGGGAAAGATAAAAGCTTTTTAGAGACGTTGGGGCAGGAAGGGAGCGGCGTAAAGGAAGTGGAGGATGAGGGAGTGCTTGTTGGATGTGTTTGTCTGCTGGATTTGGGTGCAGGTGCATGAGCTGTATGCTGTTGTGAGGTGGATGGCTGTTGGGTGTCTGAGTGCTTGCGTTTGTGTACTTTAGGAGGGGGGGACAGACACGGGAGAGGACACAGGAGACGTGTGCATGGATGTTGTGGAGGTGTCTGCCAGTGAGGTGTGTGTTCTGCTTGGTGTAGTGATGATGCTGGTAGTGGATGATGATGTAGTGCATGCAGGGGTGAGTCTGGATGTAAGTGGGTGGGAGGTGGAGGAGGAGGGGGAGACAGTGGGAATAGTGGATGTTGTTGTGTCAGCAAATGAATGTTGTTTGTGTGAATGCCTGTGGAATGAAGTGTGGTGCTTCTGTTTGCCTGTGACACTCTTGGGTGTTGTTTTGTGTGCATGCTCGTCTGTGTGCTTGGGATTGAGGAGAATGGGACTGGGAAGTGGTAGTTGGACGGGGGAACAGTAGAAACAGGGACAATGGCTGCCATCAGGGAGGAGGCCAGAGCCTGAATCGATCTCTGTTGGGCCGCCAATCCACAGTGAATGCCGTCCAGGAATGCATTAGATTGCTGCATCTGGGCTGCCAGCCCCTTGATGGCATTCACAATGGTTGTTTGCCCTACAGAGATGGATCTTAGGAGGTCACTAGTCTCCTCACTCAGGGCAGTAGGGCTCACTGGGGCAGGGCCTGAGGTGCCTGTGGCGAAGGAGATGCCCACGCTCCTGTGTGAGCGGGCACGGGCAACTCACTGAGCAGGCTACTGGGAGGGCGGTGCTGGTACGGGGGTGGTGGCTGTACATGCAGCTGGGGTGGTCACAGAGGTGTCTGCCACCACCAGGGAGGTCCCATCGAAGGAGGTACTAGAGTCGGTATTGTCCGCTCCAGTCTCCGCTGTGGTCCTCCCCTCGCCCTCCGTCCAACTGGTGCCCTCAGCGTCGGTGGACTCTGCCTCCAGGGTCCTGTGGGATGCAGCTCCCTCTGTTGCCAGTGCCTCTGCTCCTCCGCCAGATGATGCTAATGCACATAAGGACAGGATGACAAAACAAGAAAGGGGGGGAGGGAGACAAAGGATACACTGGGTCAGTGACAGCACCAACACCACCCTTGGCATACACAGCACCCTCACACACAGGAAACAGGCCTACACACTATGCATGGTCCTACCAGTGAAATGGCTACTCAACCAGGAATGAGAAGGGGTACACACCTCCACCTGCAGCACAGCTAGGACCCACACAGCCCTGCCCAGTAGTGAATACTAACAAGCTGGGTAAGCAGTATTTCACAATCAAATCCTTAGCCACCAGAGGACCTACGCTGCTATGTCTGACCTGGCCTAGGGGCACCCACTGACACACAACCACCACCCGGATACCACCCCTCCAGCCATGAGTTTCAATGATACCCACTGTACTCACCCCCTTGTGGCTGCTGTGAGGCCCTCAAGCACCCATCCAGCTCAGGGTAGCCAACTGCCAGTATGAGGGCAATCAGGGGGGTCAGGGCCCACGGGCACCCCTTCTCTGTTGGGAGGCCATCCCCAGCTGGGCCTCCGCGGACTTCCATGCCCAGCGTCTCATGTCCTTCCACTGTTTCCGACAGTGGGAGCTCTGCCTGCCATAGACCCCCAGGGTCCGCCCCTCCTTGGCGATGGCACGCCATATTCCCTTCTTTTGATGGGTGCTGACCCGCAGAGGCAATACAGACAGGAGAAAACCATCAGACAAACAGTCCAGCCAGTAACACAAATGGCCCACCATTCTCATTTCCATCACCGTTGGCACACATAGCCCAGCACACAAAGTGTACACTGCAAAGAGGACATCCACCCACCCCCTTACACAAGGCCTTCACACACACATCTCAATACATTCATGGCACATGCATCATGCCCACAGTGTACTCACCTGTTGGTCTGGAGGCCCACACAACACTCTGTACTGGGGTAGGACCCCATCCACCAGTCGCTCCAACTCCTCAGAAGCGAAGGCTGGGGCTCTTTCCCCGGTAACACAGGCAATGGTAGGTTCCAGACACAAGTCACAGCAGCACATGGAGTGTAGGTCCTCTCCTATGGAAGGTCAGGAAACAAGTGAGGAATCTGATAGAAAATGGCGGTCACATCCGTGGCGGTGCATACTGTCACCACCGGCGTAGATCACCATTGGCCCCTGTACCCCATAGGGCCAATTATAACCAATGAGGAATTGCATGGCGTTTCACGACCGCCTACCGCCACGGTGCACAACATCAGCTGCATTACCTCACTTTCACCTGTCCCTCTAGACAGGACAGGCAGACGCCATTTCAGGGGAGGAACAGTCCTATGGATAAATTCTGTGTCACAGGCACATTCTTCACAAATGACACTGTCCCGAAACATGCTTGCACATTGCGGACTGTTGTTGTGGCTCCATTGTTCAGTTTGTTACTGCCTCCTCACTCTTTTGTCCCTTAGATACCTACCGCTGTGGATGAATAGGAGATGGAGACATACCCCTGTGTACAGACCCCCGGTGAACTTGGCTGCACCGGAGGACAGGCACATAATACTCACCTATAGACTGGACAAGGCCACAGTCAAAGATGTGTGCCCAATTGGAGCCTGACCTGATATCTGCTATCCGTCACCCCACTGGGATCCCCCCTCTTGTGCAAGTGCTATCAGTTCTCCATTTCCTGGCAACTGGTTCTTTCCAAGTGGCAGTGGGCTTGGCAGCAGGAATGTCACAGCCAAGGTTCTCAAATGTGTTAACAAGAGTGTTGTCTGCCCTGATAAAAACATGTGCAAAAACAACAGATGATGAACGGAATGCAGAACAAATCAAACATTCACCCCCAGTCACAGATCTGGGTTTAATCCATCAGCTTTTTTGCTTGCCATGCCATTCCAGTTTGGACCCAGCCATATGTAAATCAGTCTTGACCCTGTTCCCCATGGGAACAGTCCAGCCTGAACTGCCAGGCCAGGTTTTCCCTGGACCAGAAACAAGCATCCTGGGACCGGTTTCAGGGTATCACCCTTCATCAGCCAGGCTAGCTTGAATCTGGTGGCATAGCAAGCACGGGACCCACGTCTGGGCATACCCTTCCCACTTGGGGCAACAAATGCAAAAACAACAGATGATGGACGGAATGCAGAACAAATCAAACATTCACCCCCAGTCACAGATCTGGGTTTAATCCATCAGCTTTTTTGCTTGCCATGCCATTCCAGTTTGGACACAGCCATATGCAAATCACTCTTGACCCTGTTCCCCATGGGAATAGTCCAGCCTGAACTACAGGCCAGGTCTTCCCTGGACCAGAAACAAGCATCCTGGGACCGGTTTCAGGGTATCACCCTTCATCAGCCAGGCTAGCTTGAATCTGGAGGCAGAGCAACCATGGTACCCACGTCTAGGCATACCCTTCCAACTTGGGGCAACAAATGCAAAAACAGCAGGTGAGTCTGGTTACCAAAACCTATCATGGCTGCTGACCCCTGTGGGGAATGCCAAGACAAGGGCAGAAGAACTTTCTAATGAGGCACATGGGCGAACCAGAAGGATCATTGAAAGGACCTTTGGCCTCCTGAAGGCCAGGTTACGGTGCCTCCATCTAACAGGTGGATCCTTGTGCTACTCACCCAAGAAGGTCTGTCAGATAGTAGTGGCATGCTGCATGTTGCACAACCTGGCCCTTAGACGACATGTGCCATTTCTGCAGAAGGAGGAGACTGGAGATGCCCCTGTGGCAGCAGTGGACCCTGAGGACAGTGAGGATGAGGAGGCAGAGGATGAGGATGTGGACAACAGAACATCTGTGATCCCTCAGTACTTCCAATGACACTCAGGGGAGACAGTGTAACTTTACATTTCTATGACTTTGGCTGTATTCTGTGTTGTATTGGCATGCTGGCATTTGCCACTTCTTTGCTCACTTCCTGTTACCTCTGGATATTCATTTTGCAGATGTTGGTGATTTGACAAATTCTCCTGGTGTGATCACAATAGTCAGATACAGGTCAATAATTCTATGCTCATTCTATGTACAGTTCATTTGCAATGGTTGTAGCTGTTTCAATCAATACATATTTGAAATACATGGAATACTTTGAAGTCAGATTTTATCCAAGGGTGTTTATTGTAGTGCTAATATATAGAGGGGAAAGTGCAATGGGATGGGGTGATGATAGAGGAAAGTCCAGAGTATTGTTCCAGTCTGTTTGTAGCACAGGTGCATTGTCCATGGGGACATAGGAAGGGGAGCAATGGCAGTTCAAGGTGGACAAGGTGGCTGAGTGGGACACAAGGGGGGCAATCAGGAGAGTCTCATTTCCTGGCGGTGGTCTTGGCAAGTGTCTCTGGCTTCTGTCTGGTTCGCAGGGAACGTTTGTAGGGTGGTTCGCCTTCTGCAGGGGGGGGGTGCTAGTAGCCTGTTGGCCCTCCTGGCCACTAGCAGCAGCGGAAGTGGAGGGTTGTTTAGATGATTGGCTAGTGGCAGGGGCCCGCTGGTGTGACACTGCCTCCCTCATAATGTTGGTCATTACTCAAAGCACCCCTGCTATGGAGATTAGGCTGTTGTTGATGGCCCTGCAAGTCCTCCCTGATCCCCTGATACTGTCCCTCCTGCAGCCGCCTGTTCTCCTGCACGTTATCTAGGATCTGGCCCATCGTGTCCCGGGAATGTTGGTAGGCTCCCAGGATCTCTGAGAGTGCCTCCTGGAGAGCCGGTTCCCTGGTCCTGTCCTCCCACTGGCACACAGCAGTTCTCCCCGTGTCCCTGTTGGCCTGTGCCTCTGTCCCCTGAACGGTGTACCCACTGTCACTGACCCCAGGTCCCTGATTGTCTTGTGTGCGAGGCCTTGGGTCCCTGTACAGGTGGGCACACTGCTGATTGACGTGTCCTGGAAACAGAGGTTTGGGGACGCTGGGTGGGTGCGGTGTTGTTGGTTCCTGATGGGGGAGGCTCTGTGGCGGTCTGTGACTGGGCTTGGGTGACCGACTGTCCAGTGGTCCCTGATAGGCCAGGTAGATCGTCCAGATCCCGAACTCCAGGTCCGATCTTCTGTTGGAGCACTGGATAGTGATGGCACCTCCTCTCCAGTGACATTGGCTGGGGTACCTGTGGGGATGTAAATGATGTATTATGCTTCATGTGTATGACATTTGTACATCCCTTTATTCCCCTCTATGTTTGGCGTTGCCCTGCCAGCTTTTACTTGTGTCAGTTGGTATATGGTGAGGTCGTTAGTTTCCCTATGCTGTGCATACTTTAGTGATGTGTGTCCATGCAGTGCTGTAAGGGGTGTCCATGCATTGGTACAGCATGCAGGGCTTGGCATTGGGATTAGTGTGATGGTGGAGTGCGTGGGATGGAGTGGAGTGATGGGAGTGAGGGTAAGGGTGCGTGATGGCATGCAGGAATGGGGGGTGATAATTGTTGAAAGTTGACTTACCAGGGTCCAGTCCCCTTCCAACTCCGGCCAGGCCCTCAGGATGCAGTATTGCCAAGACTTGCTCCTCTCAGGCTGTGAGTTGTGGAGGAGGAGGTGGGGGTCCACCGCTAGTCCTCTGTATAGAGAGCTGGTGTCTTGCTGCTATGGAACGTACCTTCCCCTGTAGGTCATTCCACCTCTTCCTGAAGTCATCCCTTGTTCTGGGGTGCTGCCCCACGCCGTTGACCCTGTCCACGATTCTCCGCCATAGCTCCATCTTCCTTGCTATTGATATGTGCTGCACCTGTGCTCCAAATAGCTGTGACTCTACTCTGACAATTTCCTCTGCCATGACCCTTAACTCCTCAGTGAAACGGGGGTGCCTTTGTGGTGCCATGGGTGTTATGTGATGTGTGTTGGTGAGGGTGTGTTGGGTAATATTTTGGGGTTTGTGATGTGGAGTGCGTGGGGGTGTAGGGGTGTGAGTGGTGTGTGTCTAGTTGTCGAATGGTCTTGGTGTTAGTCTGGTGGCAATGATTTGTATTCGTAAAGGGTTGTGGGTGATGTCGGTGTGTTTTTTATAGTGGTGTGGGTGTGGTGTGTGTATGGGTGTCAGGTGTGTATTGTTTGAATTGTCCAATGTGGTGTTGTTTTGTATGTGGGTGTGCATTGTGAGCGCGCCAGTATGTACCACCAATGGTTTACCGCCATTGAATGCCCGTCGTGGTGATTCATAGGTCATAATGTGATGGGCATTTTTCTGTTGGCGTAACGGTGTGTGTTTTGATACCGCCTGCTTAACACTGACCTTTCGGATTTGTGTATGTGGCTGTATTCTGTTGGCTTGGTGTGTGTGTGTGTGTGTGTGTGTCATAATATGGTGAATGGATATCTGCCACTGCGGCGGTAAGTTGGCAGCCGTCAGCGTGGCGGTAAGTGGGACTTACCTCCAGTGTCACAATGAGGGACTATGTTTTATTGTCAAAGTTTGAGGTTTGCAAGGGATTCTGGGTACAAAAAAAGTGAGCACCATGCACGTTAGCCCACACTGGATACCCCTGGATGTCAAGTTTTCAAAAATGTGCAGGTTAGGTAGATTTCCCTAGGTGCCCTCTAAGCTAGGGTCCAATATGTAGAGCTACCCACATGTGATGCGCTCATGTTGGATTTTGAGCCATTTCCTGATGCAGGCACAAGGCCTATCCATACAAGTGAGGTAACACTTTTATCAGGAGACTGGGTGGATGGAAGTTTGTGGTTCCCCACGGATTCCAGAACTTTCTATCACAGAAATATGAGGAAAACGTGTTTTTAGTCAAGGTTTGAGGTTTGCAAGGGATTCTGGGTAAAAAAAAAAAACTGGTGATACCCAAACAAGACAGCCCACCCTGGATACCCAAAGGAGCCTAGGCTTCAAAGATGTACAGGGTCACTAGGTTGATAGCCTTATTCTTGTGCTTCACTCTCGTTGTTACTATTTTAATCCTACTGTGTTGTGTAGTTCTGGTTATTGCAGCTCACGCTTTGCTATCTAAAATGCAGTTGTTTTATTAAACCAATCTTTAAAACTTAAACTGCCTCTGTCATTTATATATGAGACCATACTGTGTATGAGAGAACCGGTTGTGACCTGAGTGACCACGACTTTCCTGGGAAGTACTAAGATGTCATGCGCTCGGCTGCCCAATTGTCTCTTCCATTAGGGAGAGACGAGGCACTGCTAGTTAGCCGGAGCAAAACCCGGATTTAGAGTGACAAGTGTCATCCACTGTGGGTCAGACTCAGTCACCCACACTGTGAACCATCTTGCCGCTCAAAATCCAGTAGTCTCATTAGGATAATGAGAGCCTACGCGACATGGCGCCGCCAACGTTTGGTCAGGCTCTAATTTTCGGGTCCACCGGCTCCTCTCGGTCTCATTTAATACAATGACCCCTCAGTTCCTTATACGGAGACGTCCGTGGTGCTGAGGATTTCCACCACCGCTGTATAGGTAACCCTATTTTACAGCGGTGGTTGTTCAAGCTTGAACCTTAAAAGGAAAGAAGACACTGTCTTGGTGTGCCTTCTCTGAACCTTTAGTGCTTTTATAATGGCAAATCCCCAGGCTTTACAAATAGCTCTTAATATGAGGCAACCACTTACAACACATTTATTGGCACATGGACTTACAGCACAGGGGAGGTCCAGTCACATTTGTGGTGGACACTCACGCAGCTTATAGAGCTGTTTTACTATTGGGTCACATTTCCAGCAGTAGATGGGAATACAAATATATTCCATACATGCACAGTTGTGAACGCGCCTGGGCAGTACAGGGCGTACGCATACTTAAATATACCTTTATCTTATCAAGAACATAATAATTGGCTTGATGGCGCCCTACCCCATACAATATTACCAGTAAGGTTATGTCCACTAAGTAATGATGGTCCTACCTGGCCTTTATTGTCCACATATACACCTCATCCTGTGTTTGCGAATATGGCGGTAGCTGAGGTTCGACGCTTATATACTGAATTGACAGCGATATATAGACGATTAGTACAATTTGTGATGCAGACACTAAATACAAACCCAGCGCATGCTGCTCCAGCTCAACCACATGCAGTAACACCAGGTATAAATCCAGTGACTGTACACTCTATTATAGGTAAAGTCCCAGCCAAACGAGAGGAGACTCAGTTTTGGCTAACACAGAAAATTAATACACTGGAGGCAGTATTTCCCCATACGGGACCTCAGGATAAACATAGAATATTAACTATGTGCTTGCCTTTTGGGATGGTTCCCACAGTTGAACACTGTAATACATGGGGCATGGTATTTGCCGCACTCGATACAACGGCACACAGTACACCGACATTAGCCAACCTACAGGACTCTGCTTAAACAAATACAAGACGAATACGGGGCTGCCCCAGCCCTAGATTTAGGAATGCAACTGATGGGCAACTTTGCCACAGTTTCTTCAATTATCCTAAGTAATCTTAAAGGGGAAGCAGTTGCACTTGCAGTGCGCATGCGTCTTCGTGACGTTCCGCAACAAGATCAGGCTCGAGAACTGCCTAAAATAATAGTGGAAACATATTCCAGTATCGGTCGAGATAGCCTAGGCGCTAGACCACAAAAACCTCAATTTCAGGGTAAAATTAATAAGGACAATCCTAAACAACAACCGGAGGGTAATAAGAAACGCTGGGAGAAAAAACAACATACACCTAAAAAAGAAAGGGGAGAATCTCCACATACGGATACCCCACAGAATAGGTATAATCTCAGAAATAGAGAGAATATAAAGACGCCTGATAGATATCAATATACTGATACACACCAATCTCGTTCCTTTCAGGACTCATCGGAAAAGAGAAATGAGAGAGGTGGGTGATCAGAGCAGAGAACAGAGTACGTGAAACCGAGACAGAAATCACAAAGCTCTTCGGAGGTTTCTGTTAAGAAGGAAGAGAAGCCAGTACAACAAAAAACAACAATTTAAAAAGAAAAAAGTGGCAGCTGTCTCAGTCAGACATGCCACTCAGGAAGAGGGTTCTCTTGAAGAACAAGAACTGGGCTCTAGCACTGCTAGACAGCGCGGCAGCGGTCACAATAGTTCACCGGAATCTTCTAGAGCATCTGGAAGTGAAAGCAACTGATGACTTCATACAAGTAGAAACAGCAGATATGAGTGTCTCCGAACCCGAAAGGGTGTATAGAGTAACTCTACAATTGGAAGGAGACATTGAACACACCATACACGCAATCTTTTGGGATCGTTTAGTTAAAATATATGACATTTTGTTGGCCGAACAAGATTGGCCACCTGATTTTGTCCGCACCTGCCCAGCAGGGGAGGAGGTTATTAAACCTTCCTTCTCGCCCCTTGTTCCAGAGGAACTTGCTGAGTCCTATTCTATAGAATGGGCTCTCGCACGGGGCACCTGCGTTACATAGAAATCACGTAGGTTGGGACAGGGATTCTCCATACCATGTAATTCCCATTAAAGGTGAACCTCAGCCACAACCGCAGTATCCCATTAAACATGAAGCAAGGGCACCAGTGAGAGAAATACTTACGCAATTAGAATACCAGGGGGTGATTGAACCCTGTGTCTCACCGATGAATAATCCCTTATTCCCTGTAGCTAATACGGACCATTAATACAGAATAGTTTTAGACTACAGACATTTAAACGGATATACACGTACATATGCTATACAAAATTCGCATAGCACTGCACTAATGAGCAACATTGTGTGGAAAAAATATGAAACGACTTTGGATATCTCATATGGATTCTTCTGCCAGAATATAGCGCCTGAAAGCAGAGACTTAACAAGCTTTAGCGCACTAGGCTTCCAGAAACAATTCTGTTGTTTGCCTCGGGGGTATAAGAACAGCCCAGGACTGTTTGCAGCTTGTGTGACTGCTATTTTACACGAGTTAGACCCCGAAGCGTTGTCATATGTGGATGATATATATCTCATGGATGACGAGTTACTACAACATTTAAGACGGGTAGCCCGCATTGTTGTAGGGTTTGCCGAACTCAGCTACAAATTTAACTTCAAAAAATCAAAAATTACCTTCCTCAGCGTCCTGTTCCTAGGATATGAGCTGTCAAATGAAGGGAAGAGCCTAGCTCCACAATTTTTAGAAAATTTGCACAATTGCAACCACCAAATACTATAAACAAAATTACAATCAATGTTGGGCTTTCTACATTTTGGCAGAACATACATTCCTGATTATGCTACACGCATAAAACTTTTATATGAATTGATACGTCCTGATTTTTCAAGCAAATTTTGGACAATTGAACATGCACATACTCTTAGTGAGTTACAGGCAGACATGCTAGCAGCAAAACATTTACACACACGGGATAATAAGACACATTTGGTCATCAGGGTGATAGCTGGAGCCATTGGGTTTACTTATGTCACATTTAATGAAGGTGAGCCAGTCCCGATTGCATACAAATCACACTTGTATTCCGCTGCTGAACAACGGTTTGCACACACAGAGAAAATACTCACTGCTGTCCAGATGGCTGTTATTAAAGAAAGACCTCTTGCCAAAGGAAAAAGCATCATTGTCGTTTCTCCTATACCGGCCCTGAGGCTGTTACAAAAGCTAGCGTCCCGAACGCGAAAGCACTTCATCCAAGATGGATACAATGGGCTACGTCTCTAACAGCCACTGATGTAGACTACATTTTTGACCCCAAGTTACAAACTCAAGAATTTCTACAATATGAAGTTGAATATCCGGTTCCCGTTGACACCTTGCCAATTGATCAATATAATGTAGTCATGTACACTGATGGCTCTGCGCAACCAGTGATTGGAACCAAACATCAATGTTCTGCTGCATGTGCGGTCGTGAGCGGCTATATGGAGGGGGAGAAATTCTGTCCCCAACATACCTATACACAGACCTTAGGGGATTGTACAGCACAATTGGCTGAGCTAAAAGCTCTACTAATGGCACTAGAACATACAGATCCGACACAGTTCACACTGATTGTTTGTGATTCATATTATTGCGTCCAGTCTTTTAATGAATACTTGCATTACTGGTGCTTGAATGGGTTCAGAGATTCGAAAGGCAACACCATAAAACACAGACTACTGTGGGGGAAGGTAGCAGACCTGAAAGAGACGCTACCTAAAGTCCATGTTGTGCATACACTTGGACACCGGTGCCTTGGGATACACGTGGCTGGAAACACTTTGGCTGAAGAAGCCGCAAAGTCAGCAGTGGCAGTTGCCACTGTAGCTGCAGTAACTCGTTCGAGTTCCAAACCAGACACAGACATTATGGCTGCCATAAAAGCTACGGTTGATGGTACGCTTTATCCTAAAGGATTTCCTAATAAATATCAATACTTGATGGGAAGTCTGCTGAACGCTGAAGTTAAAACTCCAGACGTAGGCATATGCGACATCCCCAATAAAGATATAAGACCACAATTGATTAAAGCAGCACATGAGGAGGTGGCATCTGCACATGCTGGCGTGGCTGCTACAATTTCACTCTTGCAGGCCCGTTATTGGTGGCCTGGTCTCTATAAAGAGACTAAGCAGTATGTCCTTTGTTGTGACATCTGTCAACAAATTAAAGTTTCCACAGTTAGGCGCCCGCCGCAGACACCCCTCTTAATCTCAAATAGACCATTATAATGTGGGTACTTGGATCATTGCAGTCCATTAACACCAGATAGTGCATACAAATATATACTAGTTGCTGTTGATTCTTGCTCCAGATTTGTGTGGGTGTGGCCACAACGCTCGGCTGACGCTCGGACTGTTATTAAAGATTTGCGAGTCTTTGTCGGTACATATGCAGTTGCGGCGTTCCATTCAGACCAGGGCCCTGGTTTTGCCTCAAGGGCATTCAGGGACACCATGGCTTCATTGGGGGGCCAGCTCCACTACTCGTATCCATTTCATCCCGAGGGAAATTCTGTCGTGGAGCGATTAAACTGCGATTTAAAGCAATCCTTAACAGCCAGAGTCTTAGGTACGGGTCGTAGTTGGCTAACCCTCCTGTATGGAGTTCAGAGAGCACTAAATAACCTGCCTAGAAGGTCCCTGGGGGGTCGTACTTCATATGAGTGCCTGTTCGGAACACAAATGTTTGTTCCGGATCTTGATGGTCCTGGTGTGGAGGCGGCGGAAACACCTTTTGACATAAATGATCGTGTCACTGTTTTACAGGAATTACAGCAGTTCCGTGAAGATGACTCTTCTAAAAGTGCTGCCTCCACAGGAATTAAGGATGTGCCAGTAACACCTACTGGCTGGATTCCCAGAGTTGGGGATCTTGTGCGTTAAAAGGTCACAGTGAAAAAAGAATTTGGCCCTTCGTATCGAGCACCAGTCCCTGTGTTGGGGATACACTGTACCAGAACTGTTATTCTACCACCATTGCCAGGTGCCAAAGAAAACCGCTTTGTTTCTAATGACAATGTCAAGTTACAACATGTGGCCGATTCTACACAGCCGACCAAGAGGAACGTCCAGTAGTTCCCGAATCCCTCTCACTACTGGAGAAGAAGTTCCGCTTCAAGTTGTCTACACCAACACTGATGCCTCTCCGAGCTTGGGGAGGGTGGATGATGATGATCTCGCATTGGTTCCACTAACAACAAGCAACTTAGAAAGATTCGATCAAGTTACCATGTCTACGAACAAAACGGATGGTGCTGTCTACTGTGTACCACCACGGGCAACACCAACTCCTCCATTGACTACGGCAATGCCTTTTGCACGAACTGCCTCTGGTTACTTTGCAGACAACAACAACGGTCTATCAGACTCGTTTCCCTCTTCGACTGCTGACCTGTCAGGTCCACATAAGCTGATACATTGGCTTAAAGATACGTATTTAATTTTTCCATGGAACTATGTGTGGCTTTCCTTGACTGTCCTAGCCTTTTTTCTTTGGATTGAGTTTGTCATTACCTTTTTTCTGTTAATACATGGTCATTTTCTTCCTGAGAGATCAGCGGTTTAACAGGTGGAGGAGTTATTGAAACCACATTTTTCATCACATAAGGTTCGAAAAGACTTGTCCTTTCTGAACATTTCTGCAGTGCCAATTCCGGATGGGATTGTGTGGAATAAAGTAATGTTTGATATATATGGTCCCACTGAAATAATTCAAATACCGTATGTGCTAAAATTATCCATGAACGATATAGTTATACCAGGCATTGTATCTGATGATTGGGATGTGAAAACAGTTGATTCAATGATGACAGAATTGCAATACTATACTGTCTATGAAAACGAAGATGTTTACCAGTTTAAAGACAATTATGGTGACATGTTTTGCTATAGAATAAAATAAATAAAAATGCTGAGTCATATTATTTTAAGATAACTCTGACTAGGGATAAACAAATGTTGTTGACCAACACAAAATTTATATATTCGGACTCCATTGTTTCCCGGTTATCAATTGAAGGTTATGAATATTGGTCAAAAAATTTTGATTTGAAAAGTGTTTGGGGAACGAAAAATTGGCAGACCAAGGGTAGAGAAACATTGTTTAGAGCATGTCTCATCCCCGTTCAAATGATTTTTTTAAATGAAACAGTACAACAGACCAGTTGCTTAGGCTTAGCCACAATTAGAGAATTAAACATGGCCAGTATACCTGCCCCAGCAAAGTTTAATAACTGGCAAAAGTACACGAATGCAATTTTTAGTGAGCTTAATGAATGGGTCCAGAATGGTACATTTAACACTTCACTGACACGTCCAGGTGGGTGGTTACTGTGGCCAATAGATATCAACGGGTGTCATCAATGTTTTGTCACCTCCTCGGGGGGTTTCCGAACTAGTAGGTCAGACCCTCGCTATATGTCACCAGAACATGCTGAAATAATTACAACATATAGTGTGGGAAAGTTGTGCCAACAATGGCTAAAATCATCCTCACTAGATGCAGTTAAGACACATCTCACTCTCCTGTCTAATAACACTGACTTACAAGATTTTTTGTCAGGCCCAAAGATACCACGTAGGAAGCGTTTCTTGTATGATGTATACAGTGAAATATGGAAACTTTCCCAACAAGAGGCTGCAGCCCGGTTAAGGCAGATAGATCAGGAAAATCTGAAAAAGGCATTAACTGTTGTGGATAATGGGATTCACACCTTGTCCAACCTGATATATACAATTAACAACATTGTTTCTTCTGCTACAGTATAGACATTATACTATCTGTTATGTCTTCTTTATATCATAGACAGAGTCAGACCAGGTCCATTATGCAGTTGGGTTGGACGCTTCAGACATTGAAGGCGGGTCACGTTCCATGGCAGCACATCAGTGCCAGGGAACTATTTCTTTCCTTTAATTTAACGTGACAATAACAACTAATGGCTAAGAAGGAGGCGACTTATGTCATGCTCAACATTGAAAAGATAGAACAATTGCCTTTTACCGTGGCTGAGATTCCCTCAGCAGAGTGGTTGAGACACAGGGTTATTAATCTGCTTATTTCTACATTACAATTCACTTCTTGTTTGAAACATGTTCCGGTAGGCAGATATGAAAAGTTGGGAGATAGTTATATCCATGAGGTGTGGGAGCTTCCCTTCTCGTACAAATGCCTCAATGGCATGAAAGAGGTCTTTCTTAGCGGCAGTGAATGTGAGACTTCAGTCAGCCATTCTATGATTTGTAAGCAGCTGTCTTTGCATGGGGCGTGTAATGCCTCAGTTGCGAATCTGGCTTGCTATCTGAAGGGAGTTCCAGTCCCCTTGATTAAAAGCACGTTTCAGGTGCTTTCAAACGGCAGCTACGTACTCCTCAATAGTGAAGACTGTTGTGGCATGCGGGCCGGAATAGTTTACGTTGTTTAGGTCACTAAGGTCGTTACATGCTGCGAGAATGTGCTGTTTCCCCCCACTAAAATTAGGGAGGTAGCAGATATTTGGCCTCACATTGCTACTTCAAAGGTGAATGTTGACAAGTTAAGTAGACTGAAGGCTTTATTGTTTCAGAAGCATGTGGCCCTTACATCTGCACATGAGACCTGTGCACTTCAGGTGGCAAGGTCATTGGCGGAAATACAGTCCCTGTTAAATACAAACTTTCCGAGACACTTTGGTGAACTCGTGGGACGTATATTTAATGCGTCCAGCACGCTGGATTAGCACATTTTTTTAAAGCTGTTGGTATTGGTTTTGTTCACACCTTTTCCTCCACATTCGGTTTAATACCTTCGGCTATTCATTCAATTTTTGGAAGCATTTTTGGGGGATTTCCGATAACTTTGGCTTTATGAGCCGGCATTTTGCTGTTGCTGTTGTTTTTCCGCAATGGCTGTCCCGCCACAACAAGGACAAATGAGGGCGCTCTCATCAGCGCAGCTGTGTCGTGAACGCATGATGCAGCACTTTGGAGCAACACTCCTGGAACATTTGGAGTGTGACTGGTCTCTGTCATTCAGACTGGTTTTGGATTGTGTGCAGCCCGTGTTTCGGTGCCGTTGGTGCTTTTTTGAACATGCACTGGATGTTTGTCTCTCACAGCAACGCCTCTCAGTGATTGATGCTGATCTGTTGATGTTCTCGATGAGGGTTCATAACCAGACATGCGCGCTGCGGCTGTGTTTGCTCAGAGAGGCTGATTACGAGCTACCCTTCCTGGAGGAAGTCGACATTAACTCGGTCATAGGCACTGCATGGGATGCCGGCTTGGTTGACACTGGGGCTTTGGAACACACCTGCTCCTGGGTAGTTTTTGGCATGAATTTACCGGTTTTGTCATCTGCCGAGGTGGAGAATCTCCTGCTTTCCATGACTGATGCTTGATTTGGACTTATCCTAAATTGACATTTTCCTTTGAATTCGGCATTTGGCCGCATGCTCATTTTCACATTGCAAATTAGTATGCTGTTGTGTCCTCTTAACTTGTTAAAATTGGATAGGGTTTTTATATTGTAGCTTAGGGCATTTTAACTTCGGCTCAAACCACTTTCTACCGACAAGGGGAGGGTGTAGTGTAGCCATTTTTAATATAGCTTCATGCACGTTAGTTTAACATACTAGGCCGCTGTGCACTTTGCCCTCAATACATTTTATTCAGCCTTGCACTGTTATTTTACAATAGCCAGTTTTCCGGTCTTGTTTTAATTTCCTTCTATCACACTGTTTAGCTTAGTTCAGCACTGTGTTCTCAAATAATGCATTTTTGATCACCCTGTGCTTCAGTCAAGGCTACAGTCTGGTACATTGCCGGTAAACGTGGTAGAAGTTTAGTCTCCAGTATTTGTAGAAAATACACATCCTTACGTAGGGACATTTTCTTAGAAAATCTGCGTGTTAGTTATAAAACACTTCCTAGTTCTAGTACACGTCAGAGGGAGATTCCGGCCAGGAGCCTACAACTAGATGCTGACTGCCCGTTGCAGATGCTGATGCAGATTACAGGCCTTTGCTCAGGTTTGAGGGTCGGTGTCCTCCCGGGGGAACCTGAAAGGCAGGCTTAGAGCTTCACATGCTGTGCTCGAAATCTAACTTAGAGAGAAAATAATCTAGCGGCACAATGATAGCCTTATTCTTGTGCTTCGCTCTCATTGTTACTATTTTAATCCTACTGTGTTGTGTAGTTCTGGTTCTAAAATGCAGTTGTTTTATTAAACCAATCTTTAAAACTTAAACTGCCTCGGTCATTTATATATGAGACCATACTGTGTATGATAGAACCGGTTGTGTCCTGAGTGACCACGACTTCCCTGGGAAGTACTAAGATGTCATGCGCTCGGCTAGCCAATTGTCTCTTCCATTAGGGAGAGCTGAGGCACTGCTAGTTAGCCGGAGCAAAACCCGGATTTAGAGTGACAAGTGTCATCCACTGCGGGTCAGACTCAGTCCCCCACACTGTGAACGATCTGGCCGCTCAAAATCCAGTAGTCTCATTAGGATAATGAGAGCCTACGCAACAGTAATATCTTTTAATATCATTTTACATTTTGATACATTTATATAGTGTAACATGTGGTCACTTTATTCATTTTTATAATATTTTATAGACTAAAATATAAAACTAGGAAACAATATTTGTTTTTTATTGTTCTATATGAGGGTTTAGGTGTTTTATATTTATTTAGCTATGTAATTTTCCACTTTATTGTAAATGCCTTTTTTGGATGCTTTTTTTCCATTTTGGGTTGTCGTGGAGTTTCATCTGTTCATCTACAAAATTGTAAGTAATGTTTTATTAAAATTGGAAAGTGTTGGTCATTTTATTGTATTGTTTTGTGTTGTGTGTTAATTTATGTATAATTTATTCTGCATGTTGTATTATGTGTTCTGGTTTGGAGAGTTAGTATTTGGTTTATTAATCATGTCTTCATTTATTATTTGTTATTTCAGTGTTTTTACTATTTAACCTCAATGAATAATTTGCTATATTTACTTCTAATTGAACATTGAATGGTCAAAATATTAAAGTCATATTAGTAAATAAAAATGTCTTTTGTTGTTTTGAGTCGTTAGGATTCAGTTGGTTTAGTGATTGTTCTATTGTTAGTTCTTAGTAGCTTTGGTCCTCGTTTTAAATTTCTAAAAATTGGTATAGTGAATGCATTATAGTTCTTTAGAAAGAACTGTATCACTGTGTTACTGGTTAACATTACAGTACAGTGTATGATACATGGGTTACTATTTGTGTACAGAATGGTGCATTCTGCCAACCCAAGTATCTTCAAAATGGTTCATTAGGAGGAACTCATTTTAGTTTGTGTCTTTTATAGTAAGGTGATTCTATTAATAGGTTGCAATGTTTTACTACTTAAGCTACAGGAATGTATCCTATGGCAATGAGTTTTATACTTTCATTGGCAAATTCAGCATTTGTGGACACCCTATATATATACATATATATATATATATATATATATATATATATATATATATATATATATATATATATATATATATATATATATGTGTATATATATATATATATTAATGAATACATTTTTTTACTTTGAAATAAAAAAATAAACACCGGTAGAACATGGTCAAACAAAAGAAATTGATACGGTTTTGTGTCAACAACCATGGGTGGTTACATGGGAACACCTATGTACCACCCATAGAATGCCCCCTTGATGCAGAGCAAGGCAAAGCAGCACTGAGAACTGCTTTGCATTAGTTTGGGAGCAATTTCTAGCGCAAAATACGTTTTGCACAGAGGAAAGTAAATTTGAAAAAAAAACACTTCACACAGGTTTGAGTCACTTTTGTGAAGCAAACCCAGGGCAAAATATTTGTTAACCTGGGTCTTTTATCAGGATAACAAATTGCTCCAGAGTTGCACAGTGCTAACACAACTTAATTACTATGTGTTATTAAGAGGCATCACAATGTGGGAAAAGAAGTTTGTAATCTTTGAATATAAATCAGAATATATCTTTCTGTGGGAATGAGTGCACTTTGGTAAAATAGCCTGTAATAAACTGTAAAGCAAAACACTATAGGACAGATTTACCAGTCTTTCACCAATGTAAAATAGTGCCATATTTACAAGGATATGTAGCATTTCCGCTCTCTCCTTGTGCTGAAAAACTACGTGCCTCCTAGGGCCAATGCAGGCACCCTTCCACCATAGTGCAATGCTGCTTGTGTTACAGACATGAATGTTTTTGTACCTGTGGGACACCTTCCTTCACAAAAACAATCCTTAGCAGCATTTTCCACTTTCTATGTGTGCTGCAAAATACAGCACAGGTTGCAAGAGTAAATATCAAGGAGAAATACTGATATTTTTCCTTGTTATGCCTCAGTGAGGAAGATGTAGCATTTTGAAGCATTCCCAGGTTTATAAGTCTTTCTAAATCTGGGAATATGCCAAAATCCCTGGGTGGATGCATGGGAATGCCCATACACTGCCCATGAAATGCCTTCCCAACACAAGGTAACACAAGGTAACGCAAGGCGGTGCTATGTGCTGCCTTGCGATTACTAAACCACTCAAAGTCACACAAAGTGGCTTTGCAATGCTTAGCAAATAATAAAAATGACTCTATGTTGAGGCGGCGCCGCAAAAGTGATGCAATGCTGATGCAAAATGGACGAACAAGTTGTTCAAGGAGTTAGTTCAGCCTTTGCTTCACCTCCACCACCCTGAAATGCCCCCTCACGGTTTTGCATATCTATTTTATTTTTGACTTTATCTCCACTGACTTTCTGGAACTTAACCTAGCTACTTGGAAAGATAATCAACATGGCGGGTTAAGTATGACACCATTGCAGCCTCAGTTTCTAACAACCTCTGCACAAAGACCAGTTTGGACAGGGATAATAATAAGTGGTGCCGCAATAAAGCATGCACCCCCAAATAAGTTACATCTTGTTACCCCTGTCAAAATTAACAGGGGGAAAAAGATCTGATAAACACTTGAACATGCAGATTTTAGTGTGAAAGAAAACAATATCTACACAGTAGGCCCTTTTTTAGCAAACACACCCGGTAAATTCGGAAATTCTAGAAACCCTGAGTACCTGATTTTACCAGGTGGGATATATAATGCATCCCCTCTCGAGGTGCTCATATTTAATGCTTACATAAACAAACTTACTATACCAACCAGACCATTTTTACCATTAAAGATTGCATTTATCCTGTTTTCTTTACTGTTAGCTACAGCTGGTACCCATAGATTGACAGGGGTGATGGACCACATTTAAAGATATTGGTGGAACTGTGGGCAAGTAGGAGTCATCTGTAGGGTGAATGTTAGCATGCACAGCTGAGGGGAAATGGCTTGCTGAAGGCCATTCATGGAAGGACTGTTGCATGAATGGGGCAAATGGCAAAGTAGTTCCAGTTGTGGGCCCCCTATGGCTCCTTGAACTTAAGCTCAGATCTCATAGCTTGCAACTGCAGGTTGTGACCTGAGGGACAGTGATCTGTACAAAGTTCTCATTTATGGTAGCTGCATCCCAGACAGAACAGGACCAATTCACAAAGGCATATACACTCATATAGATTTACTCATGGGTAAATGTTCTCTTGCACCTAGTTTAAAATATACAACTTTTAAATATTCAGCATTTGCAAGTGCAGTTTTACACCTAATTGTAGGCTCATGTGTATCCACTCCATGAAATCAGTTGGTGGAGGCATTTAGGGTAGAATTTGCACAGGATTGTTGTTACCACACACCAACTCATCATACTAAATGCTTAATAAATAAGCACATAATTAAAATATATTATTTTAATTTGTAACTATTTTTAATCCACATTAAAGAACCTAATTACAAAGGAATTTACAATTAACTTAAATCAGTAAAGGTAATTAAAAGTTGTGTGTTTTGTATTAATTTTGAACAATTTAAAATGCTTATTAAATGTTTCGTTGAAACACGTTTTGAAATAAGTGAAGTATTATGAATTTAAAATAAAACATCTTACCTCTAACCTAATCTGACATTTTTGCACAAATTAGTTATACCTATACAATTAATTTACATTTTTAATTCTTAATTCAATGTAACCTTTTAACACTAAAAACAATTTGTATACATTTAAATTAAGAAGTTGCAATATGTTTTACTAAGCCCATGCCACCATCATTGTCTGTGGGAGTGAGTTGTCGTACCTTTGACTGGCTACATCCGGTGCTAGATTTCTCCAAGGCTGAGCTGTATTACATGTGTTAATGTGTTATAAATGTTTTGGATGAGGTGTCTTTAGATGTTAGCTTTGTGACCCTCAATGGGCCTACTCTTTTGGATGTTTGTATCTGCATGTCCCTTCCTAAACCCCTTCTTACTCCTCCCTAAACTCCATCAATTTAGGAGTAAGTGTTCCCTATTTTCTAGTGTCTCCCACTGTCCCCTCCCAAATTCACTACCAAAACCAATAACTGTGTGTGTGTGGAAATCTCTGCACATGTGGCAGAGATCTCTGCACAGAACAGACAGATGTGGTGGTGGACATCTCTGCAAGTAGGTTAGTGAATAGCAGTTTGTAGCACTAGATTAGTGCTAATTTAGTAGTACTTCACATACTACAAAATGCAGCTTGTGAATTGAGTCCGGTCATGTCTAGCAAATTGCATGCATGCTGCCTTTTGCAGGCCTGGGCCAGGCCCCAGTACTGCAACATATAGAACCATGGTGTCCCACATATACTATGTAATGTTGTGTTGTCAGCAAGTGTATAGCACCTTCTACCATTCGACCAACACCTAAGTTCTGTCATTATCTGGGAGCCCTTTTTTGTATGGTCTTAGAATTTCATTGGTTGGTTGCAGATGGTTAACTGGTCATTCATGGTTAGTCGAGATTTGTTAAATGTCTAGTTTAGCAATTGTTAATGCTGGCACAATGAGCTTAACCCCCTAGAGATCTTTGAAGTTTGTTTCCTGTAAGGGTTAGGGATAGGCACAATTTGTGCAATTTTGTGTATTGTAATTATGAGGTAAGATCCAAAAATTCCACAAGATTATGCTGAATTATGCAAAAATAGTAATTCGGCCTTTAGCACTATTTTCTTCCGCGAAATGCTCCCTTGCATCCAAAATGGACGTGAGAATGAATTTTGTGCTAAGAAATAGCACCAAATGGAACAGAACATGAATAGCAGCAGGAGCATGCGCTTGCACTCTCTAAGGTCCATATTTATACTTTTTGACGCAAACCAGCGCCAGCGCAGGTTTGCGTCAAAAAGTTTACCGCCGGCCAACGCCTTTCCAACTCGCCAGCCGGGCGCTTTATTTATGGAATTATGTTAGCCGGCACTGTGGCCTGGTTAGAGTCAAAATAAATGACTCTAACCGGGCAGTGCAGGCGTAGAGAAGAATGGGGGTTGTGCGTCAAAGAATGGTGCAAGTCAGGTTAAAGTAAAAAATCTTGGCTCTAACCTGACTTGTGCCATTTTTTGATGCACAACCCCCATTGAAATGACTCCTGTCTTAGGAAAGACAGGAGTCATGCCCCCCTGCCCAATGGCCACGCCCAGGTGACTTCTGTCCCCTGGGCATGGCCATTGGGCACAGTGGCATGTAGGAGGGCCCAAGTTAGGCCCCTCTATGCCACTTAAAAAAAAGGAACAAATGATACTTACCTCCACTTACCAGTACCTACCTGGGATGGGTCCTCCCATCCATGGGTGTCTTCCAGGGGTGGGCGAGGACGGCAGGGGGTGTCCCTGGGTGAAGGGAAGGGCACCTATGGACTGCTTCCATGGTCGGAGACCATGGAAATGAGCCAACTTGTCCCTTAAGGCCTGCCCTGAACAAGGCGTTGAAAAACGGTGCAAATCAGGCTGGGTGCCCCCTCGTGTGCGTCAAAATGACTCGGGAGTATAAATAAGGCGCAGATGCCTTAAAGTCATTTTTTGCACGTGAACGCCTACCTTGCATATCATTAGCGCAAGGTAGGTTTTCACGTCCAAAAAATTTGCGGAAAAAAAAAATGATGCAAATCTGGCTCAAACAGAGTATAAATATGCCCTTAAATGTACACGTTTTGGAGGATTCACCCAGTTTGCTCTTAGCATTTCGTGCTAGTTTCTTAGCGCAAATGCATCCTTGCATCCAAAATAGAAGCAAGAATGTATTTTATGCTAAGAAAATAGAACACAGCAGTACCACTCATGCTAGATAAATGTGCTCTTGTGGTAGATTTGTTTCTCCAAATTATTTCTAATTACGCGAATGGGCATATTCGCATTATTATCTGTCATTCCATGATGAAAGATAATGCAGAATTACTGAAATGACTCTGTCGTAATTGAAATTTCGCCCCGGCTTTGTATGGGTGGGTACGCCAAAAAACTTTTAACTGTTTTGTTGATCTGGGTTGCCAGCTCTTCGTAGGATGCACTATGCAGAGTATTTTCTAGACAGCAATGCTGGCCAGGTGCATAGTTATGAGGCGAGGTTGCAGCCATTTGTGGCATGCTAACACTTACTTTATCTGAATTTTTTGAAGGCGTATAAGGACATTTTCATGAAAGATACGTTACAGAAAAATAAGATTGCAATTTATATTTAATTGAATTATATTTTCATTTAATTAATTTCATTTTATTTTAATTTTATTTAATTTCCTCATAATTTGTATGACATTGGTACCAAATTAGAATGTTTTTATCAGGGAGAGATTAAGTAGCACGTTTTGGAGATACTCGATGCACCCTGGATCGCCAACAAGAAATCTTATTATTACTCACAACGATCTAAAATAATAATTGATCGAGCCTTGGAATTGCGGGGTTAAGTCCTGCGAAACACTTGTTGGCTGTGGTTTTGTATCTTGATGTGGTGTAGGGTGGAGTATGAATTGACAGCTCGTTTCCAGCTACACTGCTTAGTGATATGTTTTATTTTTTTTTGTGTCAGAGAAACTTGAGAAACGTAAGATATATGTGTGGTGGGAAAGTCGTTGTGTGATAAGTATTACTAGCTGGAATGTTTTGTTGGCTGTCAGTACTTGATTATAGCATACAGAAATGTTTTTGTTGGGTGCACGTGGTGAGATCGGACTATTGAACACTGATTAATTGGTTGTAGGGTGTGCTTTGGATTTGAGTAGTAACTGCAGCAAAGTGATAGCTGACTACAGGGCATATTTTAAGCATCTGTTTGTCAAGAGAGAGAGTGTGTGTGCGTGTGTGAGTGAGAGAGGGGCAGTGCTTGTTTGTGCATGCATACATATATATACGAGTGAGTTCAGTGATTCTTCAGGGTCTGCCTGTCGAGGAAACTGGGTCTGTCAAAGAATTAAAAGTAAAGCAAATCTGTTGAAGGATACTAGATACCAGGCCAAGGAGAATCCCAGTACAGAGGGAAGCTGCCAGATCCTCCCTCTTAGGCACTGTGGGCAAGATTTAAAGAAAAGTGGCGCAGTGCGGTGCTGTGTCAAAATTGGTAGCGCCCTGCTGCGTCACTTTAGAAATGCAGGGATGCACTATATTTAAGGGAATACGGCGCACCCCTGTGTTTCCCCCTGCGCTGGGGCAAAATTTATCTGACAGCGCCAACGCAGGCATCCTTGCACCATCGTGCAAGGATGTCTATGTTAAGGGGTGTGATTGTTTAAAGGGGGAAGGTGTCCCTTCTTGCACATAAACAATCACTAATGGCGCTTTTGCACTTCTGCGTGTGCTCCACAATGCAGCACATATAGAAGTGGCAAAGTTTCATTTTCAAATGCTTGTTTATGTGCGGGAACGGACACCTTCCCGCACATAAACAATAATTTCTGGCACTTTACTTTTTTTATGTGTCCGGCAGAATGCAGCACGCATAGAAAAAGCAAAAAACAAGGAGGAATAAAAGTATTCCTCCTCGTTGTGCCCTGCTAACGCCACCCCTGGGGGTGGCATTAGATTTTGCCGCTGTGTCAGGTTTACGAGATTTCATAAATCTGAGGCAGCATCAAAATGCAGTGGGTGTTGCTGTGGCACAACCACAGCTACACCCATTGCACGCCCCTTCCACGCATAGTGCTGTGTGGGAAGGAGCTGTATTTACAAGGTGGCATTAAACCACAAAAAGTGGCTTAACGCCACCTTGTAGATACGGCGCTGTGCTTAGCACCACAGAAGCCTCACTAAAATTGACTCTCCTGTGGCGCTAGGGGCCTATAAATACGGTCATGTCTTTATTCAGAACACAACTGGCAGTTTATCCCTGGCTGATCCATATACTTATGGAGTCCACAGCTGGAAAGAGAGATTGTGGTAGTGGGAGCTTGCACTGATAGCTACACTCCACTTCTAGGGGGTAGCTACAAATCCCTCCTAGTTAGGCTTTCTGCAAAGTGAAGTCCACGTGATACAGTGTGCAACAAGTAACTTCCTCTCCGGCACATGAAGTACTCAGTTGAACAAACAGAGGTGGTGCACAATACTTACACTGTTGACCAAAGCATGATGAGCAACGAAAACACCAGTGGCGTAACACAAAATTATGGGGCCTGCTGACGAATGTTACAAGGCATTCCTAAGTCGCTCCTATCTCAGACATAGTCATTGAACTTGGGCTGAGTGGGGCCCAAGAAGAGTTTTGGGACCCTGGATTGATGGACCCCCCTTCACCGCGGGAGCAGAAGGGACCTGTGTTACACAAACAATTTTTGCTGAAAATTTGTTTTATGGTTTGGCACCTAGGGTCTATTCTCGTCGTTAAATATAAATGTAATACTTTGTTCCTAGTGTAGCCAAAACATAAAAAGGTGTAGCTTATGCAATGAGTATGCTGCATTTGTACATGCGCATAATCTGGGAGGCGTTTCGGTGAATGGCATATATTCGTGTCAGTATTGGGCTAAATTTATACCTTGCATAACTTGCACGCAGAAATGTACAGTTTCCGCTTACAATGCTGATTTACACCAATTGCTTCTTATATGTTAGCTTGAAAAAGTTATTGGAATTGTACAACTTCAAACGTTTCTGATTGCTCAAACGTGACATTTTGCGCAATTGGCATTTTCTCTGGTGAATTGATCTGACAACTGAAAGAGATAGGAATATTACATCTGACTGTTTTTTTTCTATAGGTGGAAGCCTCCATATCTATTTCTCCCTCTCTTTTTCTGGTCCTCTCAATCTGCTCCCAAATTTTACCCTTTTTAACTTACTTTCTCTTCTTGCCCCTTAAATCGGATGGCTCATCCTCTATTGTGCTGCCTCCATGTCTCCCCTACTCCAAAGGAGCAATACATTTTCTAATACATCCCCTTCAAATTCTTTACTACTTTCTCCAAGTGTTTTCCTTGCAATTTCTTTCTAATTCAGCAATTGTCAACAAATTTATTTTTTCATCTGGTGGAATACACTTTGTCAGATTTTTTTTCCTAAATTTTCGCCAAACAACAATTTCGACATTTGTCAAATTGACTAATCCATTTGACTATCCTCAGATTAAAAATATAGCAAGATTCTTCTTATGAATACTGCAACTCACTAAATCAATAATTCCGTGTCTGCTTGTACTTCAAAATATGTTTTTGCCATTTTAGAGAACTTTTACCAAATCAGTTAACCAACCTCAGAAAGATGAACATCTAAGTCAGTCTTGTAGGAATGAACCCATTTCCTTCAAGCCACGTTAGTGAAGTTTGCTCACTAAGCCATACTGCTAGACATGCTGTCTGTCACTTCTGATTGACAATTTCCTTTTTATTTATGTCACAGTGCGCCTAGTTTAGCTTAGAGCATCCTGCGAAGGCATGTGTTACGCAGTCATGGCATACCTTAAACACACATGGGCAAGCTCATGTAGTTCTCACCCATACATTCACTTCTTCGGCATACCTGACTTTGTGAATCATGCTTATTGCACGCATGCATAACCTTTAACCCTGCCCAGACAAGGTATATTTCTGACCAGCCAAAATCTCCGTGAATCAGACTTGTAGTGCCCTAGCAACAAAACTAGACAATCTCAACCAGCATTTTCCTTTAATTGAAAACGCTTTACCGCGCAATCAAAAAGTGGTAAATTCAAAGATGCCACGGCTAGGATTTAACTAAAAACACATGCATCATGAAGTTGAGTGTCGATTATAAACATTTTTTCTCATTTGGAGTTGTACAGAGCAGATATCAAGGCATCACCACATCACGCGTCTCTTGTTAAAGCTGAGGCCGGTTCGTCTTACTCTGTATTTCGGTTACATCATTCGCTCTTTATATACAAGCAATTAAACATACTTATGTGGACTATCATTTAATTGTCTACAAGCAGGGTTTGGTCACTGGCAGAGCCGGGTTGCTCAGCCACTTGAGCACTTCAGTTGGAAAAGGGATGGATAGCCGAGGAGTAAATCCTGCAGTATATTTTGAGAGCGCAAATTTAAACAAGCGGCCATCTTGTTTTCATTATATTGGAGAACAATAGAATGTAATCACATCATTGAGTGTGAATTACTTGAGACGTAGGTCTTGGTTCAACAGTATGTGCCAAATCTTGATGATCTATTTCCATGTTCAGTTGGCAGTCAGAGAAATAGTGAGGAGGAGATTTCAGTGTTTCGATGCGCCAGATGCACATACATCGTACTGGAGTCAGACTTCAGGGCTGCTGCTGTTGTTGGAGAAGTGAGTACTTTATGAAATGTATCGCATCCCTGCCAAGTCACACATAGTCATCTGGTGAAGAGACGATATCCCACGGTGGCAGGGAAAACGAGCTGGAAACACCTGCACTGAGCGGGTTTCCATCTTGTCTTTAGATGCTGTAAGGAGGCAATGTCAATTAAGGGTTATGAAAATACCCTAGGATGATGGCAGAAGCCTCCGCAAACTCTTTTTTGAAGAGTTGGTAGGTTAGTGGGGTCAGGGGGCAGAAGTGCGTCTTAGGCATTTCTTAGTGTCAAGTCCCACCACCTCCAACAACCGCCTCCTCACACAGTAACACATCTTTTGAAGTTGGCAGATCTGATATCAGAGGTAGCACGACATAGAAGAGGGCCAGCACGCGAGCCCCGTTGGAGTCCATAAACGATCAATGTATCTGTTAAATTGTAAAGAGAATCTTTGGAAGGATGGAGGGTCAGGAATGTTTTTTCTTTTAGCAATCAACCTCAGACTTATTTTAATAGTTGGCAACTGTCACCATGTCGCAAGCGTGACTGTCATCCTTTCCTGGCTTTTTAGCCAACATCTCTACACATGCTGAGACTGCTAGTTTTCATTTCCCAATCAGTAATATAGACAATTCCTGACATGCCTTGTTCGGTAAGCTAGTTCAAAGCCCCTGTTATGGTATGAGGCTAATAGAAACACCAAAAAGACCTAGCTAGTGGCTGCTTTTCGTAGTCAGAGCATCACATGGCATATTTTACACACACATGGCCTTGCTCCTGTTGTTAACACCTATGCATGCTGTTAGAATGGGGTCTCTGGAGGGCAGTCAGTTTGCACTCTGTCCAAGCAGGGACCCTCACTCTAGTCAGGGTAAGGGAGATACACAACTAGGATAACCCCTGCTCACCCCTTTGGTAGCTTGGCAGCTGGACACAAGCAGTCAGTCTAATCTCACAGGCAATGTTTAAAGTATTTGTACCAACACACACAGTAATACAGTGAAAACATTACAAAATGGACCCAACACCAGTTTAGAAAAATAGCCAATATTTATCTGAGTAAAACAAGACCAAAACGACAAAATCCAACATACACAAACAAAGTTATGAATTTTCAAAGATAAAACTTCAATATAGCGCTTAGAAGCACAAATTCTTAAATTTGGTGATATCACAGCATCGTGATGGAGTCGTTCCCAATGATCCAACGCCAATGGAGCCTGTCACGGAGTCGCACAGACCCCCAGGTACAGTACCTTTTGAAAATGAGGAAAGAAGCCGGTGCACGGAGTCGGGGATCTAGGTGTCACTGGATCCGGTGCGGCATCGGTACCGGTGCTGCGGAGCAGAGACGTCGGTGTGAGGCATCAGGTCCTTGCTGCAGAGAAGTGGAGATGAGGTAGCGTTGGTGTAAAGCGTTGGTTCCTTACACTTCCAGCGGAGTAGGTGTCCAGATGTCAAGATGTTTTGGGGTGACCTCATTGGGTCGTGGTCACCCCACAAGGCTGCAGGCACTGCAGCCGAGTCGGGTGACATGGACGTCGTTGACACAGCACATCAGGACTTACAGAGTCATGGATTTCAGCAAGGCTGCGGTGGCATCGGGCCTGCGGTGTCGGTCAGGGTCGTCGCACTCCAGTGAGGGGACCACAGCTTGAGTTGCAGGTGGCATCACAGGATCAGGCAGTGGTGTCAGTCCGGGTGTCGTCTGAAGTCAGTGCACTTGTTTTTTCTTGTTTTTTAACCAGCTTCCCCTTTCAAGGGCCCAGTGGCTGGATTAGGCACCACTTTGCAGGGTAGGAGTCTCAGCAAGAGAGTCCATGTGCTGCCAGAGGAAGTCTTTGATGGCCCAGAGACTTCAGAACAGGGGGCAAGCTCAGTCGAAGCCCTTGTAGAAACTTCACAAGCAGGATACACAGCAAAGTCCAGTCTTTGCCTCCTTCAAGGCAGAAGCAGCAACTGCAGGCCATCCCAGCAAAGCACACAGAACAAAGGGGCACTATTCCTCCTCCAGCTCTTCAACTCTTCTCCTTGGCAGAGGTTCCTCTATTTTTTTTTTTTAAATGTGTTGTATTGCAATTTTCAAATAATGCAAGAAAAAGTAAAAAAAATTATAGTTGTATTTCAAGCTTACATGATTGCACATTTGTTTTCATGTTTCGATCTTAATCCCACCTGTATTTGCGTTTTTTGAGAATGCGATTATCGATCTTTTTATTTAGGCGAGGCAATTTGGAAACGTTGTGCACTCAGGAAACATAATGTGACTCATGACGTAAACATTGTAAAGGAGAGCTGATGTTGGAGAGAGAGGAGAAGAGAATGAAGTTAAGATAGATCTGGTTGAGCATTCGTGCGCGGGGGAGGAGGGGGTAATGGGGAAGATGGGGCGCAGCTCGTGCTTTGCGCAAGCAGACCCTCCGACGACACTTGGAGTTGGATGATATATGTACTCAGAGTGTTTTCAGATCTGGGTGAGCGGGGCGAACCTACGATCATGTGTTCTCAGGGGGAAGGGGCCACAGTATTTAGGGCGCATATGTGAGTTGAGATCTACGAGGTAGGGACGTCCGGGGTGGCTGAGGCGTTTATGACCTGCCCTCGTTTAGTTGACTTATTATCTGAGTGCAGCTGCTTACCATCAGAATCCTCATCTTGTGTTTCTACAGTTCCTGTTGTTATAGTTATTGCTCGCTAACTGGCACCACACTGCATTTTCTGGTGTATTGAATGTGTAATCCTCATAGGCACATTCTATGGATTATTCAACGATGCCCAACATTGTCGTTTATTCATGGGGGAAGTTTGTCGTCTTTGTTTTCCAGAGTTGTCACAAAGGATTTCCAGGTTTCTACGCCCTTGACCTGTACCCCTTTATCCTGCAGTGCTTTCAGTGTTTGCACTTCCGCATTTGCCCAGCGCATAAACTCGGTATGCCACTGGTGAGTGCTTGGGGCAATTGGCGCTTTCCAATGCATGGCTATTAGGCGTCTATACATCACCAGTGCTAATGCTATGCATCTGTGCGTCTGCTTACGTTTTTTTGGTCTTACCCCTATCCCCAGCAAGCATAGTTCCAGGCTGGGAGACATTGGAGTGTTGGTCCATTCAGTTAACAAATTTATTATATCAGTCCATGTGCGCATAATTGGTGGGCACTCCCACGTCAAGTGAAAAAAGGTGGCTTCCATGGTGCCACATCAAGGGCATCTTTGTGGTGTTTGTGGGAACATGCGCGCCAATTGGTGTGGTGACAAATATGCCTGGTGCACGTAACTGAACTGAGTATAGCGAAATCGGGGATTACGTGACACTTCATATATCATTTTCATAGCTTGGTTCCATGCCTGCGTGGGGACCAATTCTGGAAGGACTTGTCCCATCTATTCTTTGCTTGTTTTCTGCCTGTGTTCAGTATGTGTTGCTAGGATTCTGTATATCTTCGATACATTTATTGGAGTTACTACGTTACCTAGTAAATCATGTAGTATAGGGGATGTTTTTGGTTCATGTTGCCCGCAGTTCCAGCATGAGCTTACTAAGTGTCATAATGCGCCGAATGCTATGAAGCTTCCTTGTCCCAGACCGTAAGCATTAGCTAGTGTCTCATTTGTTAGAAGGCGTCCTTCTCCGTAGATATCGCCTACTGTTTGTATGCCCTTTCGGGGCCATGTACTCAAGCCTACCTCTTCTGCTATGTTTCCAATTTTCAGAATGGCCAATAATGGAATCTTGGGGGAATACTGTGGTTTCTTGACCCCATCTAGTGCGAAGCGTCCCCAAACCCAATAAGCCATATTCAGTCAAATGTTTTGTGCGTGCATTAAACTTAAACTTCGTACTTGTATAGCACACTACTCACCCGTTAGGGTCTCAAGGTGCTGTACGCATACCACTGTGGAACTCCTCCTGGCGTTTCCCTGTGAGGTGCCCCCTACTGGACAACCTCCAAGGTGAAGCCAGGAATCCCAGCGGTGTTGGGGCTGTTGTGGAGATTAAGCAAGCTATTGCCCAGAGTTACAGAGTGGGACCCATGAATTAGATTAGGCACCGATGCGAGAATTATCAGGTCCAAGGAAATTGAGCCCAAGACCCGCCGAGGCGGGAATTGAACCCTGGTCCTGGGCCAGATTTCTGCATCAGGGTCTGCTGCTCTAGCCATTGAGCCACACTTCTCCACTGCACTCCACTGCATGCATAAGTTCAGTTCATCAAATAATTTAGTATGCTTGTATGCCTTAGGTCTCTGAGTACTGTCTGTGTTTCTTCAATCATAGGATTTCCAAGCCATTTAAACACCCATTGTAACTGGGCGGAAGCATAGTATAGTTCGAATCTTGGTGCCCCTAACCCTCCCGATGTGAGAGGTTGTTGTATTTTCGTCAGCGCCACGCGCCAGCAGCCCTTGCCCCATATTAAGTCAGTTAGTATACTGTTCAATGGTTTAAAAAAAGAAGTGGGAAGCACTAATGGGAGCGCCATGAAGAAATACAGCAGGCTCGGTAGTATTATCATCTTTGCTATGGCCACTCTGCCCATGGGAGAAAGTGGGAGCGAGCACCAGAAGGATAGTGAGCCTCTAACGGACCGGATTACTTGTCCCAGGTTTCCATCTTTGAGGTCCTGTGGATCGTGATATACATTTATTCCCAAGTATCTAAAGGTGGTGTAACACCACTTCAGGCCTCCCGGGCTGGAGGTCAAACGGTATATGTCCGGCACCGGACGCATAGGAAAAAGGCAGGACTTTGACCAATTCACTTTTAATCAGAGAGGGAGGAGCTGGAGCCACTGCACAGTGAGCCGCTGTCATTTATGTCTACTTCGCTTTTAGTGTCTGATAGCGATCGTGCAAATGTACTGGTGTCTCTTACAATTTTTGCCTGGTCGGCTGCAACCTGTGATTTTGTTGGGCTCGCTGTGGTATTTTTATTTTTCTTTCTCTTGGAGCCAGGGGTGATCCAACACTCTTTTGTTGTGTCATCATTGGGTGATTCAACTAGGCCCTTGGCGTGTATCCATGTCCACGCATCCTAAGGAGTAGGGAACATCAGAGTTTTGTCATCCACAGTTATCCGAAGACGCGCAGGGAACATAAGTGAGTAAGCGATATAGTGTTCACCTAGTAATTGTTTAATTTTGACATATGCTGCTCTTTTACGCTGTACTTCCATTGTGTAGTCTGGATAAGCAGTGACGTTGCTGTTCTCCAGGCTGACTGTGCCTGAGATTCTGAAATGTTGAAGGACTAAGGGGGTCATTCTGACCCCCGCGGGCGGCGGGAGCCGCCCGCCTGGAGGGAGCCGCCATATGACCGCGGAGGCCATTCTGGCTTTCCCGCTGGGCTGGCGGGCGACCGCCAGAAGGCCGCCCGCCAGCCCAGCGGGAAACCCCTCCCCACGAGGAAGCCGGCTCCGAATGGAGCCGGCGGAGTGGGTATGTGCGACGGGTGCAGTGGCACCCGTCGCGTATTTCAGTGTCTGCAAAGCAGACACTGAAATACAAAGTGGGGCCCTCTTACGGGGGCCCACAACACCCCATACCGCCATCCTGTTCCTGGCGGGCGACCCGCCAGGAACAGGATGGCGGTATGGGGTGTCAGAATCCCCATGGCGGCACAGCAAGCTGCGCCGCCATGGAGGATTCTGCAGGACAGCGGAAAACCGGCGGGAGACCGCCGGTTTTCCTGTTCTGACCGCGGCTGAACCGCCGCGGTCAGAATGTCCTGAGGAGCACCGCCAGCCTGTTGGCGGTGCTCCCGCACCCCCGGCCCCGGCGGTCCTTGACCGCCGGGGTCGGAATGACCCCCTAAGTCTCTATCTCTGTAGTTTAAGAATCGCGCTATTAGAGGGCGAGGTGGTGCGCCCGGTCACGGAGGTCTACCAGGAATTCTGTGTGCTCTTTCCACCACTGGTGCCCTAGTGGAGTCTTGCATTTTCATTATTTTTTTAAGCCGATTCTCTAGAAATTCCTCAGCGTTGGGAGCTTCTGTGCGTTCTGGTGTTCCTAGAAATCTGATGTTGTTGCGTCTGGAGCAGCCCACTGCTTTGTCGGCCCTGCGTTGTAGTTGGGTCATTTCCATTTGTTGAAATGTAGTTTTCATGTTTGCGATCTCTGGTTGGGCCGTTTTTAGTGTTAATTCAGTATTGTGGACCCTGTCCGTTAGCTTGCGATGATCGGCATGGAGTAGTGTGACCTCCATGACCGCCGTGTCAATTTTACCTTCAAGTGAGGACTTGGTGTCCATTATTGGTTGTAGGAGTTTGTCAAATTGCAGGGAGTGGGTGCGTAGTGTTTCGTTCACCTGACAAAGTGTTGTAGTCTGCATGTCGGGTTCACCAGTGGCAGGGGGGATACCACCGTCCATGTGGTTCCCTGGTTTAGGCTGTTTCGGCTTAACCATTCTGTCCTGCGACAGTTGGCACTGTTGGTCTGTACTTCAATGCTGATTTTGGTTGGGATTTCCAGAGGGGCATGAAGCACGCTGGTGATTTAAGAATCACTTACGTTTGAGTGATTACGTAGGTATAGGCTGCCTGGAGGGCTGTGTGAGCCCCTTTGTTGTGCTTCCTTTAAGAGCTCCGGTAAGTTTGGCTCGATTTAGCGAAATTTCTGGTGAGATTCTTGATTAGTTGTGGTGTATACTGTTTGCCGGTGGGAAATGGTCGGAGAGCACTCAGCCGTTGTGGACGAGGTGCTAAAGGGCCAACCCTAAAATATATGTTGTTTAATTATTATGTCTGTTGGATTAGTGACTTACTCAGTTTCACTCATGAGGGTTATTGCGAAGTCTTATTGTGCTTCCCGTCTTTTAGCCAGCTTTGTGTCCATTCACCTCACAGCTTACTCCTTCTGCAGGTGCTTGGGGTGTCAGACGTGAGCCTTAGGGCCCCTGCGCCGCGCACTGATGAGGCGTGAGCAATTGCAGACAGTCCAGTTGATTCATGTGGTCTCTTTGTGACTCTGCGCCTTTCCATATGTGGAGCCCTGGGGGTATTGGAGGGGCCGTGTCGCTTTAGTCACGTGTTCCAATCACTTTACAGCAGTGGATATCTTCTCCTTACTTGTAGCATGTTGTTATTACTGGTCATTTCCATCAATTTTGTTTATTTGTGTTTTCCAGCCTTGTTTTTTTTTTTTTTCTCTTTTTTTTTTCCCCTTCCCTTTCACCCCCTGGGTTCCCCTTTGTTGTTCCTTGATGGGTGCCCCTGGGTGCGTTGATGTCACCGTCGGGGTAGTCTTCCTTAAGGCTCCTGCCCGTCCAGCGCCGCCTCTCCGCTGCTCTAGCACACTCTGCCAGCCAAGCACATTTGAGACGCAGGGGCAAGCGGTCAACCTCCGTCCAGCCCGCGCTGCTGAGGCCGCGGCCCGTTCGTCAGTCTCCTCTGGGAGCCCCGGCCAGGGCTCCTGCGGCAGATAGGCGCAACCTCGCTCGTGCGCGCTGGGACCAAGGCCGGAGAGCAGAGCGCGTCCGTGGCCCACACGGCCCACAGGGCCCGGGTCCCCCTGGCCCCCGCGAATCCGAGCGTCCGCCACCCGAGCCGCCCCCGGCCTCGGGGACCCCAGGTAGGGCACACACAGGTCGACGGCGTGGCCCGATTCCCCCTCATGGCAGAGGTTCCTCTTGATCCAGAAGTATTCTAGAAGTCTGGGGTTTTGGGTCCACTACTTATATCCCTTTCTGCCTTTGAAGTTGGCAAACTTCAAAGGAACGTCTCTGCTGTTGACAAGAGTTGGAGACTGCATTGTGTGAGGTCAGGCAAGGCCCTTTCAGGTGTAATGTCATCACCTCCCTCCCCACTCTAGCTCAGGAGACAGGATATGCAGGCTACACCCCAGTTCCCTTTGTGTCACTGTCTAGAGGGAATTCAACACAGCCTGTCAGTCTGACCCAGAGTTGGAGTACACAAGCAAGCAGCAGCACAGAATGGTTAAGCAAGAAAATGCCCACTTTTTGAAAGTGGCTTTTTCAAACTGACAATCTAAAAAACAACTTTACCAGAAGATGTACTTTAAAGTGTGAGTTCAGAGACCCCAAACCCCAGATCTCTATCTGCTCTCAAAGGGAAACCTGCACTTAAAACATATTTAAAGGCAGTCCCCATGTTGATCTATGAGTGAGATAGGCCTTGAAAAAGTGAAAACTGAATTGAGCAGAATTTCACTGTCAGGCCATGTAAAACACATCTGTACATGTCCTACCTTTAACATACACTGCACCCTGCCCATGGGGATACCTAGGGCCTACCTTAGGTATGCCTTACATGTACAAAAAGGTAAGATTTGGGCCAGGTCGAATTGGCAGTTTAAAACTGCACACACAGACACTGCAGTGGCAGAACTGAGCCTTTTACAGGGCTACTCAAGTGGGTGGCACACCTGGGAGCTGGTGACCTAAAGAAAAATTCACCCACCACAGCCTTTGTATCAGAAAAATCAATGCAGCGCCTGCTTCAGCACGGATCCATCATTGACGTGCATTTGAATTTTCCAATCATCGCCCCTAGGATTCAAATCTTGAACATTGGTGCAAGGAACTGAGGCTGCGTGGCCGGAATCTGATGCATTGTCTTCCTGCAGGGAAAGAATTGATGCATCTCCTACCCGGCCAGGAAAAAATTGAAGCATAGCCTAATTGCAAGTAAGGAATTGACACCTCACTTGCTTTTCTGATGCATCACCTCTCCTGCAGCTTTATTTTTACTGCATAACAGGTACTTTGTGCTAAAAAGTGCATACATTGGTTCCTATGGATTAAGGGCCTCATTTTCCAGGAACGGGTGTATTGGCTTTGATGCGCCAATTTCCTTGCACCACCCTGTGCTCCCTAACAACATAATGGTAGCACTGATTTTATACTACAGTTCACAATGGCGCTCGTTAGCACAACTGTATCAACATTTTTACTGCAGTTGTTACGCTTTTCTGGGCAAGCATCAAACATTTTGATGGCAGTCCAGAAAATCTTGGTGATGCCGATTGGAAAGAGCCTAGCTTCAGTTTAAGGCCTGGCCTAGACAGGAATTACAAAAATGGCGCTAGAATGGAGCAGTGAAATCTTGTAGGTTTCACTGCACTATTTATTTGGCCTCCCTGTGGGGAATGCCTCCCTTACATACATTATACCTGGCACAGGTATAACGTGGTGCAAGTGTTTATAATTTGGCACAATGGTAACATTGGGCCAGTTTGTAAATACGGCTCAGGGTGGGGGACTGTTTTGTGCCGCCGTGGCATAAAAAAATACTCTGTGGTGGTGCAAGAGGCTTGTAAATGGGCCCTTAAGACTAATTTAACTTTAAAGCCTAACATGTTTTCTTGTGTATATTGGATTTTTGTCATTTTGGTCTTGTTTAACTTAGATACATATTGGCTATTTTTCTAACCGGTGTGGAGTGCTTTTGTGGTGTTTTCACTGTGTTACTGTGTGTGTGGGTACAAATAATTTATACATTGCCTCTGAGATAAGCCTGACCAATTGAGCCAAGCTACCAAAGGGGTGAGCAGGGGTTATCTTAGATATATGACTCCCTTACACTGACTAGAGTAAGGGTCCATACTTTGCCAGAGTGTAAACTGACAGCCAACTAGAGACCCCATTCCTAGCAGCTGCTCTTGTTGATGTCTGCTCTTCTTTGATTAGTATGATTAGTGAGTGGTTGGCACTATTGTAACCTTCTTTGAATGGTTGATCTTTTCAACAATATATTAAGACTTTACACTTATTTTAAAGTATGATTAATTCTTAAGATTTTTCACATACTGTCATTTTTAGGTTGAGCATAGCAGTGCCTTAGCGCTGCTTTTCCTGACGTGTAGCTATTTATTTGGGCCTTTAACCACACCCATCTCACGCCCATCACATTCACTTGTTGGTGAGCTTGCCTTTAAAAGTCCTTTGTTATAACTGGCAAATGCGTTTGTCCCTCCTTGGGGCGGTTTGGTTACCGCTTTGACCATCGCCCCTGTTACACGGCTAACTGCACTTTTGCCCACAAACTTCTTTTTGCTTTTGTCTGTCTCCTCCACGTTAATGCTCATGGTGGCCATCGGCTCACGTATGTGAAACTGTTTTACTTTTAATTTTCAATTTACGTGGTAATAAAAGTCCAGATAGGAGTTTACAACGCCAATAGCTATAACTCGAGCAAATGCCAGACCCATTGCAAATGCCTTTTCCCCCTTCTTTCAAAGTTTACAGCGTTTGATTCCGTCAGACAGCAGATGTGTGTTTTTTATACTTACTTCCTCCTCCCTGCCTTCAGTGTTGACATGCCACTGGGCCTCCTCCCGCATCCTTGTGGTTTGTGTCAACCCCCAAGGGGAACTGCTGCCTCAGATTACGACTGCTCTAGCCAAAGGTGTTGTATTTTTTTATTACCTTGCCAATCAATACTGTTTCCATACATTTTGCTCTGACCCCCTCCCCTCTCACCCAGTTCAAGTGCTGCTTAGTAAAAGGTCACATAACGGCTCCAGTTCATCACGCAGAAAAACTCCACACTCCCACTGTGCAGTTACTAACTCAAAGCAGAGTTTACATAAAAGATGTGACAACATCTGCATATGTCGTCTCTCACTCAGTAACGTGAATAAAATATACAAGTTGACAGAGAAGCACCCGAGATGTTTGCTGTGCATGCCTTGAGGATCTCTTTCACTAGCATGCCACAAGTTTAAACCCCGGGAAGGCCGCCCAGAACATCATGCTTATGGTGCTGAGCCAATAACTATGTACGTATGATTTGGGGGGAGGAGCAACAGTAACACTTTCTTTTTTATGTTGTCTTCACCCCTAGAAGTCCACTTATGAATATGTTGTAAAAAAAGATTATTTTTAGATCTTACCACCTGATTGAATCTGGGTGGTTTACCCGATTTGCATTGTACGAGGCCTGGAAGCTCACATATTATATACTCAAGATTCTAAACACAATGTTTAAAAACAGTCTTAGAAAATTGAGCGCACACTGAAATAAAACAATATTTTTCCATTCAATATACTACAAGAAAAATGTTACTATATTCTAAACTACAGCTGTTAGACAATAACTGTCTCATTTAAACATGATTTCATTAATTGCTTATTGATGTGTGTAGACACGGTAGTAATCACATCAGTGGTAATCTCAGAAGTGGTAATCCCTGCAGTGGTAATCTCAAAAATAGTAATCCCAGTAGTGGTAACCTCAGCAGTGGTAACCCCTGCGGGGGTAATCTCAGAGGTATTAATGCCAGTAGTGGTAATATCAGCAATGGTAATCTCAAAGTTAGTAATCACAGTAGTGGTAATCTTTGCACTCGACCCTAAAAAAAAGGCACTGACACCGTTTTCTAGTTCTGTTTAGTTGGTTCGATAACTCAAAAGAAAAAACACACAAAGGTGTTTTTGTTTTTTTCTAAAAACAGAATTGAAGCAACACAGGGCAGGATCAACATGGAGAGCACAGGGGAGTGGAACAGAAGCAATATGTAAATGAGAAATGTGGAGTGGGTGAGGGAGAAACATGGCCTAACCGGCAACAGGGCAGTACGGGGTTGCAGAGGAAAGGAAAGTGCAGGTGGGGGGAAGCAACAGGGAAGTTGGGGGATGGGTTGAGAGGAGAAGCAACGGACAACAGAGCAATATGTAGCGAGCGGGAGAGAAGCACATGAGAGTGAAAGCAACAGCAGAGGTACGTAAGTGTGAGCACAACATGGAGGGGTGGAGAGAAGCACACGGATGACAGAGAGCAACATGGGGTGCAGGAGAGAAAAGCCTTATGTGCCAATTAACCTATCAATTCTTTGTCACATTTTCTGGATCGTGTGTAGAACATTCTTATATTCCATCCTCGACAAGAGACTCAACCTTCACAATCGCATAAAACACATGCCTAAGTGTGCTTTTCCATACAGTGCTTCAACAAGATGTGAAATGCTAAATCCAGGAATAAGCCCTGTAGGTACTAGTTCAGTCACTATCAAGGCTAACTATGGAATCTTCCTTCTCACTTTGATTCTGAAGTCGCACATTGCAGCTGTGAAAGCTGTTTTGATGCTATTATAGCATGCCACATCACTGGGAGTCAACATTTGAGCATATCCCTACTTTTCCTATCCTGCCCCAGTGGTTACCAAAAGATGCATGATTATTGCCTGATGTAAAATGTAATACACACTGCTGCCCCGCCACATACCACAGAAATAGCCTTTTTTCTGGAGCTCTGTTTCCTTGAAGCTACAGTCTCCCAGATATTAAATGCAGGAGACCATGTCACAGATTTTATCAGGTTGTGCTCTAAATGTGTTGGACTCCCTCGGACTCCAGAAAACTGCCTCTCATGACACATTCAACAAAGATCTAAAACACCCTCTCTTTGAATAGCATTTCCAACAATGACATCTTAAACACTATGGCCTTCATTTAGGTTTAGACAAGGTGTAACGACTCTCCAAATGCATGTTCACTATGGTACACGTTGGACAGTTGGGGATATTAAGAAAGGTATAATTTAGATCCATTATCGATGACATCGACTAGTTTCATGGTGAAGTCACTAGCACCATGTCCTATCTGCTCCATTACGTAGAAGAATGAACGTAATGTATATATGTGTTCGTTATTAATAATTCCAAAATGGTCGCAATGCATAATCTCACGTGATCAGTAAAATCGCAAGCTTCACACCTGTGTCTCACTGAATCACGACTTTTGGTGAGTTTCCTATCACAGATTTTTAGGGTTGACCGCAAAGCGCTCCATCCCTGCTGTAATCTCTCTCTTAGCTTGTATCCACGCCCATGTCACTCCCAAAAATTTGGTTGCTTCTTGGGCCAGCCTTTTAAAATTTGCTTGTTTCCATTGGCAAAAAGCATGCATATATCATGCCTTTCCCAGTGTTTAACCTTCCTTCAGCACACCGACCAACTGCTGAAAACAGACAATGCTCGATATGGTTTCTGGACTACTTTTTCTCTTTATTTTGCTACACGATCTCGCTGGGCAGTAGTTGAGCACTTTGCATGACATCGACCCTGCTACATGGATATTTGCACTTTTGCTGGTTATATAGATAATTGCACTTTTGCTGGTTACATGGATAATCACACTTTTGGCCATACGTTTCACTGCGAGCGAACTTCTGTTTCCTTTTGTGTGTTTGCTTTGTGCTGATAGCAGCCATGGGCTCACTTATGTGAAACTTTTACTTTTCATTTTATGTGGCAAGAAAAGTCTGGTTAGGTATGTAAAACTGTTTACTTTTCATTTTCAATTTATGTGGCAAGAAAAGTCTGGTTAGGAGTTTACAACGCTAATAACTCCAACTTGAGCAAATGCAAGACCTATTGCATTGCAAATGTTTGTTAATGAGCATGCTATCCCTTTTTTCCTTAATTGATCAAGCTCACACAAAGTATGTGTTAGTCCTGACATCCTTACGGTTATCTTTCACCACCTTTTTGTCTTCCTCCCTCCATTTTTCTGATCTCAGTTTTGCTGGCTTTAGGACTCTGCACACTTTACTACTGCTGACCAGTGCTAAAATGTTTGTGCTCTCTCCCTTAAACATGGTAACATTGGCTCCTACCTAATTGGCATATTTAATTTACCTATACGTCCCTAGTAAAGTACACTATATGTGCCTAGGGCCTGTAAATTAAATGCTACTTTTGTGCCTGCAAAACTGATGATGACACTCACTTGGCTAACTCTTAACCATGTTTCAGGCCTGCCATTGCAAGACCAGTGTGTAACATTTTACTGCCACCTCGACTTGGCATTTAAAACCCTTTGGCAAGCCTCAAACTCCCCTTTTATTACATATACGCCACCCCTGATGTAGGCCCTATGTGGCCCACAAGGCAGGGTGCAGTGTATTTAAAAGGCAGGACATGTACTTTAAGTTTTACATGTCCTGGTAGTGAAAAACTCACAAAGTCGATTTTCACTATTGGGAAGTCTGTGCCTCTCATACGCCAGGATTGAGAATAATATACTTTTAAGCTGTAACTCCTGTTCAGAAAGGAGTAGCAACATTATGTTTCATATCTTTGGAATGACAATGATAACTCCTCTTTACTGGTAAAGTCAGATTTAACATTACTATTTTAGAAATGACACATTTAGAAAGTAGGGATTTCTCTACTCTTACTTCTCTATGTGCCTTACCGCCTGTCTCCAATCCACACCTGGTCTGTGCTGGGGAAGAGCTCCCCGTGTGCACTCCATCTAGACAGTCATAAACACAGGACACTCAACTGCGTCTGCATTCATCTGCATACTGCTGGGTCTTCCTGGGCAGGAAGAGTGGAGAGGCTCACAGATAAACCTCAAATGGTAGTGGCCTGACCCCACACCAAGGACTGATAACCCCCCCCCCCAATAGATAGCCTGGCAGACAGGACTGGGCTAAAAAGGAACTGTTGCAGTTTAAAACCAATCTTTGAATTCTCCCCACCACAAAGGCACATTTGGGTATACGTACTAGGTCTCTGACCCCATCAAATCAGACACTTTTGGGCCTAGAACTGAACCTCTGTCAGAAGGACTGCTGTGCTGCTCATAGGACTCAACTGGACAGCTTTCCAGGAAGGACTGCTCTTCTGCTTCCTGCCCTGCGGTCTGCTCTCAGACCCTGCTGGAAGACTCTGCCTTCTGACCAGAGTGATCTCCAAGGGCTTGATAACTTGCCCCTGTTCTCCTGCAATCTCAGTGACATCAAAGCCTGCCTACAAGGCTCCTTGTGCTGCTGAACTCTGTATGAGTCTCACCCTTGCCTGAGATGCTCCCTCCAAGATCTAGGCCTCAGAAGTGGGTTCTAAAGCTTAGTTCTGCAAAAATCGATTCATTGCTCTGAGTGTGGTGGAAAAATCAGTGCATCGCATCTCTGACGACATTGCAATGGCTGTCCGAAGACAATGGAGTTACAACCTGAACGACTCTCCGATGCTCCTCTGTGCGGCTCTGCTTCGCCGCATTGCATTTACCTCAATGGAGCTCCCCGACAATCCAGTGACCTGATTGCCTGGAAAATATTGATGCCTCGTGCCCTCAGCATCACCGCATTGCTCCACCAAAGGAGCTGTTTCAGCAGGCCCTGCTTCGGTTTTGTGGCTGGCCTACCCTCCATTGTGGTCGCCCTGTATTTTGGATTTGCACCAGTTCCTTTTGACTGCTTGTGACTTCTAAGCACTGTTTTCACATTTCATCTTTAAAAATGTATATTTCGAATTCAACTGGATGGATTTTTGTTGTTTTGGTGTTATTTTTCTCAGATCAATTATTTCTTTTTTTCTAATCTGGAGTTAAATCTTTTTGTGGTGTTTTTACCGTGCTACTGTGTGAGTTATTGTTCTAAAACTTTACACATTGCCTTCTAAGTTAAGCCTGCCTGCTCTGAGACAAGCTACCAAAGGGTGAGTACAGGATAATTTAGACTGTGTTGTGACTTAGGGCCAGATGTAGCAAAATTTTGCGAGTCGCAAATGGCCCGAATCGCAATTTGCGAACCCGCAAAATCGGAAATGGGATGCAAAAACCCCATTTCCGAATCGCAAAATGCGACGCGAGCCATTACCGACTCGCAAAATTTGCGACCCCATTGTGCCACCCGCAAATAGGAAGTCACAATTTGCGAGTCGCAAACCATATGAAAAAGCCACTCGCAAATTGCGACTAGTCGCAAAAAGCCCATTTTGCACACCCAATTTACCACTAACTCAGAGCAGGTGGTAACCAGAACCAAAGTATAAAAGGAGACCCAGAAGGCACCTGGGTTACTCAAGATAGCGGAGATATATGTGATAGCAAGGAGGAGGAGAGCCCACGCCGCACAGCAGAGGAGGAGGAGGAGCCAGAGACAGGAGAGGATATACAGAACCAGGCAGACACTATTCCAACAAACAGAGGAGGAGATATATGATAAATACAGACTCAGCAGTGCAGCAATATTAGAATTAATAGATCTACTCAATCCGCAGCTGCAATGCCAGACTGTGCGCGGCAGCGCCATCCCCACACATGTGCAAGTGCTATGCTCACTGCACCTCTTGGCTTCGGGTAGCTATCAGGGGTTCATTGCAGTGGCAGGTGGGGTATCTCAAAGTGCACTCTCACGGTTCTACAGATGTTTCTTCGATGCTATACTCACACACATGTCCAGATACATATACCTACCCAGGTATGAGGCAGAAATCAACAGCACCAAGATGGAATTCTACAGAATTGCCAACTTCCCTCATGTAATAGGGTGTGTAGACGGGACACATATACAAATATGCCCTCTTGCAAATCTGGAATATCTGTTCAGCAACCGGAAGTGTACACACTCACTGAACATCCAGGTGGTAAGTGACGCCCATTATGTTATCACTGACATGGTAGCCAAATTTCCAGGGAGTACACATGACTCTTACATTTTCAGGCTCAGTGGGATACACCAATGCCTAGAACGTGGGGAGTTTGGAGACGGATATCTCTTAGGTATTGCTGAATACACCCTGAAGCCATACACACAGGTCACTGTAGAAACCATCCATGCCCTGCTAACATTGTCCATTTATGCCAAACAGGTGACAGTGCATATGCGCTACGACCATGGATACTTACCCCGTACTTAACACCCAGCAATGAGAATGAGAGGCGATACAACAGTGCACATAGGAGGACCCGAAATGTCATAGAGAGGACCTTTGGACTGTTAAAGGCAAGATTCCGATCCCTCCACAGAAGTGGAGGTGTGCTCCAGTATGCCCCAATAACAGCATGCAAGATAGTTGGCGCATGCGCTGTACTGCACAACATTGCCACCAGACGTGGGCTACATCTCACCCCTGAAGACCCAGATTCGGAGGATGACGAGCAAGAGCAACCACATCGCCATCATGGGAATAGAAGCATTGCAAATCAAGGCAGACAGAGACGGGACCACATTGCAAACCAATACTTTGGAAGGTACATGCTAACTGTCACCACACACACTAATGTCACACACAAAGAGCCCAGTTGTGAAGTGGAACAAACAGAACTTTTATTAAGTGAACCTAAGTAATGATGAACTGAACTTTTGGGAAGGGGCTGTAAATGTCCACCTGCAATGAGGACACATTCACCTCATGTGCCTCAACTGTCCTGCAGTGCATAGGCTCAACTCCTCCGCCTGGGACGCCCAGCGTGGCTAGTGCTTGGTGTGTCAGCAGATCCCTGACGTCCACTGACACTCCTCAAGACTCTTGTGTCCATGGCAGATGCACAGCTGACGGTGGACCCCTCCTCACTTTCGTGAGGTGTGTCTGCCGTGCCCCTAGCCACCTGTCTTGCCTCCATCATGTCCACAGCGTGACTAATCCGACCCAGTCCCCGAGCCACATCCCCTGCGAAGTGGCCCAAGTCAACCTGCAAACTAACTGTACGGCGTGACAGCCCTGTGGTGTTGCCTGCCAGGCGGACGATTGATGCAGCCATGTGGTCCAACCGGTGTACGAGTTTCTGCTCACGGCGCCTTGCACCCTCTCTCTCTGACACTAGTTCAGTTACGAGTTGTCGGAGGGAGAGTGCAAGGTCACCGACATTATCGTTCAGGCGTTGGAACTCTGTGTGCACCTGTGCCAGCCCTGTGGTGAAATTACGCTCCATACGTTGCATTGCCCCTGATATTACTCTCATCTGCCTTGTTTGCAGGCGCTGACCACTTATGAGGGCTGCCTCCGCGGCGGACATAGAAGAGTCACCTACATCCTCCTGGGACACTGCAGGGACATGGACTCGGCGTCTGCGACGCGGTGGAGCTTCAGGGTCCTGCTGTATGACACTGTGGCTGGGACCGGGTGCTGTGTCGATATCCATAATGTTCATTGGTGCAGCTGGAAGGGACTGTGGTTGGGTGGTGCTGGGCCCTGTAGTGGCTGCTTCTGACTCCTGTGCTGCCTGCTGGCTGCTCTCTGCACCTTGGACGGACTGGCTGGTGGGGATGTCCTGTGGGAGAGCTGTGGGACATAGGGAACACACTGTCAGTATCTAACATCTGTTGTATGCTTCCTAATAAACTGTTGCCTATCAACTGACTACTGAACTACATTGCCCATAATGCACCATTCTGGTGATTGCAAGTCTTGAATGGAGCTAATTTGGTTGTGCATGCTGCTGTGTACTGGGTGGGTGGGGGTATGGCAGATATGGGTGTACATGCATGTTTCATTGTACTCACTTGTTGATGTTCCTGGCGCTGACGTGTCCAGCACTCCCATTCCAGCCACTGCCTCAGGCTCAAGTGTCTGTTCCACAAGTTCCTCCATTGGTGTGGGTGGTGGGATGGTGGATGGGCCTCCTCCTGTGCCCCTAATCTCCCAGAGGCGCTCTGCCACCCTCTCCTTGGTCCTGGAGCGCTGGTCATACCATCTCTTTTTTAGCTACTCTATACTCCTGTGGCTCACCCCTATGGCGTTGACCTTCTCCTGGATGTCATTCCAGATCCGCCTTTTTTCAGTCTCTGGCACACTCAGGGCAGCCCTTCCGAATAGCTGGTCATGGTGCTGTCAACATTCATCTGTCAGCACCTCCAGTTCCTTTTCTGAAAACTTCAGTTTTCTCTTCCTGCCAGAGTCTTCCATTCTTGCTGCTGTTCCTCCAGGTGGTTGCTCAGCAGTTTGAAAAGGGTGTGGTCCTCCCTCCTTATTTGTAAACTTCCTGGGTGTGATGTCATCAGCAAGAGCCAGGAAGTGTTTTCCAGACTGTTCTGCTGCACCTGCATGCTATTTGCGGCACAGTCGCAATTTGCGACACCCACTCACAATTTGCGTGTCCGTTTTTAGTGAGGTCGCAAAAAGGGACCTCGCAAACAGCGGACTCGCAATCTGCGGTGCGACTTCATTTGCGAGTCGCAAAATGAAGTAGCTTTTTCTTGTTGGATACCAGTTTGCGAGTCGGAAATTGCGCGTTGCAACGACTCGCAATTTCCGACTCACAATTTTTTAGCTACCTACATCTGGCCCTTACTCTGACTAGGATTGTGGTTCCTACTTGGACAGGGTGCATGCCATTGCCAACTAGAGACCCAATTTCTAACAATATGAAACACTATAGACTACCACCTCACCTTCCCAGACAGGGCACTTATACCTAGGGCCGGCATTAGGTCTGTGGTACCGGTGTAGCTGCACCTGGCGCTGACCCTGGGAGAGGAGCTCTGTACAAAAATAACTTTTGTTATTAAAAGTAACTGCTTTTTCCTTGTGTCCAACGTTTTTAGGCAGTGATAAAAATGCCAAGCTAACCAGGTGATTAATGTTTCTGCTGAAGAGAGATGAAAGTTTTGTCTAGTGGCTGCTTTGACTCATCATAAAGTAACACATAGGGTTGATGTGCCTGCTGCAAAGAAGGTGTACATGCAGGTCACAGAATGGTAAACCTCATTGTTTTGTGTAACATTTCCTAGAGACTGATTTGCACATGTATGATTCATTGTCTCTGTATGCCGTGTGTATGTCAAAACAAAAGAAACACATATGAGAGAGAGGCTTTGGAGATATGAGTGGCAGTGTTGGAGAGTAGTAGCAAGGAAATCTATGGAGAAGTAGGTTATGGGGGGAAGCACCAAAAAAGATTGTTGCACCAGGTGCCTTTAACTGTGCAGACAGCCCTGCTAATATCTCCCAAAAAGGAGCTAAAAGACTTTTCAAAGGCATTGTTACCTTTAGCTACATACATGATTTTGGTGCTTAGTCCTTGTAGGTTGTTAATAATTTAGCTCACTTGCTATAATTATGTAACACTGTTTCTATTTCACTGAATATTTAATGCAACTTTACACATCCGTTTATTTGCAATATTGTTTATAGTCAAGCTGATGTCTTATTCATTGTTGTTATTTCTAATTGCTAAATGTATAGTTTTCCATTTAGTTCCTCCTACACCTACGTATAGCTCAAACAGTTTCAGGTACCCTTCTTTCTGACTGTGATAGAACGCCAGAAAATAAATAAATATACCTGGCAGAGCTCAGTCAGTCAAAGGCATGACAGTGAGTTGATAGTGACAAGTTATAATACAAAGGTATAGAACGTTTTGAATAACCTAATGCAGTAAGAGAAATGTCTTTGACTACTTATATTTAATACAAAACTGTCACAATAGATAGATGACTGTTACAGGTAGATGTTTAGAACATGTGCAGTTACCCAGATGAACAGTGATGCACAATATTTAAAAATATTGAAAGGATTGGAAACAACATTGTAGAAAATGTGCCCCATTTGCAGCGTCACCTTGGATTTTGTGTATAATGTTGGACTATATATTTTTGCTGGCTCTACATCTTGGTGCACTAAACCATTGCTAACCAGTGATAAAGTGCTTGTGCTTCCGCTTTCAACGTGATGATTAGAATGTTTAACTTACCTGTAAATCTCTAGTATATGGTACAACAAGTGTTCAGGGCCTATAATTTAAATGCCACTGGTGGACTGCATCACCTATTACATGGTTCATTACAGTGACAGTGCAAACATGACTACAGGCTTACCGTTTGTTGCCTGGCTGGTTGTCATTTTTAAACTGCAAATTCGACCGGTCAAAATAACCCTTTTTGACAAGTTAAAATATTCCCTATAAATACTTATGGATCACTTCTATGTAGGCCTTAATGCCAATAAGGCAGGGTACATGATGTATAAATGTAAGACAGGTAGGAATTTAAAATGCCCTAATCACAGTGAGCCCACTGTTAACATTCTGGTGTTAAATCCTGCATGGCAGACCTGCTAGGTTTTACATATAACACTTGTGGCACACATGGAGGGATGAGGACACAATACTAAAACAATACACATCCACCCACTGTCTGGTTGCTAGAAAACGCTGCAAGATTTCTGTCTCTGGGTTTATTAGGAGGACAGTGACCACCCCAAGCTGTATTTTAATGTCATATATGCAGAAAGTGGCCAGGGTTGCTCCTGGAGACTTGTGCCCCATTGGTTAGGGCATGCTTAGGAGTCATTCCCACCCACAAGCTTGTAGCAGGCATAAATGTGGAATCTCCAGGCATCCACCTCAGAACATTCCTTGACCTGAGGAAGCTCAGAAGAGTAGTGACCCTGCTGTCTGAGACCTTACAACAGCCTAGAGGACTGGACCTCCTTTCCCACTTGTACCCAGGAAAAAGAAGTGGACACCAGGGGTTATACGTCTGACCTCATCTTAAAGCTACAGGCACACAACAAGAAATAAGATGCCTTTTTCTGAGGCAGTCAGTGACAACTTGATTTGGGCTGGATACTGCTGTTGTCCTCTGCTTTAACACCATGTGGGGCTTTAGATGTGTACTCCTGAAGACGTTTGGGGAATAGAGGACTAAAGTCAAAAGATAAAATTGTTGACCAGGATGAACCTGGTTGGGGTAGCTGAACCGCACTCCATTGTGGTCAGCCTCAAATTGAGATTAGGTCCCGGTCTACTGCGACCATTGAATGTCATTGTCACTTTATTCTGCTTGCTGCTAATCCTATTAAAACTCACAAAAATATATATCTCCAGTGTCTCTTATTGGATGTTTGACATTTTGGTTTCATTTGTTTATTGTTATACTCTATATTTTTAATTTGGTTTGCGATTATTATTGCTTTGCATTTTGACTTTATTTTTGTATTAATATTGTATAAATACTTTGGGTCTGATTTATGAAAAGCAGTGCAAACTTACAAAATATAATTAAATTTTGTATGTTTGCACCGCTTTTGCATCAAAAATGGCACAAAGGCAGCGCTAACTATTCATAAATCAGGCCCTTTTAGACATTGCCCTAAGGTAGGCCTTTATGCTCTCTGCCATTGTCACCAGGGGGCTGAACTCAGGTGTATTTACTGACATTAAGGGGCATATTTATACTCTGTTTGCGCCGGAATTGCGTCGTTTTTTTTACGCAATTCCGACCCAAAACTAACTCCATATTTATACTTTGGCGTTAGACGCGTCTAGCGCCAAAGTCCATGGAGTTTGCGTCATTTTTTAGCGTGGACACCTACTTTGCGTTAATGATATGCAAGGTAGGTGTTCCCGTCTAAAAAAGTGACTCCGAGGCATGTGCGCCGTATTTACACTCCCGGGCAAAAATGTCGCCCAGGAGTGGGCGGGTCAAAAAAAATGACGTCCAGCCGCTTTTGCGTCGTTTTTTAGCACCTGGTCAGGGCAGGCGTTAAGGGACCTGTGGGCTCGGAAGGAGCCCAGAGGTGCCCTCCCATGCCCCCAGGGACCCCCCCTGTCACCCTTGCCCACCCTAGGAGGACGCCTAAGGATGGAGGGACCCATCCCAGGGAACATAAGGTACGTTCAGGTAAGTATTATTATTTTTTTTTTTGTGGCATAGGGGGGCCTGATTTGTGCCCCCCTACATGCCACTATGCCCAATGGGCAAGGGGGCATGACTCCTGTCTTTGCTAAGACAGGAGTCATTTCAATGGGGGTTGGGAGTCAAAAAAAATGGCGCAAATCGGGTTGAGGCGATAATTTTGCCTCAGCCTGACTTGCCCTATTTTTTGGCGCCCAAGCTCCATATTCTCCCACGCCGGCGCTGCCTGGTGTACGTCATTTTTTTTTACGCACACCAGGCACACCAGGCAGCGCCGCCGGCTAATGCCGGCTAACGTCATTGAATAAATACGGCGACGCATGGCGCTTCAGAATGGCGTTAGCCCGCGTTAGATTTTTTGACGCACAACTGCGTTGGCGCAGTTGTGCGTCGAAAAGTATAAATATGGCCCTAAGTGCTGTCCCTGACAAAGATTGTGATTGTTCCTCGAGGTGGATAGGCGCCCACACCAAGTAGTAAACCAATTTCTTACAAGTGTGAAAAGTAAAAAAGCTACAATGCACAGAGGACAGTACAAATGAGAAAGTCTGGAGTGGCTCTCTGAATAAAGACAAATATTTTTAAATGCCTGCTTTAAGTGGTGTGTGGTATGTGCAGTACATATTGAAAAACCATCATAGGGCTGCATTGACTAGGGGTCCTAATATTGGTGGATAATAGCAGCATTCACCGTGACTGTTAATATAAATGTATACAGTGGATATTTGTCCTGATGAACCCTCCTGACCGACATGTAATGATTGCATGCAGGCACGTTTCAATTGCATAAAGGGTGAGTCTCAATCCTTAATTTTGTAATGTTGTTGAGGTCACTTTAAAAAGTTGGAGGGTTGCGCACTAAGCCGTCTTGTAAGAAGGGGTGACTGTTATTGGGCAGGGCCCGTGAAGTGGACAGGCAGAAGTACACAAAAAAGATGTTCGGAGTTAAGAGGTAAACCATCCTCCACTCCACACATATCCCTTTAAAGACTGCTCATGTGTTAGAAAAAACATCTAGAGAAAATTTCCAGCCTATGTACCTCCTAAAAAGCCAACTTGGTAACGGCGTCTAAGGTCACTGATTCAGGAACTGTGAATTGATTTTTTTTCTACTGATCTTTAGTTCAATATCCGTATACGTAAAGAACACATTATAATAATTCACATTGTAGTACAACTATACATTCCTCTACTATGTCTGTTACTAAATAGGACACGTAGCAGAACATATTGTGTGCAGCTAAATGGTACTAATATCTAAGTGTATGTAATGATCAAATAAGCCAAAAATCGTTGCAACTTTTAGAACCTGTAAATGCTAGATATAACGTGTCGTTTTAGGTGTCATATTGGTCTCAAGGTATGAGAGTTATAAATACAACTAGGAACACACTGGGGAACTAAATGCAGCCCTGAAAAATGCTCTAAGCAGCCCATCCCTTCGCCTCCATGTACAATCTTTGTCTTTCCATCCATCCATTTTCTCCCTTCTTCTTTCCCTCTTCACACCCGCTCATTTGTTTCTCTCTACTCTCCCTCCCTTTCTTTCTCTGCCTTTTCAAGCCTTCTTGTACATGCTGCATTTAGCCTCGGGGAAATTAGGAAAGTGACAGAGGCAACAGGAGCGGCCATGGGCTTTCAAAATTGGCCTCCAAAGGCTCCAGCCCAACTGGATAATACCCATTGGTATAAAAGCCCAGTCCGGCCCTGAATATAACATAGTTGGTCTGGGTAGACCTTCAGCATGTGGTAAAACCCAGCAATGTGGTCCTACAGTCCAGCCTGAGAGGCCACATACTTTCTAATTTTGACAAACAGTTTGTTATAGAGGAAGAATCTACCAGGGATGTACCACAGTTCATTCTAGTTGAAAACTACCTGTTTCAGGGTTAGATGAGAGCGAGGTATTCCTCTAAGTTAGGAGACGGGCAACTCCAAAATCTGCCTTTATTTTTACTTGGTTATAATGAAAATTTATCTGTCACCTGAAATAGATGACATACAGTAATCCAATTAGTGTAAAATTCATATGTTTGATTACAGTATGTCTGTAATACTATCACGAATTGTGTGTAAATGTCTGATGTAGAAGGCTATCTATTTCCTTTTCCACGTTATATGACTACTACCTTGACGTGAGGCCAATTCCATATTCCCTGTACTACTACTGTGGCTAGATAGTTTGGGATGGAACAGGAAGATTCTTAAACCCAGCAGATCAATTTTCTAGCCACATTGTAAAATGAAAGGTTTTATACAAAAAAGCGTAGGGCGCAAAAACGAAGTGCCGTCTACAGATGGCAGGCCCAAGTCTATCGCAGTTTTTTTTATGTGTAAAGCAAAGACTTCACAATCAGTGCTGACTTTGGAAATGATACACACGTTTTGCAAGTTTCGGAATTAACTTCAGATTTTCTCTATGTACTTGCATTGCATGCTCTCTCTGATATCGGAAATGTATTGTCAATTTTCACAAGCAGTACAAACCTCACATTATCAGTCACCATTCCAATGAGAAATTGAAGAAAAGTGGCAAAAAATAGCCTGAATTAACACATTTTAAAAAACTAGAAAGACCTGCACTCACCTAATTCAAATGTATTTGTACGAGTGCGGCAAAAGACAATCAGGCACAAATGGAGCAACCATTACTATGATTGTAAATATATATTCTGAATATATGTTTGCCTCAATACGCAAGATTTCATACTAATCTAGTTCTGGTGTTTATTTCCTCACCTTTTGCTATTTGTCCATGCAAAGAGTAGTTTTGTTTTGATTTGTATCTATTTAGCTATTTAGCTAAATAATGTGTTGTTACACCAGAATCAGTTGTTGATTGTACTTATCTATACACAGGTCTGGTGGTCCATTGGGTTATCCCATTGTTCTATAATGAAACCCTTCCTGTATAGGCACCTGACTATAGCAAAATAAAATAAGGAAACTGTTTAATAGAGATGCAAAATATGCCTTACTATCCAAGAAAAAATACTGTAAAATTTTAGGGAAAGGTTCATCGAACACATTGAACATAGCACTGGGCCATGTTTCTTCGACTGTCATGAATTGTACAAGTAACAGGCAGGTAAATAGATAGCTAGATAGATGGTCGATGAGTTAGATATGTAAAATGACATAAGGGATAAAGTACTCCATGCTGCACATTATAAGGATGTTGTAAGTCACCAATGACTTCCATAACTACATATTTCTTTATATGGTTATGTAACTCGAAGGTGACTTGCAATAGCCTTACCATGTATGCCAGAGTGTCCATTATCCCATATAACACATGGTCACGCCACCACCGTTCCCATAAACCACTTAAAATCTTGGTGCATAGCTCTTTAATATGAAACAGTGAGCATGTTTGCAAATATGGAGAATAAAAAAGAACCTCTACTGCAAAATTAAACACATCAAACATGTTAGATATTTGTTGTTGCAAGCAAATATTAGAAACAGTTCAATAAAAGTCAGTTTTTTTAAAAACAAAAAAGCTGCTGTGGCGCGAAATGGGAAGAAACATGCAGAAAGATAGTAGCATTTCAATAAGGAGTGCAAAAAATAAGCATATTCTCTCTGCTTGTCATTGTGAACTATTAAAATAGAGCGATGTTCAATTGCTTTAAACAGCTGCTTCAGTTAGGCACCATGAACTGACCTGCTTTTCACTCGGCTGCTGGCTCCGGCAGAAGGTATTGTGATGTCAGAACTCAGCTGGAATATCTTATCACTTTAATCGGCGACTGGGTGCATAACAAGTCGTCAATTATAAAGTAATAAGAGACTGCCGTTTACATAGGGATTACAGAATCCCAGATTTTATAAGTAGATAACCACAAAGACAGTCTATTAGGTATATTTATAAGTAGAAAGCTGGAAAGACAGATAGGTAGATAGGTAAGGAGGTAGGTAGATGGATTAATGAATTGGTAGTGAGAGAGACAGACCGACAAACAGGAGGACGGGTCATGAACCATAGACAGGTGATAAATATATAGATGGATAGATAGGCAGAGAGATATGTAGACATTCTGACTTAAAGAAATATGTAATTATTCTATGTATCATGGAATTCAGGTTATCAAAATTTGCTTTATGTATCCACAATTTCATGTCTAGTGTATATATATATATATATATATATATATATATATATATGTATATATATATATATATATATATATATATACAGGGACGTTATAGTTAGGGTCACATTTATAAATGTACAAAACCATAGAAATTCACCTGTTATAGTTAGAGTTATCTCAATTAACTATAACTCGTGCCCTAAGGTAACTATAACTTCCGCCCCAGCCATGCACAGTGTTAGAAATGGGGTTTCTGGTTGGCTAGGGTATGCACCTCAGCCAGGCAGAACTTACCCACTCTAGTCAGGGCAAGGGAGTTACACATCCAAGATAACCCCTGCTCACCCCCTTGGTAGCTTGGCACGAGCAGTTAGGCTTAACCCGTAGGCAATGTGTAAAGCGCTTGCACAACACACACACACATGTGACGCAATATCCCCACCACAAAGGAAACACAACACCAGATTATATGAAAATATACTGTATTGTACCCAACGCAATTATCAGACCAAACATCACATATCAGTACTATCCTGCTACCTTAGCAGTTGTCAGAACGTTACACATTAGTTACTCTGCAAATTAGCAGTAGTCACACATAACACACAGGTTACTCAGTATTCTGCAACATAAGCAGTAGTCAGGACACATATTATCACATTAGAACACTTGTCATAAGAATATCATAAAACGCCCATAGTAGAAACATTAGAAAACATATGGCAAGTTAGAAAAACATATTAGCAAGCATGTCCATAAAAGGAACATTTGCATACACATATGTAAAAACATCAAACGCAGGTAGCTAATATATGAATCAAACAAAAGTCTGTAGAAAGAACTTTGGATTGCAACTATATTGGTCCTTTAAACAGTACCTGGTTGGATGAAGGCACCTCCAATGCCTAGAAGACGAACAATGGCCCCCCCGGCGCTCCTATGCGCAAAACGGGGGCCTCCCTTATACTCTGGGGTCAGAGGAGGGCGACATGCACCTCCTCTCTTTTATAGACAGGCCCCTCCGGGGACCGTGATTACTGGGGGCCCCCACGGCCTCAACCGGCCCTCACGAGGGGGGCCAAAGCCAGCAAAAACAACTTAGGGCAGGTGGGGGGCACCACGCACCCCCTCCGGTTTAATGATAGGCCCCTCCCTGGACCTGCGATCTCTGGGGGCCCCCCCAGGCCTCCACTGGCCCTTCCACCTAGGGGGGGGTCCCACAATAATGCCCGTTTTACCTAACAGCAGAAAAGGAGCGTCCTGCTCCTAACGCAGAGGCCAGGGGGAAGGGGGCACTCCCCGCGCCTTCCTCTGGTCCTGCCGTGAAGCCACAAGAAGATCGGACCCCTCCTGGGGCCCGAGCAGACACTCGCCTGCACCCGATGCGGTGCGCGAGTGTTCTTCCAGCTTCCCGGGCTGCTGCGGTGATCTTATTTAAAGGGGCACAATGCAGCAAGGAGCCTACGAGCTCCCAAGGCTCCATAAGCGCGCTGCAATCAGCGCTATGGCAGCCGCAACCACGGAGAAGCACCCCTCGTGAAGAAATGGATGCAGGGTCAGGGGCCACAGCACCCTGCCCCTGGGGAGCAGAATCTTAAGACAAGGTCCTCAGGTGGAGGGCCCAGCTACAGGCCAGCACAAGGGAAAGGCAGCAAGTGGCAAGTCCTTCACAGTGACCAGGCAGGTCACAGGTCAGCACAGCAGCAGCAGTCCATGGCGGTTCCTGGTGAGTCCTTTCAGCCTTTGGTGTCCAGTTCCAAGATGATTCCAAGAGTCTCCAAATTGTGGGGAAAATTCCCCTGTACTTATAGTCAGTTCTTACAGTGTTTTACAATGGTAGGGAGAGGAGGTTCCAGCCAGCTACAACTGGTTCTGGGAGTGCCCCCTCTCTCCTTTCAGCACAGGCTCCAAACATCAGTGGGGGGTTAACAACCCTCTTGTGTGAGGCCAGGGCACAGTCTTTACAAATGCAGGTGTGCCCTGTCTCTCCCTTCTCTCAGCCCAGGAAGACTATTCAGTATGCAGTTGCACCTCTGTGACACTTCCACCCTCCCTGTGTACAGGCTGTCTGAAAAGTATGCACAAAGCCCCAACTGTCACTCTGCCCAGACGTGGATTGGAGTCAAGCTGCAAAACACCAGAGTCATAAGCACAGATAAATGCGCACTTTCTAGAAAAGGCATTTCTGTGATAGTAATTAAAAATACACCCACACCAGTAAGCAGCATTTATTATCACCATCACAACAATACCAAACACGCCTACGCTACCCCTCATAAATCAGACAATACCCCTTACACATAAGGCAGGGCATTTCTAATGCAATCCTATGAGAAGGCAGCACTCACAGCAGTGAGACACCAGTTAGGCTGTTTGTCACTACCAGGACAGGTCACGCAACTTGGCACATGTCCTGCCTTTCTACATACATGGCACCCTGCCCATAGGGCAAGCTAGGGCGTACCTTAGGGGTGACTTACATGTAGTAAAAGGGGAGTTCTGGGCCTGGCAAGTAAGTTTAGATGCCAGGTCCCTGTGGCAGAAAACTGCGCACACAGGCCCTGCGCTCGCAGGCCTGAGACAGGTTTGAAAGTCTACTTCAGTGGGTGGCACAAGCAGCACTGCAGGCCCACTAGTAGTATTAAATTTACAGGCCCTGGGTATAGAGATACCACTTGTACAAGAGACTTATAGGTAAATTAAATATACCAATTAGGTATAACCCAATCATACCAGCTTTAGATAGGAGAGCACCTGCACTTTAGCACTGGTCAGCAGTGATAAAGTGCTCAGAGTCTTAGAGCCAACAGTGAGAGGTCAGAAAAACCAGGAGGAAGGAGGCAAAAAGACTGGGGATGACCCTGCGTAAGGCAAAAAGTCCAACACAACCCCCTACCAGCCAAAAGCCAGGGGAGAACAATCAATACATTGATGTACTTCCCTGATTGGGGTGATAGAACAAGGACCCAGGCCCACAACAGCAGTGGCATGTTCCAGTTCTACGCCTTCCTGACTCCACTTGGATCTCTCTGTCAATGCTTCCCAGGCAGCCTAGACCAACCCACAGGGGTTCTCTAGCTGCCAATGGCCAGAACCAGGCCCCAGGCCATCTAGGAGCCTCTGGTCTCTGAAACCATAACGAGTGGTGGGCGGTAGCCCCAGGTGCAAAGCAACCTGTCTCCACTCCACTTCCAATCAGTTCAGGGGCTCTACCCTCCCACTGATCCACCAACCTAGTGTCCGCACCGATAGGTTCTACAGGGGCTAGAGGCGAGGATCTCCTCCCTCTACCCCTCTGTCTAGGATCCCGCCCTCCTCTCCTAGGAGGGGTATCACCAGAATCCACTCTTGCCAGGGTGCTGGGTACAGCAGCCCTGCACAACTCTCTCGCCAGCCCAGGATCACAACCTGGCGACTGACCACCCAACCTAGGGACGACACCCTTGGTTTGCACCGGGGCGGGCTTCCCCCTCTCTGAACCCCACTTCCAGAGTCCTGCGTCCCCCCACCTCGGGAGAAGCCACCATAAGTTTCACACGGGGAGGTGAGCACTCTAACCGCCCCCCCCCAACCAGGTCAGAGTTTACCCTCTGAACCTGTCTATCTAGTCCAGGGACAACACCCTTAAACTGGACCATTGCCCAGCGAACCAGGACTTCCTTGGGAGCACACCTACCCCCTACCAGATCAGAGCTTACCCCCTGAATCTGGAAATCCAACCCAGAGTCACTACCCTGTGGTTGAACCACTGCCTGGCGCACCAGGACTTCCTTGGGAGCACACCTACTCCCCATCAGGTCAGAGTTTACCCCCTGAACCTGATCATCCAACCCAGAGTCACCACCCTGCAGTTGAATCATTGCCTGGAGCACCAGGACTTCCTGGGGGGCACACCTACCCCCCACCAGGGAAACACCTTCCCCAAGGGCCACACAAGATTCTGTCTGGCGCAGGTCTCCTGACCTCTGCCCATCTGACAGAGTCTGGATCCCCCCCAGCCCAGAAATGGTCTCACCAAGGTCATTCCTGGGGGGCTCTGCTCTCAGAGCTGACCCCTGACCCTCCAGGTTCTCCACTGGGGCCCGCAGCCCCCTCTCAACCCTATGCCTGGATTTCCGCCTCCTCCGTTGTAGAGCGAGACTACCAGACACCAGGACCGGCGGAACGCTATCACCAGCCACCCGCCCAAGTCCTAATGACAAAATGGGATCCTTCTGAACAGCTGGCCCTACAGCACAGGCTAAGCTCACCTCCTGGCGTTCACTCATGAAACCCTCCAGGACCTGGGACTGGAGCTCGGGTGCCCTGGGCCTCAGCCCAACCTCATTTCCTCTCCTCTGAGACTGGACATGGGGTGCCTTACCCGCCCCAATACACTGGGACCTAACTGGGACACAAGCCTTTCCCACCACACCTGGTTGGGAAACACCTAGACCACTCTCATTAGGAACACCCCCTAATGCCACACCAGACCCTCTGGTACTCAACCAGAAGTCTGCCTCCTTTGCAAGCTCCCTGGGGTCAGAGAGCTCACACACTGACAAGTGTTGGTGTAACTCTGAAAAACAACAACGCAGCAGGTTCTCTCTGACAATCAGTTTAAACAGACCTTCAAAATTGTTTACTGTGCTACCCTTCACCCATCCATCTAGTGCAATGCAGCAATCCTCCACAAACTCCTCCCAAGACCAGTGGGACAGTTTCTTACCACCCCTAAACCTTTTTCTGTATTCCTCAGGGGAAAAACCATACTTCACAATCAGTGCATTTTTTACAGTGGAGTACCCCTCCCTGTTACTCTCTTCTAGAGTCAGTAGGGCATCCCTCCCCATCTCAGGAATAAAGCTCCCTAGGCCAGTTCCCCAATCCTTCTCAGGGATCCTGCGCTCTACCAGAGCCCTCTCATATTCCTTTAACCACTGACGTATGTCACCCCCCTCTTGGAACCTAGGTACCAGATCTATGGGTATGTGAGGAACATCTTTGCTACAGCACTGTACATTGCTGCCACCACTGGACTCCACCTGCAGCGCTGGTGAGTCCTGAACCTTCAGACTGCGCTCTAGAGGGAGTCTTTCTCTGGCAAAGGCCCTCTCTGCCTCTGCCATTCTCTCCTGTACTAAGGCCTTCTCTACCTCAGCCCTTCTCTCCTCAACAGCTAGGCGCGCTAACTGCAACTTTAGGTCCCTCTCTTCCCGCCTATCTCTTAGCTCATCAGGCGTCAAGGAATGAGAGGTAGCCCTGCTTCTAGGGACTCCCTATCACTGGGGCCTTCCCTGTCAACTTGCATCCCCAATCGGTCATTCTCACCCTCCTGATCAGTCTCTCTACCACTCTCCAGGGATGAGGTCTGGGAGCCCTCCCATTGGGAACCCTCGCTACACCCAGGATCCTCTGGGTACCCCCTAAGCACACTCCCTCCCTGGGTATATGTCACAAACCTTTCAAAGAAATTCAGAGATCTCCTGAGGTCCCCTTCTACAGGCAGCCCTCTCTCTCTACAGAACCCCTCTAATTCCTCCTGCGTGTAAAACGGCAGGTCCTCTAAATCAAAGGTAAGTCCCATCTTGAAAAGGTATTAAATAACTCAAATGTGACAACCACAATACCCAAGCGTGAGAACTGAAAACAGGAAAAATGACCAAAGAGAGAAAGTTAAGAGAAGCCAAACATGTGATGGTCTAAACTCAATCCTTGTAGTGAAATAATGAGTCACAATGGTATTGTGCAAGCACAAGTCCTATCCTCACCGCTGACGACCAATGTTAGAAATGGGGTTTCTGATTGGCTAGGGTATGCACCTCAGGCAGGCAGAACTTACCCACTTTAGTCAGGGCAAGGGAGTTACACGTCCAAGATAACCCCTGCTCACCCCCTTGGTAGCTTGGCACGAGCAGTTAGGCTTAACCCGTAGGCAATGTGTAAAGCGCTTGCACAACACACACACACATGTGACGCAATATCCCCACCACAAAGGAAACACGACACCAGATTATATGAAAATATACTGTATTGTACCCAACGCAATTATCAGACCATACATCACGTATCAGTACTATCCTGCTACCTTAGCAGTTGTCAGAACGTTACACATTAGTTACTCTGCAAATTAGCAGTAGTCACACATAGCACACAGGTTACTCAGTATTCTGCAACATAAGCAGTAGTCAGGACACATATTATCACATTAGAACACTTGTCATAAGAATATCATAAAACGCCCATAGTAGGAACATTAGAAAACATATGGCACGTTAGAAAAACATATTAGCAAGCATGTCCATAAAAGGAACATTTGCATACACATATGTAAAAACATCAAACGCAGGTAGCTAATATATGAATCAAACAAAAGTCTGTAGAAAGAACTTTGGATTGCAACTATATTGGTCCTTTAAACAGTACCTGGATGGATGAAGGCACCTCCAGTGCCTAGAAGACGAACAATGGGGCCCCCGGTGCTCCTATGCTCAAAACGGGGGCCTCCCTTATACTCTGGGGTCAGAGGAGGGCGACATGCACCTCCTCTCTTTTATAGACAGGCCCCTCCGGGGACCGTGATTACTGGGGGCCCCCCAGGGCCTCAACCGGCCCTCACGAGGGGGGCCAAAGCCAGCAAAAACAACTTAGGGCAGGAGGGGGGTGCCACGCACCCCCTCCGGTTTAATGACAGGCCCCTACCGGGACCCACGATCTCTGGGGGCCCCCCCAGGCCTCCACTGGCTCTTCCACCAACGGGGGGTCCCACAGTAATGCCCGTTTTACCTAACAGCAGAAAAGGAGCGTCCTGCTCCTAACGCAGAGGCCAGGGGGAAGGGGGCACTCCCCGCGCCTTCCTCTGGTCCTGCCGTGAAGCCACAAGAAGATCAGACCCCTCCTGGGGCCCGAGCAGACACTCGCCTGCACCCGATGCGGTGCGCGAGAGTTCTTCCAGCTTCCCGGGCTGCTGCGGTGATCTTATTTAAAGGGGCACAATGCAGCAAGGAGCCTACGAGCTCCCAAGGCTCCATAAGCGCACTGCAATCAGCGCTATGGCAGCCGCAACCACGGAGAAGCACCCCTCGTGAAGAAATGGATGCAGGGTCAGGGGCCACAGCACCCTGCCCCTGGGGAGCAGAATCTTAAGACAAGGTCCTCAGGTGGAGGGCCCAGCTACAGGCCAGCACAAGGTAAAGGCAGCAAGTGGCAAGTCCTTCACAGTGACCAGGCAGGTCACAGGTCAGCACAGCAGCAGCAGTCCATGGCGGTTCCTGGTGAGTCCTTTCAGCCTTTGGTGTCCAGTTCCAAGATGATTCCAAGAGTCTCCAAAATGTGGTGAAAATTCCCCTGTACTTATAGTCAGTTCTTACAGTGTTTTACAATGGTAGGGAGAGGAGGTTCCAGCCAGTTACAACTGGTTCTGGGAGTGCCCCCTCTCTCCTTTCAGCACAGGCTCCAAATATCAGTGGGGGGTTAACGACCCTATTGTGTGAGGCCAGGGCACAGTCTTTACAAATGCAGGTGTGCCCCGCCTCTCCCTTCTCTCAGTCCAGGAAGACTATTCAGTATGCAGATGCACCTCTGTGACACCTCCACCCTCCCTGTGTACAGGCTGTCTGAAAAGTATGCACAAAGCCCCAACTGTCACTCTGCCCAGACGTGGATTGGAGTCAAGCTGCAAAACACCAGAGTCATAAGTACAGATAAATGTGCACTTTCTAGAAGTGGCATTTCTGTGATAGTAATTAAAAATACACCCACACCAGTAAGCAGCATTTATTATCACCATCACAACCATACCAAACACGCCTACGCTACCCCTCATAAATCAGACAATACCCCTTACACATAAGGCAGGGCATTTCTAATGCAATCCTATGAGAAGGCAGCATTCACAGCAGTGAGACACCAGTTAGGCTGTTTGTCACTACAAGGACAGGCCACGCAACTTGGCACATGTCCTGCCTTTCTACATACATGGCACCCTGCCCATAGGGCTAGCTAGGGCGTACCTTAGGGGTGACTTACATGTAGTAAAAGGGGAGTTCTGGGCCTGGCAAGTAAGTTTAGATGCCAGGTCCCTGTGGCAGAAAACTGCGCACACAGGCCCTGCGCTAGCAGGCCTGAGACAGGTTTGAAAGTCTACTTCAGTGGGTGGCACAAGCAGCCCTGCAGGCCCACTAGTAGTATTTAATTTACAGGCCCTGGGTATAGAGATACCACTTGTACAAGGGACTTATAGGTAAATTAAATATACCAATTACGTATAACCCAATCATACCAGCTTTAGATGGGAGAGCACCTGCAATTTAGCACTGGTCAGCAATGATAAAGTGCTCAGAGTCTTAGAGCCAACAGTGAGAGGTCAGAAAAACCAGGAGGAAGGAGGCAAAAAGACTGGGGATGACCCTGCGTAAGGCAAAAAGTCCAACACACAGTTTTTTTGTCAAAAATTTGATTGCAAATATTAAATTGAAATTATCAATGATGTTATCAAAGATGTCATAAGTGCCGCAATTTGTTGGGTAATTAGCAGTGCATGGCAAGGGCGCGAGTTATAGTTACCTTAGGGCAACTAAGGCCCCCCCTGCATATTTCTGAAACTTGGCCCCGGGAAGGTGGCAGTCCCTGGGGCAGAAGGGTGTCCGCAAGACCCCCCTATATTAAGAAAAGCATTTTGACCCAGGAAGGTGGTGATCCCTGGGGGCGTGGGGTCTGCGTGGCCTCCCCAGATGCAATCTAATAATTGACCATGGGAGGCGGCGGACCCCAGAGCTACACCAAGCCCAGGAAGGGGTCCTGTGCGCTCCCACTTTACTAACTTTGCAATGTCCACTGAACCTGGCCCACCCAGTAGAGGGGCTTCAGTAAGATAAAAGAACAGGAAACAGCTTGTTTAAAAAAAAAAAAAAACTGAAAAATCTGGGGATCCAGATCCATGGATTTTTCTGGTGTTTTTTAAAAACAAAAAATGCTTTTTAGCCCTGGAGGGGGGCCCTCTGGGACCCCAGCACTAAAGCTACGGGGTCAGGGAGCCCCCTACCCTGGCCACTTTTTTTTATTTAACTTTTTTTCAGGGACTTGGCTCAAGTTGAATCCCAAGATGGCTGCCATCACTTCCTGGTTGAGGTGTTGGCAGCCAATCAGATATCAGCACAGGGACAGTTGGATCCATGGAGGATCCTCATCTCTATATATTTATATTTTTGAAACTTTCATTTCTCCAAAACTACTATATGGATTTACACAAAATCACAAAAAGCGTGCTGTATGAAGCAAGAGTTAGTTTTCTGCCAATGTTGGTGTAATTCCGTTCAGCGGTTCAGGCTGTAGTTGTGTTAAAAAATGTGAAACATCCCATTGACATAAAATGGGGAAAACGTGTTTTAGGACCCTCCCTTTTTCTCAGCCCCCGCTTGATGAATCATCTTGAACCTTTCAACACAGCAGATGAACTGACCAAAGTATACGTTTTGAAACTGTTGTGAAGATTTGTCAAGTGGCGCCAAAGTTATTGGCAAAACAAAAAATGCTCTGCCTATGAAAAAAATGGTCCTAACTATAACTACCTCCCGGTGACCGCCAGGAGGTATAATATATATATATATATATATATATATATATATATATATATATATAGTACATATATATGTTGCTAAACTTTTTCTTACCTATAGCATCAGGTGTCTAAGCAACTTTGTGGTTTATATACCAACCTAAAGAAATATCAAGAGTACCACATCGACTTTTATAACAACAAATACACATGGAAGTAAGAAAAGTAAACCTATACTTCGGTATGAATAGCTACCTTGATAATATAGTGGTAGTCGATTTGAGGGGCTCCATATTTTTGCAGGTCACCATTACTGTAGTCGATATCGTGACATACAACCATCTCAGTAAGTCACTACATTGACAACAGATGCAGGAAGCAATGCCTATCAATTGCTTAGACAAATGTTCATCCATATCTGTGTGTTTGCAATTAAATAGTACAAAGGTATCAGGAGCGTCGGGGCGCTGTACATCAGGAGTCAGACAATTTGAAAATAAGAACGACAACTACGGAGAGGAAGCGACATCCGAAATACACTGGAAGGAAAACAGCTCCTGTGTCCGGCCTCCCTTTATCTGCACGCATCCCCTTAATGTGATGGCAGACAATTGCAGTGTCGGCTAAATTCAGACGCTTGCCATTCCGCCCCGAGACCACCAGCCATCCTGCAAATTATAATTACACTGTAGTTGGAAAGGGGTTTGAGTCTGCCTTGATAGGAGTTTCAGATGACTGAGCTTGGCTCATTTCGCTCACTTTGTAGAAATTACAGCTAGCGAGGGCCGGCTTTCAGTGTAATGAAAGTTTTAGTGGTAGTTCTCCAGCTGTACAGAGTGGTGCTGCTGATGAGGACGCCCTCACCAGCAGTAATCAAAATAGCATAAAACGGTGACTTTTATATCAAAGAGTCTGTTATATCTACTCAGTAGTTATGGGAAAGGTGCAACATTCACAGTGACAGCTTTTTTTCTTTTCAACAATAAGTTAGAACCGGTTTTAGGCCATGCTGTTATTGTCATGTACACAAGTCATACATAAAGGTATTTAATGGGCGCACCAGGGGTTACGACCCTGCAGTGAGATCAAATTAAATGAATCAGACATTTTGAGTTCTTTATTTCCCCCTCGAAATTGTTACTGAATGTAAATAAGTGAATCAGAAAGCATGGTTTTCTCAACATAGTCAGGCTGTACTATAGTAATAGCATGTATTTGGCATTTGCACTGTAATAATATGTGAATGCAGACTTATTAACAGAATTGTTTCAAATAATGTATGCTCATTATAAATGAAATTATTGAACTTGTTTTGTATTGCTACATAAAAAATAATTTCCAAGTAGAGTAGCAAAATTTATATATACAAATATAAGAGTAAGAACGAACTCGATAAAAGTAACATGAGCATACTGAGCTCAAGTGATTCAATGGCAAGAATTTTCATGTAGACAAATAGAAATCATTTTTTCCAGAAATAAAAATAGCAACAAGGAGAAGGGCACTAAATACCGATTTAGCAGTAGTCAGCAGTAGTTACCTTTTGCTTGCAGTGATTTGGGTGTAAATGTAAATTCCTTTCCGTCGCCCTTTCTGGGGACAAAGATCCTATGGTGGCTCAGGTGGCCGGAGGTCAGTAGTAGCCATGCAGTCATGAAAGATGGTGCTTTGGTAAGTGATTGCCACCTAATTTGATCTGCATAACTGAGTCACCCTTTCTGGAGCCTTGGCTCTAAGACAGGGATGTTTGATACAATATAGTAGTTGAAATATTTACCTGCAAAAATATGAACTACCTCTGTCATCAGAGTACCCAAGGATAATGAAGTATATATTTACTATTCTTAACATCACATCTACTTACATTGACAGTATATTGATAGCTGACCTTGTGAAATCGATATTTTTGCAGGTTGATGTTTTGACCACAGCATTGTGACCACCCGTCCCCACTTTCTACTAGTCTTAGTAAGTGGGCATAAACAGTACTGTACAACGTACCTCAAATGTAAAGAGTTTCTTGATCTACTGATCAGATTAATAAAAAAAATGCTTTCCAACGAAGGACACTGGGAAATTATACAATGCTAACAAAATACAGTACAATTATGTAAAATAAAAATATCTGTTTTAAAATGAAGTACATTTTATACATATGAAGTCCCTGAGATATACCCAGGAACATTCTCCCATGGCAAGAGTTTCTGCCAAAGCTCAATCCGACCTTCTTCAGTGCACTCTCATATCCCTACAGTGGAGCTCAGTCATGATGTGATGTCATCTTTGTGACAAAATTGATGTTCACATCAGCTCAGTCCAGAATATAGTTCTCGCTTTCACAAGTTTTGTGGGTTCCATGTCAAAAACTGATATGAAAAAATATTGATCACAAAAACTCAGATTGCAAAAACATCTAAGAATCTACACTACGCAAATATTGCTCTATTGCTCTTCTACAGTTTAAAAATATGGAAATGTCTAAACCTCACCTTTTGGAGGACTAGTTTAGTTTGCTATTCAAATTCCAGTCCCTGCATGTTTCTGGCCAAGAGTGTGATAGTGGGTTGCCTATATTTTGGGTAGATGTTTCTTGTTTTGATGTATTCTATTTTTGTACATGCTACCGCTGATGAAGAAGTAAGTACTCTTGTAATTGGTTCTGAAGACAGCAAAAGGCGTAATCCGTATTTTGCTTGGTGACCTTGGAAGTGACGGATAGTGGGAGTGAGATTCTGAATACAGTGTAGTGATGCACATACAGCCTTTGAAATACCAACTGAAAAGAGCTTGGTCTACTAATGGTTATGTAACGTGGCTGAAAGCATCAACTTGTCTCACTGAATTAAAACTCACGAATCTCAAACGTGGACATGCATGAATAGGCCAACCCAAATTAACCACACTATTAAATGGCAATGTTTTTATGTGGAGGTATTTGGCAGGTGCATCTCGCTCTTAAATTTAGTATCCGCTATTATTATAATTTTTTTCAATCATAGTGCACTCTCCTAAACACCTGTGTTCTCTTCTCACCCTTCTATTATCCCCAATAATGGATATTGCTTTTTGGTAAAAATGAAAAAATAAATAAATAAATACACCATTATCCACCAGTTTCCTTATTTCTTTTTTGAATCTTTCACTGCCTGCACTTTTGCATCTGGCCCCATCCCTTCCTGAAGTTGTGCTGTTTTTGTCAAGGGTAAGCAGCATAACTAAAATATTGATAGTGATATTTTTGTGATCTATGTTTCAGTGTCTGTTTTAGCGCCGACAAAATCACTATGTGGGAAGATGGATCACCATTCCCTTTAGGTACCCTTTTTCTTTGCTCCCAACCTCTCCAGATGAGCTCCCATATTAAGACCGGAGAAAATAGCAGACTCCTAAAGTCTCTATTAAGCCACATGCTAGGAAGAGTTTGAAAGCAGCCTAGTCTGCGGTCTTTTTCTAGGTACAGTCTAAAGCAGAGGCTGAGAATCAGCCACATCCTTCAAGGGGTGCCTTCTATTGGCTATCTGCTATTTAATTTATGTATCTGCAGGTTTTTATGGCACAAATAAACCCTAAACGGTTGCCAGAGAGCTTCAATAATTAAACACAATAATAGTTGGTGAGGAGTAACAGTGGTGTCGGTATCACAGCAGGTTTTTCCACAGGTAACATTCTGTGATAAAATTATATGCGTATATAAAAATATATACAGGTAATTATAGTCATTCTTTGTAGGGATATGGCAATATATAGACAAATGACATAGAAACTGGGAGTTACGGTGTTACTTAGCATGATTGTGAGTACAAGGGGGTTAAAATACATACACAAATCAGATATTAAAATAAGTGCAAAGTATTCACTAGGTAACTCTAGGTAATCAGAGCAGGATAATATAGTGTACAATAAATTCCATCAGTGGAATCTTGAGGTTTTAAGCCAACCTTAAGTTACATCAGTTCAGAAGAGTAATGGTCCTAAAGCATTACTTGCCTAAGCGCACTTTGACATCTAGGGGGTGATTCTGATTCTGGCGGGCGGCGGAGGCCGCCCGCCAGAATTCCACCCCCATTATACCGCTCCGCGGTCAGAAGACCGCGGAGGGTATTATGAGTTTTTCCCTGGGCTGGCGGGCGGTCTCCAAAAGACCGCCCGCCAGCCCAAGGAAAAATTCCCTTCCCACGAGGATGCCGGCTCGTAATCGAGCCGGCGGAGTGGGAAGGTGCGACGGGTGCAGTGGCACCCGTCGCGTATTTCAGTGTCTGCAAGGCAGACACTGAAATACTTTGCGGGGCCCTCTTACGGGGGCCCCGCGACCCCCCCTACCGCCATCTTGTTCATGGCGGCTTTCCCGCCATGAACAGGATGGCGGTAGGGGGGGTCAGAATCCTCATGGCGGCGGAGCGCGCTCCGCCGCCATGAAGGATTCCCCCGAGCAGCGGTAAGTCGGCGGGAGCCCGCCGACTTGCCGCTTCTGACCGCGGCTGAACCGCCGCGGTCAGAATGCTCGTGGGAGCACCGCCAGCCTGTTGGCGGTGCTCCCGTGGTCGGTGGCCCTGGCGGCCACCGGCCGCCAGGGTCAGAATGACCCCCCTAGTCTGTTGCACATGGAGCGATTTTAAGGAAATAAATACTTTGGGTTTTTCCCAAATGTTAGATTTTCCTCTTTTCTTAATTACATTTAAATATTGTTCTGTATATTGGCTCAATATGTTCCCAAAGGCTTACTTTTGGAATCCAGGGAAACATAATGAGTCCTTATTATATGAATTTAAAGATTTCGTAGCCATATTCCCCATAAACTTCGTTTTGGGCACCAGTGTTCATACTGTTTAGTGGATAGAAGCTTCCTCTTTAAATTCTTTTTTTCTCTATAGGCAGGGAGTGTAAACTACATACAATAGGTGTAAAATCAAGGTTTATAGAGTGTAACTACTCACCCTTAAGGGTCTCAAGGCGCCAAGGAGGTTTGTCCGCTGAGCATCAGTTGAAGAGCCAGGCTTTGATGTCCTTCCTGAATTCAGGTAGTGATGGTGACGCCTGAGGTGCAGGGTGTTCCAGCTCTTTGATGTAAGGTAGGTGAAGGATCTTCCATCAGCCGAGGCCTTCCGTATGCGAGGTATGATGGCTAGTGCTTGTTTAGCAGAGCGGAGAGGTCTAGTGGGGGAGTAGAAGATGATGCAGTGGTTGAGGTAGGCGAGTCCTAGGTTGTGGGGGGCCTTGTAAGCATGGACGAGGAGATTGAAGTTTATTGTTTTCTCGATAGGAAGCCAGTGGAAGTCTCTTAGGTGGTTGGAGGTATGTTTGCGGAGGGGAATGGCAGAGGTGTTTTGGATGTGCTGTAGTTTCTTTAGGTTCTTCTGGGTGTTACTGGTGTAGAGGGCGTTGCCATAGTCAAGTCTGCTGGTAACTAGGGCATAGGTTACAGTTTTGCAGCAGTCCATTGGGATCCATTGGAGATCTATGGAGACGTCGGAGTGTTTGAAAGCAGGAGGATGCGACTGGGTTGACTTGGTGGGTCATGGTGAGCAATGACTCCAGGATGAAGCTAAGGTTGTGTGGGTGGGTTGTAGAGGTGGGGGGTGCCGAGGGTCGATGCCCACCTGATGTCATCCCAGGCTGATGTAAATGGTCCTGGGATTAGGAACTTGGTCTTGTCAGAGTTGAGCTTGAAGCAGCTGTCCTTCATCCAGGCGGCGACGGCTTCCATCCCATTGTGGAAAAGTTTCTTGGCAGTAGTGGGGTTTTCGGTCAGTGAGATGATCAGTTGGGTACTGTTGACGTAGGAGACGATGTTCTGCCCGTTGTTCCTAACAATGGATGCGAGCGGGCCATGTAGATGTTGAAGAGTGTAGGGCTCAGGGAGGAGCCCTGTGGAAACTCCGCAGCTGATCTCTGTAGTTTCTGACAGGTAAGGCGGGAGTCTGACTTTCTCTGTTCTGCCAGACAGGAAGGAGTGTATCCATGGTAGGGCCTTTCCGTGGATGCCGGCTGCGTATTACAGTTGCTTAGTGTATTATTTGCTATTTTATAGTCACTTAAAAGTTAAAAGTTACTCCCTAGATACACTTTCTTAAGAATGTCACTTTTGCAATGTTCTAACAAAAGAAAGCATATTGTGGAGAACATTTTGTCAACGTCTTTTGAACACTGTTCAGCATCACATCAGTCTTGCTGAACACTGTTCAGCATCACATCAGTCTTGCTGGCATTTAGCTGCTTACCAGTTTTCATCGGTCCATGTTTTTTTGCAAAGTAGTGGTTTAGAATAATCTGAGAGTCCTATGAATAGTTTCTTGTGCAAAGGAAAAGAAATTGTGTGCCTAGTTGTGAGAATACACACCTCTGGGTAGTAACAATTTTTGTAAAGCTGGAAAATACAGATTTAAAAATTGGGGTGACAGGTGAGGTGCCTGGGGATTATATTACACAAGGGGTGGATATTTTTCACTCCAATGTAACATTCACGTATAAAACGATAAAACAGAAAGGATGCTCAAGGTCCCATTTTCATGAGAAGATATTCTGATTTATTGATGTTTGGAATGAACAAAAATATATTAATAAGCAGCCAGGTCACGATCATGAGTCCGTTTTTGCTTCTTGGTGGGGTTGAATTATAAGTATGTACAGGAGTGATCAGAAAAATAAATATATGTATTTCTTTACTTTTGTGTAAAGTGCTACCTACTATCTACAGTAGTCTCAAAGCGCTCAGAGACGGGATGTCGGGTGGAAGATAAAACAATGAACTGAAATTTAAAAGAGTATTTTAAAAGGGGGCATTTCTCTTACTGTGAAATCCAGGCACTGGCTGACCTGTGCATTATGAACTTTCCGAACTTCTCATCAATCACTTTCTAAAATGCCTCCATTTTCCGCCCCTAGCCTTTTTAAACGGTGACTCAGCAAACACAATAAACAGATTACGAGGTAACTACAAAATTCACTCACACCACTGAGCTAATGTCCCCACACACTGGAGAAACACTGAAAATTAAGTTTTAGTGTAAAAACTCCTGGTAGTGACACAAAACACAAAGCATGTCTCCAAGCTCCAAATTCAACTTCCACCCATTTTTCTCATGTGCACGACTGTCAACATCACTCAAAAACGGACAAAAATAAAAATAGAACACCTTTGCATTTCCGTGGCAACAGGGGCTTAGCTATCACTCGTGCAGCAGGTGCAGTGCACTTGGCCCAATGGTTGAAGGGACCATCTAGACCCCTATGATGGCCTTTTTTTAAACTGTCAAACGGTTGCAATGAAGTCCATGTTCCTTGCTTGCACGAGTGTACTGCATCACTGCATGACACCAACTCCTTGCACATTGCATGTCTGCCAAAAAAAAAAAAAACTGGGAAAACACCTGTTTTAGTAAATACTGGAGAGGCACGCAGCAGATATTAAAGGCTGGCCTTCCACAAACAGAGATAGCAAGCCAAGAGTTACTAAAGAAAGCTGTAACATTTGCAGCACCAGAAACTGCAGTACCTGCACCCATCTCAAGCTCATTTTGGTCTGGCTTGACAGCGCATTTGTGGACAAACAATTATGTGAAAACCCCCAAGAGAGGTGCTTTGGCTCTGCCCTCATGTTGGGTACCAAGTGTACATGTTTTCATTTGGGAGAAGTTGTGTGTTTCCACAAAACAAGTGCTTGCCCTCCACAAAAATATGATCATTTTGTTTATTTTTCCAGCTGCCTGAGCTTAACCTTTGAGGGGCAAACGCAAGCCATTGTAATGCTAGATAACTAGATCATTTTGTTTTTCACTAGCAGCAGCAGCACAGACAGGAGGAGGCAGTCATTCATGTACATGGATTTGTAAGCCTAGCTTGACAATGCATTCATAAGCCTGACCTACTGGCATTGATAAATCTTGTTTTTTAAATTGGAAGCAAAATTGGAATTTAATATCAAAGTTGGAGTCTTTTCTGAGAATGGCTTTTCACAAACGCAGATGTACATATATGTCACACAATTTGCGTTGAGAGAGTAGCACAGGGCTAGACCCACAAACGTATGGCATAGTTTTCCTCTTCCCTATTTGAACCTGCCTTGCCTCACACACCTACTCCAAAGGTACCCATACATTAGAGTAGCCTATGGTCATACTAAATTAAAAACTTTTCCCATTTTGATTTCTGTGCTGTACGGTGCAGTATAAAAGCAATGCTGAAAAAAAGAAGAAACATTTCCCCCTTTGAACGTCTGCCTCTAGGAGGCATTATGGGAACTCCGATGTACCACTCATGGAGTGCCCCTTGATGCAAAGTAATTGAAAGTAGTATGAAGGGTTATTTGTGATACCTTTTGAAAATAAACATTTACTTACCAGCGTAAACGTGTTTTGGGCTGGACTGTAAGTAGGTTACCAAGACTTTGGGGGTCATTCCAACCCTGGCGGTCGGTGTTCAACCTGCGGCCAAACCGCAAACAGGCTGGCGGGGTAAAAAATGGAATTCCGACCCTGGCGGAAACCGCCAACAGAGACCGCCACATTACCACACCGCCCGCCACGGCGGCACAAACAAACAGCGCGGCGGTCACCGCCAACAGACAGGCGGGAGACAATGTACCGCCCACTGTATCACAAGCTACCAATCCGCCACCTTTTCCGGGGCGGTAGCCCCGCCGATAAAAACACGGCAGAAACAGCCATTTCGAAGGGAAAACGCCCACCTCCATATACCCCACGAGGAATCAGGACAGCATGGAACCCGAACTCCACATACTCCCAGCGATAGTGTTCCTACTCCTCTACCAGGAGCACGAACGCCGGCGCAGAAGACAACGGTGAGTACAGCACCTACGACACAGGGGAGGGGGGAGAAGAACATATTACGGGTACACACATACGCGACACACCCACCCTCACCCTCACCCACTACAACACACACATCAATGCATAGCAACACATCAGAGTGACACCCCCTGGAAGAATGCAAATACAAAAGGAAATGATTCTAAACATTGGAATATATTGTATAACTGGCTTAAAAATATATCTACACATCAAAAAATCTTATATACATAAATGTACAAGTCCGAGCATTGTAGCATGCATTGTCCGTGGACCACTGGGCCCAAATCACATGGGCAAAGCCCACACAAGATACCTGACTCCAACGGAGAGAACACTGCAGGGGCATCAGATATCAAAACTACAGGCACCTCAGGGGGAAGGGAAGGGGGGGCACCTCAGCCAGATGAGTGAATGACGCCAGATCCACGAGGGGCCTCCATGGCCACTGTTCAATCCTGGGGAGTGCAAAGCCACAGTCTCACAAGTCTCTGCAGTGGGTGGTTTGCCCACTAGACCATCCTGGGGAGTGCAAAGCCACAGTCTCACAAGTCTCTGCAGTGGGTGGTTTGCCCACTGGACCATCCTGGGGAGTGCAAAGCCACAGTCTCACAAGTCTCTGCAGTGGGTGGTTTGCCCACTGGACCATCCTGGGGAGTGCAAAGCAACAGTCTCACAAGTGGATAACAGTCTCCAGTGGTTCTGGAGGGGTCTTTGTGCCCAGAGTGCTGCGTGCAGCCCTGCCCAACACAGATGCGGGCCAGCCCCTGCCGCTCATTGTGCAGCGGTGCTTGAGATGAAGGGCCCAGTTCAGCGGTGCTTGAGACGGCGGTGCCCAGTTCCGCGGTGTTTGAGACGGCGGTGCCCTATTCAGCGGTGCTTGAGACGGCGGTGCCCTGTTCAGCGGTGCTTGAGATGAAGGGCCCAGTTCAGCGGTGCTTGAGACGGCGGTGCCCAGTTCAGCGGTGCTTGAGATGGCGGTGCCCCGTTCAGCGGTGCTTGAGATGAAGGGCCCAGTTCAGTGGTGCTTGAGACGGCGGTGCCCAGTTCAGCGGTGCTTGAGACGGCGGTGCCCTGTTCAGCGGTGCTTGAGACGGCGGTGCCCTGTTCAGCGGTGCTTGAGATGAAGGGCCCAGTTCAGCGGTGCTTGAGACGGCGGTGCCCTGTTCAGCAGTGCTTGAGACGGCGGTGCCCTGTTCAGCGGTGCTTGAGATGAAGGGCCCAGTTCAGCAGTGCTTGAGATGGCGGTGCCCAGTTCAGCGGTACTTGAGACGGCGGTGCCCAGTTCAGCGGTGCTTGAGACGGCGGTGCCCAGTTCAGCGGTGCTTGAGATGAAGGGCCCAGTTCAGCGGTGCTTGAGACGGCGGTGCCCTGTTCAGCGGTGCTTGAGATGAAGGGCCCTGTTCAGCGGTGCTTGAGACGGCGGTGCCCTGTTCAGCGGTGCTTGAGATGAAGGGCCTAGTTCAGCGGTGCTTGAGATGAAGGGCCCTGTTCAGCTGTGCTTGAGACGGCGGTGCCCAGTTCAGCGGTGCTTTAGACGGCGGTGCCCTGTTCAGCGGTGCTTGAGACGGCGGTGCCCAGTGCAGCGGATCTGGCCATGGCGTGGAGGTCTTTTGCCACCTGTCCTGTGGCTGGCGGAGCCTTCCTGCCCATCTGTCCTGTGGCTGGCGGGGCCCTCCTGGGCTGCAGTGCCGGGCCTGTTGGTGGCCTCCTGCCAACCTGGGATGGGGCTGGCGGGGCCCTCCTCGCCAGCTGGGCTGATGGCGGTGTTGTCGGGCGTGCTGCCCTTCCCAGCCTTCCCTGATCGCCTGTGTCCCTTCCCCACCTTGGGCGGTGTGCCAGCTGTCTCCACACTTGCTGCCGGAGCCATGGTAGGGGTTTTTGTCCCTGCTGTTTTCACCCTCTCGCGCCGGCCACTGCCTATCTTTGGATGTTTCTCCGGGGGTGGGCTGCCCATGCCTTGGCTCCGTACTGAACTTGCTGCCCTGGAGGGTGGGGGACTCCACAGTCCATGGCAGACTGTCATGACAGGGCCCGGTTTTGTTGTGGCTGAGGTGCTGACTATTGTCCTATGACATGGACGGGGTGGGGGAGTTGGTGGAAAGAGGTTGAGTTTGGACAGGAAAAGCTTCTTAGGAGCAGTGGGACAGGTAGGTGTAGTGGGTATGGGAGTGGAGGAAGAGGTTGTGGTTGTAGGAGTATGAAGTCTGGTGTCTTTGGGTGCAGGTGCTTGGGCTGGAGGCTGTCGTGAGGTGGATGGCTGTTGGGCGGGTGGCTGCCTGCGTTTGTGTATCTTGGAAGAGGGGGTCACAGACACACTCGGAGAGGACACAGGGGACGTGTAAATGGTAGTGGGGGTGGTGACTGCACGTGTGCGGGGAGTTCTGGTGTGTGTGCTGGTGATGGACGTAGTGGCTGAAGATGTTGTGCATGCAGGTGTGAGTGGAGACTTGACAGGGAGGGAGGAGGGAGACGAGGAGGAGGGGGACACAGTGGAGGCAGTGGGTGTTGGTATGTCTGTATTTGGATGTTGCTTGTGTGAATGCCTGTGTGATGTGTGGTGCTTATGTCTGCCTGAGCTTCCCTTGGGTGTTGAGGTGTGTGCAGGCTGGTCTGATGGTGTGTCAGGGATAGGCAGAGGTACAGGTGATAGGGTCTGGGTGGAGGAAGTTGGAGGGGGAGGCTAGAGACAGGGACAATGGCTGCCATCAGTGCTGAGGCCAGAGTGTTGAACGATCGCTGTAGGGCAGCCTGACCAGAATTAATGCCCTCCAGGTATGCATTACTCTGGTGCACCTCTCTTTCTACACCCTGGATGGCATTCAAAATGGTAGACTGCCCAACAGTGAGCGTCCTCAGGAGGTCAATGACCTCCTCACTGAGGGCAGCAGGGGTGACTGGGGCAGGTCCTGAGGTGCCTGGGGCGAAGGAGATGCCCACCTTCCTGGGTGAGCGGGCACGGGGCAAACGCTGAGGGGCTGCTGGTGCGGTGGGTGGCGGCTGTACCTGTTGTTGCGGGGGGCACAGATGTTGCCGCCACCACATGGGAGCTCCCTTCAGAGGACGAGTCCGTGTCGCTGATGTCTGCCCGAGTCCCCGCTGTGGAGCTCCCCTCGCCCTCCGTCCCACTGGTGAATTCGGAGTCCGTTGCATGGCCCTCCATGGCCATGTGGGATGCAGCTCCCTCGTGCTCCGATGCCACTTCTCCCCCGCCTGATGATGCTAATGCACACATGAACAGGAAGACCACAAAAAAGGGGGGGGGGAGAAAATAAAGACATGTTGAGTGCATGCATTGGCGACACCGTTGGCGGACAGGACAGACACAGAAGCCCCCTGCACTACGCCGCTGTCAAAGCTCAGCTCACCTGAGTCCTTGTTCAGTTCTGATGGAGGTTGAAGACAATCGGACCCCACCCTGAAACTGCTTGTTCCAGCACACTAGTTTTTAAAACAGTGCACTAAGAACAGAAGCTCAAGGGAAGGGGGGAAGTGGATAAAATAAAATAAAGAGACAACACCGTTCTTGCGTTTCCACTGTTGAAGTGCTGCACAAATCTGCGGCCCTCTCTGACTTTTGTAGAAACTGGTGCCTAATGAAACATAAACAAAGAACAGATAGGTACAACCTATTCCTAACTGGGTTCCTGACTATCCCTTTATTTATTAGAAATTTTCTTCTAAAAGTACCTCTTGGATCCTGGTCTCTAGTTTCCAGGTCTGGAATGTGTTACTGCTCTGGGATGTGCTTTCTATTACTCTAAAGCTTCTAAAACATTAAACAAATACCGTTATCAGAATTACCAATATCAAACATTCATTTAATATAACTAAAGCCTAAATTCCCAATAGCAGACTCACTTTTCCCATATTTCCAGAATCTTTTATAAAACAAATACTGTACTTTTACGTCAAAATACAGCATGTAATTTGTGCAAGTCCTTGATTTACTGTTTGCCTTGCTGTTAATGGTTTCCACGGTTCGATTCTTAAAAGTTCCATTAAAAAAAAATGTTTGCTTCACAAAGTTCCGCAAAGTATTCTTGTAACAAAGAGTTTGAATCACAATGTTCGTGGAAGGTATCTTGTTTCAAATTGTCTATACACGAATCCAGAAATTGTTGTCAAAGTTCTTTCAGGTAATAAAAGTTTTGCACTTACTTGTTGCTGGCAAGAGATACTGATCAGTCTAACCTTGTCTTCTTTCTCTTTTGCAGGTTGCTTGTAGGAGAGAGACTAAGGCAAGGAGGAACCGGAAACCGGAAGAAGGAAGAGCCAGCAGCTGCGCCCATTGAAGCCAATGAAAGTCTGTAGAGAGCAGGAGTGCCAGCGCCGAGGGATCTGTCCTCAGGTAAGCGGGAGGTAGACGAGCACAAGCACTGGGTGAGGCTCGGGGGCTGCCTTTTATAGACAGGGCTGGGTGTGGTCCTCACATGCTGCACATGTTCTTGAAAGGTGTGCAGAGCTGGGTGTGGTTTGAAGAGCTGGGTGTGGTCCTCACATGCTGCACATGTTCTTGAAAGGTGTGCAGAGTTTCAGTTATTATGCAAATGAGTTAAATTAACACATGGCCTAGAGAGGAGTGTTTTAAAGAAGCCTTGGTAAAAGCAAGGCCCAATGTGTAAACAAAACAGCACATTAAACAACATACACAGAAGCCTAGGGGGGGGGAAGGTGAGATAACAAGAAAGGCTTTCAATAGTAAGTTTAAAAGGGAGCTATTACAGAACCCACTAGCGCAGTGAGAGGGGACATGCTCTTTGCTGTGCACAAACCCTAACAGTTGCCCCCCTCAAAGGCCCTCCTACAGGACGGGGTTTTCCTGGATTTTTTAAATAAAACCGTCTAATCAGCTGTGGGGCATGTACATATGATGCTGGTTCCCATGAATTCTCAGATTCATCATATCCTTTCCATTCTACTAAATAAAACAGACGTCCACTAATTCTTTTTGAGTCTTTTATGCTTTTCACTTCATATTCTAGATTTCCCTTAATTGGTATGGGGGGAGGTGGTGGTTCAGGTCGGGTTTTTGGATTGTACGGCTTAAGCAAGGACACATGGAATGTAGTATGTACTGGATATTCTTTTGGTAAATCTAATTTTACTGTTACCGGGTTTACTATGGCAGTTATACTAAAGGGTCCAATGAAACGTGGTTGTAGCTTTCGGGATCCCTCTATGTTTAGGTTCTTTGTGGAGAGCCATACCTTGTCACCGATTTTATACATTGGGGCCTCAGATCTGTGTTTGTCTGCTTGTCTTTTCATGCTTTCCTTGTACTTTAATAAATGTTTCCTGGCTTTGTCTTGTATGTCACCTAACCTCGTTAGTCTATCCGTTACTGTAGGTAACAGAGAATCTTCTAACAAAATGGGTATAGCTCTTGGATGATACCCCTGCAAGAAATAGAATGGTGAGCAAAGTAGAGCTGAATGCTCAGTATTATTATAAACAAACTCCGCTACAGGGAGAGCTTCCAACCATTCACTAGAATAATCAGCCAATAAACAACGTAGCGTTTGAAGTAAGGTTTGGTTCAGTCGTTCAATCTGTCCATCTGTCTCTGGGTGGAAAGCAGTGGATAATGGCACATCTATTTTCAGTTTTTTACATAATTTTTTCCAAAATTTAGAGTTGAACTGGCTCCCTCGGTCTGACACCACTTTGCTTGGCAAACCATGTAAACGCACAATTTCCCTTATAAAAATATCGGCAAATTCTGCTGCCGTGGGTAATTTCCGTAATGGTACAAAATGTGCCATTTTAGATAAAAAATCCACTATAACCAACACTGTTGTGAAAGATTTTACAGGTGGTAAACCTACAATAAAGTCTACGCTCACAGTGTGCCAAGGTTGTTTGGGTGTTGGCATTGGTATTAACAAGCCGTCAGGGGCCTTATGAGAAGATTTATGTCTTGCACAAATTGGACAGGTAGTGACAAATTGCTTAATGTCCTTTCTTATAGTGTCCCACCAAAAGTGTTTTTACACATTTTCCAGGGTTTTTACCCAACCAGGATGACCTGCCAACGGTGAGGCGTGATGCCAAATTATCACCTGTGTTTGTAATTCAGAGGTGGGCACTAACAGCATGTTGTCGTGATACAATAAACCTCGTTGTATTGTGTTATGGGAATCCTTTAACCAATCCTGAGGTGCTATTTGCATGTGTGCATTATATAGATCTGTGATGAAATCCTTCTGTTGTACTGGTGCCAAAAACTTTTGGGGAGGAATAATGGGTTCTCCTATTTTATCTTGTTTCATGTCTGAAGTATGTCCGTATCTAGATAACACATCAGATTGAATTTGTTGTGCACCTGGTCTGTAGGTTATTACAAAGTCAAATGTGCAAAAAAAAATTAACCAGTGCATCTGACGTGGTGTTAGTGCTTTAAGTGATCCAAAAAACTGTAGGTTCCTATGGTCAGAAAAGATTGTAACTGGGTACTTGGCTCCCATTAAATGGTGCCTCCATTCCGAAAAGGCTACTTTGATAGCTAGTAGTTCCCTTTCAGCCACAGTGTAATTTTGTTCAGCTGGTAATAACTTTTTGGAATAGAAGGCTATAGGATGTAACTGGCCATCTACTGCATCTCGCTGAGAGTGAACTCCTCCTAAAGCTACTTGTGAAGCATCCGCTTCAACAAAAAAAGGCAAGTCAGGATCAGGATGTTTCAGAATTGGGGCTGAAGTGAACTTTTGTTTTAGGAGTTGAAAGGCGTGTGCCGCCTCATCAGTCCAAAGAAATCGTTGCCCTTTCCGCAACAAGGTAGTTATTGGGGCCGCAATGTCTGCAAAATGTGCAATAAACCTCCTATAAAAATTGGCGAAACCCAGAAATTTCTGAATATCTTTTACAGAGGATGGTTCTGGCCAATCAGCAATAGCACTGATTTTCTTTACATCCATAGTTATTCCTTGAGGTGACAGGCAGTATCCTAAAAAGTCCACCTTGCTGACATTAAAAGTTTTAACTTTGATAATACTGCACGAACATGTTGGGTATGTTCTTCTGAGTTCTTAGAGTAAATGAGGATGTCGTCTATGTATACTATGACACAAACGTCCAGGAATTCGTGTAGGACCTCATTTATAAAGAACTGAAAGGCCGCAGGGGCATTACATAACCCAAAGGGCATTACTGTGTACTCAAATAAACCAAACTTTGTCTTGAAAGCTGTCTTCCACTCATCCCCCTCTTTTACTCGGACCAGGTGGTAAGCTCCCCACAGATCTAGTTTAGTGTATACAGTAGAATGTCTTAATTGATCCAACAACACAGGTATTAGAGGAAGAGGATATTTATTCTTTATTGTAGCCTTATTTAGTCCTCTATAATCGATACACGCGCGCAGGGATTTATCCGGCTTCGGGATAAAAAAGAGTGGAGATGACACCGGAGATGTGGAATGACGGATGAACCCAGACTGTAGTAGGTCATCTAGGTAGGTTCTTAAGTATTTGGTTTCTTCGTCAGTCAAAGCATATACTCTGTTATTAGGTAAAGGGGCCCCTGGGATAAGATCTATACGACAGTCATAAGACCTATGTGGGGGCAGCACACTAGCCTTTACTGGATCAAAGACGTCTTTAAAGTCAGAATATTCAGGAGGGAGACTTGGTTCATCTTGTGTAACACTAGCACAGTGTAATACTGTGCTCTGTTCTGTACCTGCTTCTTGATAGCAATTGGTTCTACAGAAAGAGGAATCCAAAGTAACAGTTCTATTCACCCAATCAATTTTTGGGTTATGAGTTGTTAACCAAGGTACCCCGAGAATCAAACCAAAATTAGGAGTATCTATCAGATCAAAGCTAATCACCTCTGTGTGCCCGTTCTGACAGACCATAACAAGTGGACTTGTTTGTTTTGTGATTAATCCAGAGGTCAATTCTGACCCATCCACTGCACATACTGCTTCTGGACAAGGCTTTAGGCACATAGGAAGTCCTAAGTTTTCAGCTAACTTATTATCCACAAAATTTCCTGTCGCGCCTGAGTCCAGTAGGACAGGGAGAGAATGCCTCACTTGGGTAGTAACAATTAAAACGACCTGAATTATGAAATGTCTAGGTATGTGCGGTACCATGAAGGCTGCAGCATTAGAGGTTTGATTAAGATGTTTTCTCGAACAAGTAACCTCTCCCCTTGTCGAGCTTAATCGTTTCCCGATTGAGTTGAGGAGGTGGAGGAAACAGCACCCTTTCGTGGATTTTTAGGCTTTACTGGACATTCTCTGGCAAAGTGACCTGCCCTTCCGCAATATAAACATAATTGAAGTTTTCTCCTTCTTTCTTTTTCCTCTGATGTGAGTGGACCTCTGAGTGTCCCTATTTGCATAGGCTCAGGTTCAGGGAGTTTATTATCTGGGTCTTTCTTCTCGTGTCTAATAAAAGTTAACTGTGATTCCAGTTTGTATTTATCTCCCTTTCTTTCTCCTAGTCTATGTTCTAATTTCACAACTAAATCTACAAAGTCCGAATAGTCTTCTGGCAAATCAACGATATGAGCCAGCGCGTCTTTTAACTCGTCTCTCAAACCTTTATAGAAAAGGGAGACACGCTTTTCTTCTGGACACTGTGTCTCGGTGAGTAAACGATTAAAACTAGTGAGATAGGTCAATAAATCCTTGTTACCTTGTTTAAGATTTAAAAGCTCATTATCACTTGCCTGCATGAAAGTGTGTTTTGCAAAAAGGCTGGTCATGGTACGTTTAAATTGATTCCAATTATGGAGGATGGGATCATCTCTCTCCACGAAAGGAATTGACCAATTGGCTGCTGTGCCACCCAAATAAGACAAGACGAATGCCACTTTCGTAGCATCAGTAGGGAACTGTTGTGGCTTACAAACGAAGTGTAATTGACATTGATTGATAAAAACATGGAATTTGTTACTATCTCCATGAAAACGTTCAGGTGCTGCTAAGGGCACAGCATTAGGAACATTAACAGTGACCTCAACTGGGGGAGGCAAAGTTGTATGTTTTGATGGCGCCCCTGTCTCTGAGGAGGTTTTAAACAAAGGCGTAAAAGCTGTGTTCCACTGAGATACCCTAAATTTATACCTGCTTAAATCCTGTTTTAAAGAGGTATTCTCCATCTTTAATCTCTCTATTTCCTCTTGCATATGTTGCAAGATGCCAGACACTGATTCATTATGAGCCAAGTCCTCATTTAGGGCCTGCGCCATATCCGTGACGTCAATGCCCTCTATTTCTTCCCCGATATTCATCGTCCACCAGAACTGATTTTTTTTTTTTTTAAGGCTTGTGCTTCTGTCAAAGCCCAGCTCACCTGAGTCCTTGTTCAGTTCTGATGGAGGTTGAAGACAATCCGACCCCACCCTGAAACTGCTTGTCCAGCACACTAGTTTTTAAAACAGTGCACTAAGAACAGAAGCTCAAGGGAAGGGGGGAAGTGGATAAAATAAAATAAAGAGACAACACCGTTCTTGCGTTTCCACTGTTGAAATGCTGCACAAATCTGCGGCCCTCTCTGACTTTTGTAGAAACTGGTGCCTAATGAAACATAAACAAAGAACAGATAAGTACAACCTATTCCTAACTGGGTTCCTGACTATCCCTTTATTTATTAGAAATTTTCTTCTAAAAGTACTTCGTGGATCCTGGTCTCTAGTTTCCAGGTCTGGAATGTGTTACTGCTCTGGGATGTGCTTTCTATTACTCTAAAGCTTCTAAAACATTAAACAAATACCGTTATCAGAATTACCAATATCAAACATTCATCTTAATATAACTAAAGCCTAAATTCCCAATAGCAGACTCACTTTTCCCATATTTCCAGAATCTTTTATAAAACAAATACTGTACTTTTACGTCAAAATACAGCATGTAATTTGTGCAAGTCCTTGATTTACTGTTTGCCTTGCTGTTAATGGTTTCCACGGTTCGATTCTTAAAAGTTCCATAAAAAAAAAATGTTTGCTTCACAAAGTTCCGCAAAGTATTCTTGTAACAAAGAGTTTGAATAACAATGTTCGTGGAAGGTATCTTGTTTCAAATTGTCTATACACTAATTCAGAAATTGTTGTCAAAGTTCTTTCAGGTAATAAAAGTTTTGCACTTACTTGTTGCTGGCAAGAGATACTGATCAGTCTAACCTTGTCTTCTTTCTCTTTTGCAGGTTGCTTGTAGGAGAGAGGCTAAGGCAAGGAGGAACCGGAAACCGGAAGAAGGAAGAGCCAGCAGCTGCGCCCATTGAAGCCAATGAAAGTCTGTAGAGAGCAGGAGTGCCAGCGCCGAGGGATCTGTCCTCAGGTAAGCGGGAGGTAGACGAGCACAAGCACTGGGTGAGGCTCGGGGGCTGCCTTTTATAGACAGGGCTGGGTGTGGTCCTCACATGCTGCACATGTTCTTGAAAGGTGTGCAGAGCTGGGTGTGGTTTGAAGAGCTGGGTGTGGTCCTCACATGCTGCACATGTTCTTGAAAGGTGTGCAGAGTTTCAGTTATTATGCAAATGAGTTAAATTAACACATGGCCTAGAGAGGAGTGTTTTAAAGAAGCCTTGGTAAAAGCAAGGCCCAATGTGTAAACAAAACAGCACATTAAACAACATACACAGAAGCCTAGGGGGGGCGGGGAAGGTGAGATAACAAGAAAGGCTTTCAATAGTAAGTTTAAAAGGGAGCTATTACAGAACCCACTAGTGCAGTGAGAGGGGACATGCTCTTTGCTGTGCACAAACCCTAACAGCCGCGCACTTGGGGTCGACTACTCTATCCGTGGAACATGGCTTGCAAGCCTATGGACGACATCTGCACACATAGATGACACAGGGCCTTGATTAGCTGTACTTGGCACCCTACAGAGGTGGGGGGCGGGGGCACAGGGCCATGCCTTACAGAGGGGCCTAGCCTACAGAAATCGCCCTGGCCTAGGGATACCTACAGCCCTCCTCCCCCACCCAGACACCTCCACTGCGCGCAAAGTCAACAGAATGTGTCTGCTGTGATGTCCTCACGCGCCCATCCAAATCGGGGTAGGCCACCGCCAGGATCCGGGACATCAGGGGGGTCAAAGTCCGACTGGCACCCCTCCCACGTTGGGAGGCCATCCCCAGCTGAGCCTCCGCCGTCTTCCTGCTCCAGCGTCGGATGTCCTCCCATCTCTTCCGGCAGTGGGTGCCCCGTCTCTGGTGGACCCCCAGGGTCTGGACGTCCTTGGCGATGGCACGCCAAATATCGATCTTCTGGTGGGCGCTGACCTATGTGAAATGTACAGGGGGGGAAAAATAGTCATCACCATCTGCATGCTCAATGTGAGTGGCCCCCCATCCCTACCCTTGCCATGTGGCACATGCTCTCACCGTCGTTTGATGCATGCCTCAATCGCTCCCCTCCCCACCATCATTCATCCACCCCACTCAACACAGGCATTGCCCACAAAGCATGGTCCCAGTGTACTTACCTGTTGGTCTGGAGGACCGTAGAGTAGCGCATACTGGGGGAGGACCCCATCCACAAGTTTCTCCAATTCCTGAGCAGTGAAGGCAGGGGCCCTTTCCCCAGTCGCATGTGCCATTGTCTCTTCCAGACTGAGGTCACAGCAGCACTTGCAGTGTAGGTCCTCTCCTGTCGAAGATCAGGTATCGAGTGATTAAGCTGATAGAAAATGGCGGTCACGCCCGCGGCGGTGCGTACCGCGGCGGTGCGTACAGCGACTGCCGGCGCACATCTTAATTGGCTCCTGAGACCCATAGGGTTCAATGTTAACCAATGGTGCTTAGCGCTGCAGTCTTCGACCGCCTACCGCCACGGTGTGCCACGCCAGCGCATTTACCTCACATCCCATTGTCGCACTTCACAGGTCAGGCAGCCGCCATTTCAGGGGCCCACATGGCTTTCTTTCTACTGCGTCACACATACCTAGGCCTTGCATCAACACTCATACAAGCCATTCAATGCATTGGGAATCGTGTTATGTGCAATCTGTGGTTACGTACCTGTGGGTTGATTGACTCTGTGCTCGCTGTTGTCCTTCATAGGCACCGTCCGCTGGGACATGCGAGGAGATGGAGGAATCTTCCTGTGTACAGACCGCTGGTGGACCTGTCGACAATGGAGGAAAGACATATCATACTGACATACAGGCTTGACCGAGCCACTATCCATGAACTGTGTGCCCAGCTGGAGCCAGACCTGATGTCACCAATCCGCCAACCCACAGGGATCCCCCCTCTAGTGCAGGTGCTGTCAGTGCTCCATTTCTTAGCAAGGTGCCATTGATGGGACACATGTGGCTTTGGTACCCCCCAGCAGGAGTGAACAGGTGTACAGAAACAGGAAGAGTTATCATTCGATGAATGTACAGATGGTGTGTTTGGCAGACCAGTACATCTCCCATGTGAATGCCAAGTTCCCTGGCTCAGTGCATGACGCGTACATCATGCGGAATAGCAGCATCCCTTACGTGATGGGTCAACTCCAGAGGCACCGTGTGTGGCTAATTGGTGGCTCTGGTTACCCCAACCTGTCATGGCTACTGACCCCAGTGAGGAATCCCAGGACAAGGGCAGAGGAACGGTACAATGAGGCCCATGGGCGAACTAGGAGGGTGATCCAGCGGACCTTCGGCCTCCTGAAGGCCAGGTTCTGGTGCCTCCATATGACAGGTGGTTCTCTCTACTACTCACCAAAGAAGGTGTGCCAGATCATCGAGGCCTGCTGTATGCTTCACAACCTGGCTTTGCGACGACAGGTGCCTTTTCTGCAGGAGGATGGTCCAGATGGTGGTATTGTAGCAGCTGTGGAGCCTGTGGAGAGTGAAGACGAGGAAGCCGAAGAGGACGACATAGACAACAGGAACACAGTAATACAGCAGTATTTTCAGTGACACACAGGTAAGAATCCACACCGGCATATTACATATACTTAACCACTACTACGTCTCTACTGTCTGTCCTTTTCCCCCAGTGTATGGTAACTGAGTTGTGACTTTCCCTTCCGATTTCAGAGATGTGGGCCCCACTGCGTGACATCTGCTTTGTTTCCCCATGGACTGCAGTTGTGTGACAGTGGTATGTTGGCATTACAATGTAAATATGCATTTTGGCACAGTAATCTCTAATACATTTGTACTAAATCACAGCCAGACTCCAGAATGTTTTGTGCAATAACTGTGTTTATTTCTGTGCTCTATATTGGTGGGTGGTTGCAAATCGGTGAGGGGTGATGGTGGAGGATTGTCCATGGCAGAGTCCAGACTAGTATTATCACAGGTACATTGTCCAAATGGCTGTGGGAAGTGGAGCAGAGGCAGTTTAAGGATGGACAGGGTGACAATGTGGGTCAGTGGGATGACAATCAGGCAGGTATCCTTTGCTGGCGGGGGTCTTGGCATCTTACTCTGTCTTCTTCCTGGATCTCAGGGCCGCTTGCGGGGTGGTTCTCCTTCTGCAGGGGGTGGGGTGCTGGTGGCCTGTTGGTCCTGTGGCGGGGCCTCCTGTCCACTAGCGCCGGCAGAGGTGGTAGGCAGTTCTTGGTCCATGCTAGTGTCAGGCGCCCTTTGTGGTGCCACAGTGTCCCGCAATGTGGTGACTACCTGATTCAGAGCCCCTACAATGGTGCCCAGGGCGGTACTGATGGTTCGTAGTTCCTCCCTGAACTCCAAATACTGTTCCTCCTGCAGGAGCTGGATCTCCTGAAACCTGGCCAGGACCGTCGCCATCGTCTCCTGGGAATGATGGTAGGCTCCCATGATGGAGGAGAGGGCCTCGTGGAGAGTGGGTTCCCTGGGCCTGTCCCCCCCCTGTCGCACAGCAGCCCTCCCAGTTCCCCTGCTTCCCTGGGCCTCTGTCCCCTGGACCGTGTGCCCACTACCACTGCCCCCAGGTCCCTGTTGTTGTTGGGGTGGTGAGTTAACCTGGGTGCCCTGTAGTGGTGGACACACCGCTGCTTGACGTGTCCTGGGGACAGAGGGATGGGCCCGCTGGGTGGGTGCTGTGCTGGTGTTCCCAGAGGGGGGAAGGTCTGCTGTGGCCTGTGGCTATCTGAGGGGAACCAACTGTCCCGAGGTCCCCGATGGGCCGGGCTGGTCATCTAGTTCCTGGTCGACAGAGGTGCTGTCATCACTGTGGGCCTCTTCTGGGGGTGGAGTGGACATTTGTGGACCCTCCTGCGCGGTGATGTGGCGTTCGGGTCCTGCAGGGGTATAAATGGATGGTTATTGCATCTGTGTGTGCCATAGCGTGCAATGGGTGGGTGCCCGTGTACCCCAGTGCTGGCATTCCTGTGTGGGGGCTTTTGTTACAGTGGTTTGGGGGGGGGATGGGGATGTGCAGTGGGCATGCTTTGGTGATGGGTGTCCATGCTTTGTGGTCGCATGCAGGGCTTGGGGTTGGGATGGGTGGGTTGTGATGGTGAGACATTTGCAAGGAGTAGGTGTGATGGGGGTGAGGGTGAGGGTGGGGGTATGAGTTGGCATGCTGGTGGGGTGGGGGGGATGAAGTTGTGAAGATGAGACTTACCAGAGTCCATTCCTCCAGATACTCCTGCGAGGCCCTCAGGATGCAGGATCGCCAAGACCTGCTCCTCCCATGTTGTAAATTCTGGGGGAAGAGGTGGGGGTCCGCCGCCAGTCCGCTGCACCGCGATGTTGTGCCTGGATACCATTGAACGCACCTTCCCCCGTAGGTCGTTCCACCGCTTCCTGATGTCGTCCCTATTTCTTGGGTGCTGTCCCACTGCATTTACCCTGTTGACTATTCTGCTCCATAGCTCCATCTTCCTGGCAATGGTGGTGTGCTGCACCTGTGTCCCGAAGAGCTGTGGCTCTACCCGTACAATTTCCTCCACCATGACCCTGAGTTCATCCTCAGAAAACCTGGGGTGTCTTTGCGGTGCCATGGGGTGGTGTGGGTGATGTGTGGGGTGGATTGTGTGGTGCTAAGTGTGGTGATGTGTATTGGTGTGTTGTGTGAACTGCGTGGTAATATTGCTGGGTGAAAGTAAAATGCACGTCTGGGTGCTCGGATCTCTAATTCTCTGTGCGTGGTCCCGATTCTGGAGGAGTGGGGGTTTGAGGGTGATGTGGGTGTGTGTTTTATATTGTCTTGGGTGTGTGGGAGTGGTGTTTGTATGTGTATCAGGTGTGTGTATTTTGATTTGTCCAATGTGGTTGTATTTTGTAAGTGTGTGTGTATTTTGAGCGCGGCGGTGTGTACCGCCAATAGTATACCGCGGTTGAAAGACCGCCGCGTGGATTCGTGTGTTGTGATAGTGTGGGCGTATTTCTGTTGGCGTGACGGTGTAGGTTTGGTCATCGCCAGTTTCCCGCTGGCCTTTGGTGTGGCGGACTTTTGTGGATGTCTGTATTTTGGCGGTTTGCCTGTTGTGGGTCAGAATGACCGTGGCGGTTTACAGCGTCCGCGGCGGTATGTTGCCAGTCTTCTGACAGCGGTAAGCTGATTTTACCGCCAAGGTTGGAATGACCCCCTTTGTGCCTGTTTGCTTTAATTTTTGTGACTTTGCATTGGCATAAAGCATTGCTAAATCTGTCCAAAAGTTTTCTGTTTTGGGAAACATACCCAAATGTACTTTAAAAGGAAAATAACAATTGAAAATTCCAATGGTATTGGGATAAAAATTATAACTTGTTTTCTGCCGATGATGTAGTCTTCTGCACCATTTTTCTGTCAAATACAAAACATGCAAACAGCATAACACTCAAAGATGAACGGCCTGAGCTGATAATTTACCAATCTTCGTGAAATCTGAATAACCTTTCATTGAATTTGGCAAATTGTGAAGGAGTGATTTCAAAGAAGCTCACACAGCTAAGCAAAATGTATGATTACTTCTAAAAGATCAGTATCCAATTCTGAGAAATCACAGGGGTTGCATAGCAGTTAAAATAAATTTATATAACCTAGAGAGAGTGAAACCTACCTCTTAATACGCTTAAATAATATCTATGGTGATCCAGTCAATATGAATGATCCATGTGTATTCTGCATAAACTGAAACTTCTGCTGTGGTACCCCAAAGGTATTTGGGCTATGTTTGTTACTTACAGCCCCTAAAAATCAAGACAGCAATCTGTGCTTAATTTGTTAAAAAAAACTTAAATACTTCAATGCAATCCCCGCAGTTTTTCTTAGAACCCCAATGCCAATGTTGCCAAATCCAAAGGGTTGTTGAATCCAAATTCTACCTGATATTCCAATTTATGGCTATTTTTTCACCATCGTACACTGCTTGTTTCTTTATCTTTTACCCACTTTGGCATGGTTTTTTTATCACCACTTTCTCCTTTTGCACTATTTTCCAATCTTTCTCTTCTTCCTTTTTTTTACCTCTTTTCTGATTTTTCCTCTTTGGGTCAAATTCTGATGAAGTAAAATTACAACCAGTCTCCAAAATTGAGTGCCATGCTTGCCACCTGCAAGCCCCTCCACAACTTAAGCACTGACGACACTGTGCAGTCCTCATCTTCCATGGCTAGTTGAGGTCTGAGCTACCAGAATATGCTTGGAGAAGCCTACTTTTCTTTGTCCTCCCAATATTTTAATGCCATAGGACCCAACACCCCACAATATAACAACTGGTACAATGCCACCTGAATCCATATTTGTGAGGGGTCCACTGCATTCTAATTATGACTGTGTATTGCTACTGAGCTTGGCCAGACAGGGGCATTTCCTTGCTTGCACTGTGGCTCAATTTACTCTTGTGATGTCAACTGGGGAAGTTAAAGGGGTGGAGATGATATATGAATGAGATGATAAGAAAGATGAAACAAGCATTGACAAAGCCAACAGGCCTGGCTTGCACCTTCAGTTATAAGCCAAATCTATTAGCTTAGTCACAGCCAATGGACATGCTTAATGTTTAACATATTCCCAGTGGAAAGAGCAAGGGAGTAATTGAGCACACTGAATTATCTGCAGCTCAGCGGCTGAATACAGTAGATGGGATACCAAAGAGTCGTATCTCTAATGGAAACCCTGGAGGAAGGACACTTTAGCGTCCCAAGCCATTACTTTGTTTTAACGTTAAGCAAATTAATACCTCTAAAAAAAAAGGATTGCATTTTGTATATGATGCATATATGAGATAAATAATTGAACGTGACAAAAGGTGTAATGATTAGTGAGTGTACTTTTCAGATGTAAATTCATCCCTTGTGCAGTGCACGTGTTTTATGCTTTTTCATCCTTTCCTAAAAGAAAGTAAAAACTCATATCTAAAAGTAAGAAATAAAAAAATAACATCGTCGGAACAATATTTAACTCAGATCTGTCTTATTTTCTAATTACCTCCATCAATCATGCTTATGTGCATATCCGAGCAACCCATTGCCCATAAGCAAACCCTATCCCAAACATCCTCTGGGGTTTCACATGCCTTAAGCATCCTCTAAGCCGCATCTTGCCTGAAGGCCTTCTCTGTCAATTTCAAATTTCCTTAAATTGTGTAACCGTACGCGCCCCTCACCAACACCCCGACCAAAGCAGTGTTTCCTTTTCCTGCCAATCCGTTCAGATTGCACTTTGTTTTCTAATAGTCTTTTTTAAAGCTAAATGCTCATCGTTCACATCCTCTGGCATCCTTTATACAGGGAATAGAGCATCTCCCTTTCTCTCTTTTTCACTTCTTCCGCTCTTTGCCCATCCCTTCCCGGGCATCTCTTCTGTCTACAAACTCTAAATATGAGAAAAGGACACCATTATCCAAGATTAAAGGGGAGTTGTCCACAATGTCTATTTTTTAGAAGTCCTTGAAAATATCTTTTGGTTGCAGTGATGGATCAAAAGGCCAAAAGCAACTCCGCTTTCTGGGTCTGTTAATGGCATGAGTTCTGTTACCAAGGAGCTTTGAAAAAATGAGGATTAATTAAATATTCAATTATTATTATTATTTTTCAAATAGTTCGTTTAAAAGTTACAGAAATTGAAGACTATACAATTATCTGTGCACAAAGAAATGTAATTTATGCTCAACAAAATAATTTTCTGCAATGCAGAGGTCGAAATATAGTTTGTTTTCCTACAAGTGTAAAAACTGAAATTTGGCATAAGTACTATATAAAACAGAAATACTCAACATTTTGTTTTGGGGTGCTGAAAATTCATTGTTTTCTGTGAATTTTAAAAGCAATGCAACATAGTTAGAATTAAAAGCTCAGCCTAGAATGTAGTTTTCCAGAATGATGTAAATCAGTTCACAAGAAACAGTTATATACTAAAAATATGAAAATTAATTTGGGGACAAATGGTTTGCAACCTATTCAATGGAGAGGGTGAACGAAGTGGGAAAAGATCATAACAGCAATGCAGTTACTCAAGTTATTTAATAAAAAACAATCACCTTGTAGTGTCTTGTGAGTAAGTGATTCTGACCCTTTTGATTACAGATGTACTCCGTAGACCTGTGACATAAGTGTGGATAGATTTCGTGATCAGAATGTTGAGTTTATAGTTACACACAGCGCAATAAAGACGTGTAAGACCTAGCCCTGTGTGTCGCGTATTAATTTATAAGTACCCGGGCTGGAGAGGATGCTACAATGCCTGACGAGACAGGGGATAAGTAATCCCAAGATTGACAGTGCTGCCCTACAGAGTTTGCCGTGGTCCAGCAAACTACTCATGCGTGCCACATGTGCCTCAGTTAAAGTGAAGATCGTCGTTTGGTGTATGTGGAGTCAAAGCCCTACTCCAACCAGTGGCAACCTTTCAAAGAAGACGAAAACCTTGCATAGAAATGTGTGTATTATTTGCCAGGAACCTCCTGGTGAGCCGTGCAAGAGATACTGCCCCACAATGCTACACAGAGCTATAGCATATATGGAACAGCAATGCTAAAGGCAGTGACAACCAGGCACAAAAAAAGCACCAACGCTGAGTACCAAGAAGCGCTAGAAGAAAGAATATTCAAACATAAAAAATATGATGATACTTGCCAGAGCCTTGATAAAGAGAGCCCTATGACCTCAGCAGCGAGCGAAGCCACCCAAGTGAAAGCACAAGGGGTTGTGCTTACAGATCTGTCAACACCTGAAATTGCACACCACTGAAGCTGCCGAGTAGACTTCAGAACAACTCAAAAGTCTTGAAGAAGTTGAAGGGCTCTAATGGCCACAAAGAAAGAGGCCACACAACTTCAAATTAGCTGCAATGACTCTGATGCAAACATATCGCAGGGGCTTAGAGATGGTACAGAATGAACTGGTCCTTCTGGACAAAAGAAAGTGTTGGAAAGACTCCACTCTCAACATCAGTAAGTTCCACAACTGGTTATAACATCACTGCCTTCTTGAAACCATTTCCCTTTGATAGCACCAAAAATAAAATATTGTTGACAGATGGACTTCCTGGATAGAAATGTTTGATGACTTCATCAATGCCCTGGAAGATACAGATAACAAAAAGATTGTCAAATACTTCAAAAATCTTGCAAGTGAAGGAGTAAGAGAGGTAATAAAGAAACTACTGTGAACTGACAAAGTCACATACAGTCAAATCAAAGAAACCTTAAATCTCAAGTTCAAACCAAAGCTGAATGACGATTACAAAAGATACATTTTCAGTCAGGAATGACAGAAAGCTTGTGAAACAATGGACACATTTGCTCAGAGACTTGAAGCGCTTATCAAACACAAGTTCAAAGAATTCAATGATGATCAAGTCATACATCTCAAAGTTATCGATGGATGTCTGTCAGATTAATTCAGACGATGAATGCTACAAAATACCCTTAGTCTGGAGTGAGTCCTCATGGATGCCAGAGTTGAGGAACTTGCTGATCGACAAGCTACTGTGTTGACATGGAGTCTGGAGGTGCCCAGAATAGTCAGTCGTGAAGATGAAAAGTGAGCAGAAACAAAAGCCAAAACACACAAAGTGATGTCTCCAAAGGAAAAAAACCTGTGCTTTAGATGTGGATTTTAGTTTCCACACAAAGGTAAATGTCCCATCTATGGACAAGTATGCAAAGGCTGTGAGAAGGAGAACCATTTTATAACGGTTTGCAAGGCAAAGGAAGAGCTAAGTGTGTCAAGATGAAAAAACAAATTGGATGCCGGAACGTCCCAGAAGTGAAGTTCTACGCACACTCACAAGGTCAAGCGGCAACATCAGCTGGGCAAATTTACACTAAATGAAGTTGATCATTATCTAAATCTTCATCCAATAGTTATTCAGCTTCATTGTCAAGTGACAGTGAGGTAGATGAATGTGGGATGTTGATGTTTACCTCAGGAAAACGGGTGCATGTCAGACTAGCCACAATGCAAAGAATTTGAATCAAAGAAAAGTCTAAAAGTAAAATCATAAAAGTCATTGAAACATTGTCTAAAAATTACACTAAAGGTAAATGGCTGCCCCATACCATTTATAATTGACAGTGTTGTGTCGATAAACAATATGCCTAAGGAGAAATACAATGAACTGGCTTCATTGCCCCGTCTCATATCATCGAAGACTGAAGTGTACACATGGGCTGCATTGAAGCCATTAAAAAGTAAAGACTCATTTGTAGACACAAAAATACAAAGGTACAAGCACCCATTCACATACTTCTAAGTACTGCATAAAGTGTCTGTTTGCTTATTTTCAATACTGTTGCTGATATGGGACTGATATCTGGGAACTTCAACATGAATGGTCATCACGAAATAGTGAGTCAGTTCTCATCATTGTTTTATGAATTAGGAAAACTTAAGGCCATGATAGTGAAACTGCATACCAATGAGAACATTTGTTCTGTTGCTCAAAGACATATATGAATTGCATTTCGTTTACAGGAAGCTGTTGAGAAGAAGCCTGAGACATTGCTAAAGCATGATATCAATGATCGATCTATTGGTCCAACTGCGTGGATTTCGCCCATAGTGGTAGGACCCAAAAGGACAGTAAAGTAGCTGTAGGTATCTGTGATGATATGCATCAAGCTAACAAGGCGATTGAAAGAGAACAGCGTCCTGGTCCACACATTGCTGACATGATTACACAGGTAAATGGTGCCAAAGTCTTCTCTCGCCTTGATCTCAGCAATGGATATCATCAATTGGAATGCTTTGAAAATTGCAGGTACATTCCTACCTTTTCTACCCATTTGTTCGGATATAAACTCTTAGAAATTGGGTCTCTAGTTGGCAGAGGTATGCACCCTGTCCAAGAAGGGACTACAATCCTACTCAGGGTAAGTCACATGCACACTCTAAATTAACCTGTGCTCACCCTCTCGTAGCTTGGCACAGAGCAGTCAGGCTTAACTTAAGAGGAAATGTGTAAAGTATTTGTGCAACACTTAAATTACAGTAACAGATTGAAAACACCCCAAAACAACACCACGCCAGTTTAGAAAAATAGAGAATATTTATCTGAGTAAAACAAGACAATAACAACAAAGATCCAATAAGTAGAACTTAAGTTATAAATTTTTAAAGTATGAAGTAAATAAAGCGCTAGCAGAATACTTGCTAGCTATGGTCATGCCATGTAAAGATCTCAGAAAGGTATTGGGAGACGTACTTCCGCACAGTTTCTGATAAAAACAATGTTTCACAGTCACCCCAAATGACAAATTGTATTATCTTCTGGGATGCGTAGGCCATTTCAGCGGCTCACAGTAGGAAGCGCAGAGCTCAGCTACAGATTGAGGCAACCGTTAGTGTCTATTCAACGAAGTGCTGAGCTCCGTTTGCAGATCGAGTAGGAATCACTGCTCTTAGAGTGTAATGCGACAATCTTTACGGGGCTCAGGTGCCAGACTCATGGATGGCAGACTTAGGTAGCATTGTAGATAATGATGAAGTCTTTGATGACCCTGAGACTTTGAGATCAGAAGGCAAGCCAACAATCCCTTGAAGTTACTTTGGGTGCACAAAGGTTGTAGAGAATGACTCCAGTCCTTCTCTCGGCCCAGGCAAGAGGCAGCAGGCCAAGCCAGCAGAGCAAGTAGCAAAGTGGCAGCCCCTGCTGCAGCACAACAACCAGCAGGCCAACCCAGCAAAACAGTTTGCAAAGGGGCAGTCCCACCTGCAGCACAGCTCCTCTTCTTGGCAGAGTCTCCTCAGGACCCAAAGGTGAACTGATTTAATGGGGTTTGAGATACAGTACTTATACCAAGTTGAGCCTTTAAAGCAGGGGACAATTGGAAGAGAGGCCTTTGAAGTGCATAAGGTCCTTGCTCTTCTTTCCCCGGCTCCTGACACTCTACAGGGGGTCATGCAGCTCTTTGTGTGGAGCCAGGCACAACCCTATTCAAGTGTGTCAGCTCCTCCCTCCCATCTAACCCAGGAAGGCTCATCAACCTGGTGAAGGGCTATCAGTATGCAAATTTCACACCCCAGCTGCCTTTGTGTATGACTGTCTAGATGGAATGTACAAAGCCCAGCTGACACCCACACCAGACGTGTATTCAGAGACAGTCAGAGGCACAGAATGGTTAAATTAAGAAAATGGCAACTTTGTAAAAGTGGCATTTTCAGACTTACAATTTAAAATCTGACATCAACATAAGTTGTGATTTTAAATTGTGAGTCCAGAAACAACAAACTTCAAAGTTCTATCTCTTCCCAATTGGATGTTACACTTAAAGGCTGCTTCAAAGTACCACCAATGTTAGCCTATGGGAGAAATAGGCCTCGTTTTTCACTACAGGGCACCCTAAGCTTAAACATACATGTCCAACTTTCTAAATACCCTGCCCTTGGGGCTACCTTAGGGGTGACTTATATGTACTAAAAAGAAATGTACAGGCCTGGCAAGTGGGTGCACTTGCCAGGTTGAAATTGGAGTCAAAACTGCACAGTGGCAGGCCTGAGATATGTTTAAAGGGCTACTTAAGTGGGAGGCACAATAAGTGCTGCAGGCCCACTAGTAGCATTTAATGTACAGGCCCTGGGCACATACAGTGCGCTTTACTAAGGACTTATAAGTAAATTAAATATGCCAATTTTGGATAAGCAATTTTACCATGTTTAGAGTACAGAGCACCTCTACTTTAGCACTGATTAGCAGTGGTAAAGTGCAAAGCATTCTAAAGCCAACCAAAAGCAAATTCAGCAAAAGGTGGAGGGAGAAGGAAAAAATTCCAGGGATGACCGTGCAGAGAGGGCCCGGTCCAACACAAGCAATCACATTTTGGTGTATCATCAGCTGCAAAACGTCTTTGTGATGTCATTCCTGGTATCATTCAACTTGTTATGAATGCTTTCAATTACAATGATGACATATTAGTTTTCAGAGCTACTCAAAAAGAACATGATAAAGATTTTACTTGTTGCTGCAGGTTTAACGTTGAATGCTGAGAAATGTGTTTCACAAAACAAAACTCAAATTTTTGGATCATATCTTTTCTGATGGGGTTATGATGCTGATCCAGGTAAAGTTCAAGTTTTTTCAGTCACCAATACCCCACAAGATGTTACCATGTTACATTCATTCCTTGGCATGGTTGGTTATTTTTCAAGATACATATGTGACTTTGCCCCAGTGCGTGCTCCTTTAAGAGAATTAAAAAAAAAGAAATTATTCAGTTTACTGGTCACAAAAATGTGGACAAAGTTTTCTGAAAATCACCCATGCAATTGAAAACACCACTGAAATGGCCTACTTTGATCTGAAGCTTCATACAGAGGTTGTTGTTGACTCAAGCCAGGTCGGGTTGGGCACGATCCTTGCCCAATACAATGGACACCCAAATGCTCAAAGGCATATTTTGTCATATGCAAGCAGGAGTTTGTCATAAACTGAATGTGCCTATTCACAACCAGAAAGAAAGCTTGGCAGTGGTGTGGGCTTGTGAACATTTTAATGTATTCTTATATGGAAAACCTTTCACTCATGTAACTGATCATCAAGCTTTGCTTCCCATCTTTGGCAATCCAAACGCCAAGATGCCACTTATAAGTTAACGCTGGCATTTGCGCATACAAGAATATGACTATACTATTGTGCACCAACCAGGGAAAGATCAAAACCCTACAGACTTCTTTTTATTCACAAGTGTCAGTACAGCGTCATGGTACCCTTGCCAAAGCGGCTAAAGCTTGCATTACCTTCATTTTAAAGTCCAGTACTCCTGCTGCTTTTTCTTTGGAACAAATTATTTCTGCAACGAGCAAAGATAGCAACATGTTGATAGTAAAAGACATTATTGCACATCCATCCTGGAAATGGCACGCTCGACCTCTCACATTTGAGAAAAAATGACATCAATTTTAAAATGTGAAAGATGAACTGTTGATTACTCAAGAAGGTCTTGTATTACAAGGTTTGAGAATTGTCATACCAAAGAGTCTGTGTCAACAAGTGATTGAAGTGGCCCATGAAGGACATCATAGAATTGTGGCCACTAAATGATCTCTCCGAGACTGAATTTGATTTCCTCATCTTGACACGAGGGTTGAAAGATAGATGAAGGCCTGTCATTTATGCAACTGCTTATCTCCAAAATCACTCAACATACCTTGAACATGTTGCATTTACCAAAATATGTATGGTAAGAATCGCTGTTGATTTCTTTGGTCCTTTTGACAATTGACATCACCTGATGGTGATTATTGATGAATACTTCTGTTTTCCATTTGTAGATCTCTCATTGATTACTCAAAAAAGAGTAATCAAGAGATTTGATGGCATTTTTGCAATATGGGGTGTTCCTTCAATTCTAAAGTCTGAGAAAGGCCCTCCTTTGAACAGTCGAGAATTCAGAGGCTTTCTTAATAATCTCAATGTGAAGCATCAGAAAATCACACCTCTTTGGCCACAAGCAAATGTTGTTATCAAACGCTTTATGAGCACACTTAAAAAGACTGTCCAGCGTGCTGAATTGGCGAAGCTTGATCTGAAGTCAGCTTTGCATGCTACTCTTTGAGCTTACCGGTTGACTCCTCATTCAACAACAGGTGAAAGTCCTGCCACCCTGATGTTTTGGAGAGCCACAAGGATCAAGTTACCACAATGGACCAACAGGAGATCTACAACAGATGGTGAACTTTGTTGAACAGACCTGTGTTGTAAAACAAAGATGAAGGTATATGCCCACAAGCCTTGATGTATCAAGAACATTATTTTCAAAGAAGGAGATTGAGTATTGGTGTGACAACAGAAACAAAGCAAAACAGATGCCCCCTTTGATGCTAAACCCTTCAAAGTTGTGCCTAGCAAAGGACACATGTTGATTGCTCATCATCCGGGAACGTCCGTTATGCAAGATTTTTCATACTTCAGGCATCTGCCTTATTATTCAGCACTTCCTGATGTCAGAGAGGAGACTGGTTTGATTTAGACTGTAGGGAGCCCCCTGACTGCAACTGTCCCTCCATCACAAGTGCCAGTCATGGACACTTCTTTTCTCTCTTCACAGCCTCAGAAGAAACAAACTGGGTGTTTGGTCAGAGCTCCACGATGACTTATAGAGGAGTTGTTACATGTGTGTGCATATATATATATGTATCACTTTAAAAACTTAGAGTTACATCAGGGTGCGAGTTATAGTTACTTGAAATAACTTTAACTGCTGAATTTTTCTAGTTTTGTGTGAGTAAATCCAGAACCTAAGTATAACGTCCCTGTAACCCTTGTTTTTTTAAGTGAGTTTCTAAGGTTTTTTAAATTCTATTTTCTAACTATAACGTCCTTGTAACCTTTGTTTTTTTTCAGTGAATGTCATTACTATACGTTAATCCAACCGCCGTGAAGGCTGTACATGGCAGCAGTTGGCTGTACAGCTAACCCCTATAACCACTTAACCCTGCACTGGGCACGGCCTTTGGCTGTGCACAGCGGGGATTGGCCGCAGGGCCTGGCCTCTGGCCAGCACCCACCCCCGCACTGGGCACAGCCTTCAGCCATGCTCAGCAGGGGTTGGACGCAGGTTGAAGGCGAGTCCCAAGATGGCTGCCAACACTTTCTGGTTGAAGTCTTGGCGGGGAATCAGAGCTGTGCATTTCTCTGCATGAGCTCATTATTATTCACAAATCCTTCGCACCTGTAGATATCTATATTTCTTTTTCTTCTACTGTCTCAAAAACTACTGAGAGGATTTATACCAAACAAGAAAAAGGCTTCTTTCTGGACTAAAAGCTACCTTTCTGCCAAATTTGGTGTAATTCCGTTCTGCAGTTTGGGCTTTAGTTGTGTTCAAAATCCCTATGGGAGTTAACATGAGAAATGTAACTTTTTTCACCCCCTTTTTCTCTGCCCCCGCTTGACGGATCACCCCGAAACTTCCCATGTCCAATAGGATTCTCTGGAATACTTTTTGTGGAAAATTTTGTGAAGCTTCGTTAAACTGCACCAAAGATATGCACAAGTCAAAAAATGCTTTTTCTATGGAAACATGGTCCTTATAAAAAAAAATGTATATATCTATCTATATGTAATATACATATATATATATATTTATATATATATATATATATATATATATATATATATATATATATATATACATGTAGAAACAAAATTGTATTTTTTATTTAGCAAGGTGGGAGATGTTGTGTCTTACAAGCCAGCGATGATGGAACCCTTTTGGTTTCTGATGGACTCCATAGAACTGTGACATAAGTGTTCGGTGTGGTGAAATGATTTCATCTTTAGAATATTGAGTTTGCAGTTACACGCAGAGCATAAAAAGACATGTAAGACCAAGCTCCCTGTGTGGAGTATTCATTTACGAGTACCCAGGCAGAGGATGACGCTACACATGTGAAGGAATTACAATAGGTATATGATTATCTGTTCTTGGAAGGCTAAACTTCTTGCACTTGTCTTTTCCGCTTAGTGTTAGGAGTGGCTGAATTACATCCGTGGTCTGCTGTTGTACTTTTAATTTTGGATTACTAATAGAAGTGCTATTTTTAAAGTAGTTCTATGCAAGGGTTGAGCACAGAATTTTGGATTTTATAATTGTTTTACGAACTTACAAGCATACCAAATATTCAACTGTAGTAAAATCTCAAATAGGAGCATGTATTGCATTTCCAGAAAAGCTGAATTTGTGATAGATTTGCAGACTAACCACTGACTAAGTAAAGATGGTCCATTTAAATTCAATGAATGTATGTTTAGCCTCTTGGATATTCACAGTTATGTGGCTTTGAACTGCCAATTTGGATCTCTGTTTAAAGCTAATGCCCTAAGATGCCACCTAGAGATACATCAAAGTTATTGATTATGTAGAGCAAAGACAATTCACAACAGTTTCAGGCCTCTTTGATATTCCCTATTACAGACTGCAACTTGGCCCTATCCGTCCTAGATAAATGTGGATCTTGATCAGTTTGATATGATAGTTAATTTGCTGATAGCTAAGGCCTTCATAAACCAAAGAACAGCAAATTCTATCACACTGGGAAAGAGGATTAGTTCTATGATTACTTGCTTTCTATTGAGACAATAACATAATACTTGGGAGCATGCAATCCGTTTATAAAAGCCCAACTCTAATTTCCTTATTGAAAGTAAGTTGTGACATCTCTAGCCACCTGTAATAATGAAATTACATATCTGGTCAACTGTAATAACCTATTACAGTTGAGATTTTCAACCGTGTTCCTCTATGTGGTCACAGAACTCCTAAATGACTTTCAATATCCTTATAAAATATGCCAGGGGGTACATCATCCCATATTTAATTTGGCACAATTGTACCTACTTGTTAAGGGAGGTCTCTCATAATATTTGATAGAGTTCTGTCGCAGGATACCTATATGTCTGCAGTAGAACCTCATAAATATATATAACAAGAATTGTTAAATGTGAATGTTTTCACAGACAATTCTTTCTCCATGACAAGGGCAGCCGTCTTCTTCAAAAAACAAATATCAAACATTTACATTAATCAAAAGGATAAAAAAGCTGCAAAGTTCTCATGAGAACTTTGTGAAAAAGATATTTTTTAAAGACCAAAGTATTCTGCTTCCCATTGGGTAGCACCACAACCAATCCTTTAGAGCCAATCCTTTAGAAATATGGAGTTTGGAAGGGTACTATTATAGAAAACAGTAATATGAAAGGGAGATAATTTAAATAAATAATAAATATTGGTACACATAATTAAAAGTGCAACTTTTTAGTATATTTCACAAATTAAATAGGTTTTCATTGTTTGAGTAGACATTAAAAGCCTTAAAGGAGGTATTAAACGAGCATCCTTATTTTCAGTTTCTCAGTTAGAGAGGAGTATCGCCCCACTAACCAAAATGTCCCCAGACACTGTCCAGAGATTACAAATAAAATGGTAATAAAGTTAATTTATTACCATTTTATTTTTCATCATCCATCCCGAACCAAGTGTCAGGATGGGGCATGGCCAGCTGAGTGCCATTAGCAGGGAGTTGTAGTGGGCTGCCTGTGCACTTGTTTAAAGTATGCATGTCTCTTTGGGTGACTGTTTTGTGGTGGCCAGGGAGACATGTGCACTTTAAACCTCTCAAACTCGCTGTCTCAGACAGCTGGATTGAGAGTAAGCACAGACCTCCAGTGTCCTTGGGAGCACCAAGAGAGGCCGCTCCCCTCCAATCTTAGTGCTTCTCTCATGCTGGTTAACAGCATGAGAGCAGCGCCAGGTTTGGTTAAGGAAGCTGGACAGAGCCTGTGCTGAAGCCTGCAGGGAAGAAGAAAACCCAGATCGGGGAGGACGTGTCGATCATCAACTTGCAAGCAAGGTCAATTATTTTTTATTTTATTTATGTTGCGTACCCTCTTCTTACATGTAGTGAACATTGGGGAATGCACCCACCCATTTGTCCGCCCCTCCACTCTCAATAGTGTCCAGCTGCCCCTGCTCAATTGTTACAAATCACAACGAAATTAACTAATGCTTTGCAGCCGTGATAGCGGTCACTCATCATTAAATGGTTAGTGATACCTCAAAGTAGGTGACATCCATTCAAAAAGCAGAAGCTGCCCATAAGGGAAAACTTACTTGCACTGAAAGTGGGCTTGGGCATTGATCGGGAGGAGCATACATCTGGCTAGGATTGCACTGTGTCCCCCCTCCTAAAGGCCTTGACGTCCTGCTATTTTTGTTAAATTACTGCTTCTGTGACTATTGGGCGTGACTGATAAGAAAATAAATACCATTTAGCCGTGTACAGCGGTGGTAGGCCGCAGGGCCTGGACTGCGAGCAGGCCTTGCAGCCAACCCCTAAAACCATCCAACCCCGCACCATGCATGACCTTTGCCCATGCACAGCGGGGTTTGGCCCTGAGGCATGCCAGGCCTTGGGACCAACCCACTATCACCACAAAACCACGCACAGCCTTTGGCCGCGCATGTTGGAGTTGACTGCAGGGCCTGGCCTGCAGCCAAACCCTGCAGCCAACCCCCGATAGCCACCCAATCCCATGTTGACTCTCAGCATCAGTTGACAAGAAAGAACCCACTCGTCACAGTCACTACATGGGATATTGCGCTCAAAAAAAGCAAGGATGCAAACACCTCCATCAAGGTTTACAGATAACTTTTCAAGGTGAAAATGCAGAGAAGAAACATTTGCTTTGCCTTGACCATGCACTAGAATTTCACATGATTAGTACTTTACAGACGCGGAGCTTCAACTTGAGCACCTGCTTTGCTTAGATCTGTAGGTGCTTTCTGTTGAGGTTTAATTTCTGTGAAATAAGCATCATGCCAGAAGGAATCCTGCCATGTGTATTTATCCAAGAAGAGCCATTGTTGTGTGCAAAATGTCTACCCAACTGGATGATTTCTACTGGCTAAGTAGTAACTGCTACATCATTGGGTAAATGTATAGTGCATCCCCTACACTACAGCTATATAAAGGAGGCAGAGGAAATGTCTTCAGTGACCTTGTGTGTCTTTACCTTTGCCAATGTGATTGTTTCTTGAGCATCTTCATCAGATATTTACACAAGGTGGTACTGCAGAAAATACACCTGGATGATTAGTAGTTTACACAAGTGAGTGCTTATGGGTACCACATGGGGAGCCTGAAGGACCCGTGGTCCCAGGACTCTCCTGCGAGAACTGGCATTGCACCTGCACGCAGGGAGCTGTTGCATGAACCAGGGACACTGTCATTATGCAATTTTGTGGCTGTGGTGTTTTCACAGAATTGTGGGTTTGCTGCATGTGCCACGTAATCCATCATCTGCTGCATAATATGAAGATTTGAACAAAAATACATTTTTGTTTCTAGCTTGAACAGGTCAACGGTTACTATCAGTGCAGCAACACATTGCTGCACAATGAAAGGTCTTTCACAACTGTTGTCTTTTTCTCCTATCTGTTGCTTATTGCTGAATTTGTGAGTTAAATCAGTCCCATTTGGGGTGAACCTTTGTCCAGCAGTGCTTAATTTGAGCTGGTGGTTGCCGGTGGGAGGAACCGGCACTTATTTTTGGAGGCTGGGGTTATTTTTCTGCATCCGACATTTACAGCGAGCAAAAGACACATATGTGAAACACAAATGTGAAACATGGAAGAAGAGTAATACGGAAAAGCATCACAAAGGGAGAAAGCAGACAACTGAAAGAGGGTGAGCTGAAGGGGCAGGGAATGGCTGTAAATGGATTAAAGAGGCCAGAGATAGTTTTAGGATTACACTGCCTCAGTATTCTGTGCCCCCAAGTTTAATTGCAGCAGCCCCGTGTTTCGGAAGAGAGCTTAGGGCACCAGCACGTTTGTATTTACAAATTAAGCACTGTTGTGCAGATAGTGTTAACCTGTGTAAAAATTACAAAGTAATGAAGTAATACTATCACAATATGTGCCCTAGTATGTCACTTGGTTTGCCTGTTCATGCCACAAAATGTAATCCACTCTGCTGCGTAATTTGGTTTGAGAGCAGAGAGTCGTACTAAATTAAGAGGAGTAGCCCTGTGAGAGCTCCTCATTAGCGCAGACATCAATCCCGTCAGTGAAGGGAAGAAAAAAAAACACGTCTAACCGTGTGCAAGAATGCTGCCTGAGGTCCTCCACATTCCTGTGTTCTGTGGTGGCCCTAGACTCGAGTAAGGTGGCCAGGCGTCCTGGATTTGCGGGACATTCCCGGATTTTCACCAGTGGCCCCAGCAAATTTAGCGAAATGTGGATCAAGTCCCGAGTTTTCAGTGAGGACTGGCTGAAAACAATGGAATGCACGTTTGTATGTGTTCCAAAGCAGGACTAAATATCAGCTGTTAACAGAGAGTAATTTAATTAACAGTTAAGTTACTGGCTTAAAAACTGCGTTTTATTTCCTTAGTGCTTCTTTGCGTGCTTTTCTATTTTGATGAGTGCTGTCATTGTGCCCTTCGGTTGAAGAAGAAGTGTAGTCCTTCATCTATTTTCTGCGAAATGTCCAAGTTTTTGGATTTCAAAAATCTGGTCACCCTGCCCTGCAGGGACACAAGACCGCTATTGAGACGCCAAAAAGTCAGCCGCTTCAGCTGTAGTCGCGTCGCTGGTGACTTGAAGGAGGTACCAGATCATCATCCGCTACAGCACAGCCTTCAAATCCATATTTTACACTTCTCTGACATCAAAGCACCGAATAACTGAATTTCAAATCTAGCATTCGTTCTAATGGATTCCTGTGAAAGCCATAATGGTTACAAATCAAGCAGATGTGAGAAAAGTAAAAGGAGAGAGTGGTTCAGTGATGTAGGAGAATCCCAGATATACTTTATAATTCTTGTATCTCTTTAGAAGTTTGGGGTTTTCCCTTCTGACAGAAGTTGTGCCATTGAGTCTGTCATCATAAACATTCTCCCGCTCACATAACATTTTATTTAATCAATTGTTATGTTTCCCCCATGAACGAGGGCCAAAAGGTATGAGATGCTTTACATAAAATAACACAGACACTCAGATTACAATAAACATAATTTAGAAAATAAACAGTAATAAATACAGAAACGATAAGTGATTGATCATCTCTCTGTACTGCATGGTTTCAGATAATATGTATGATTTACAAGTAGTTGATGAGGAGTAGTGCATTATTCCCCATCTTTATGAAGTACCAATGACTAATGTGCACTGACAGGATTGCAGGTTACTTGTTAAGAAATAAATAAGTTATAAATCAATCAAAAGTTTATTTCGAGTAAAATATATCCTTAAAAACAATACAAGCATAAAAAGAACATTACACAATATATGCACATATATACTTTCATATTATAAAGTCTACAAAATATTCATATTTATATAGAGAGAAAAGGAGACGCCCCTATTTTCAGCATTTTTTCATGCTTGTCTTTCAGCCAGATCAAATCTATCCATTCTGTGAAAAATACCACATCTCAGTAAGGGTGGTTTAGCATTGCATCACATACAAGGCATAAAAAAACTAAGTGTGAATCAATCAATCTGGAAAAAAAACTTCGGTTAAAATATAATCACACCCACAATGTCATCAAAAACATAATAAGTTTCAATCATGCACAATTAATATATTGCTGATAGTGAATAAAAAATGCAAGGAATTACGTAACTGGAAGCAGGTTTTAAAAAACGATCTCACATGTAAATCAGTGATAAAATTGTGTCTCATCTTCGAGTGCTTGAATGCAGCAAGGGCAATAATTACATTAGCCTCGGCCCAAGTATGCAGTAAAACGTCAGAGGGACACAACCACGAACTACAAGTGAAATACAAAAGCCTCAAACATGCTGGGGACCTTTCTTCTATATACGACTCATGCCCCTAGTATACACTTATGAAACATAAAAATACACACCACAGTTTAAACGTGGAACATTGTTGGGGTCTTCTTGTGGGCATGGGCAGGATTAAGTGTCTGAACAACATTACTTAAGGCAATTAATTGTATGTTTTAGAAAAATTAGTTTAGCAGTCACCTTATAGCATGATGATAGTTATGACCAAGGAAACAGACCACCTTGCCCCCACTGAGATGAGAACATCAGATGACCATTTTTGGTGTTTGGTGTTCTGTATTGTTTTTCTTAGATGATGAGTGTTAGAAATGGGGAATTTGATTCGCAGTAAGGTTACCCCCGTCCAAGCAAGTACCCTCACTCTCGTCAGGGCAAAGGAGAAACACACCTGGTTAACCACCGCTCACCCTCTTGGTAGCTTGGCATGAGAAGAAAGGCTTAACTCGGAAGCAATGTGTAAAGTATTTGTACCAACACAGTAATATAGTGAAAACACCACAAAATGGAAACCACACCAGTTTAGAAAAATAGGTAATATTTATCTAAATCAAACAAGACCAAAAATGAAAAAAAATCCAACATACACAAGTCAAGATATGAATTTTTAACCTCTTTGGTGCGGGCGTCGGGCACTGGCCGACTCCCACACTACCTCCCTGGTGCGGGTCACGACCAGTGGCCGACACCAGGGAGGGTGTTAAAAAATCCTCCAGTTATTTAAAAAAAACCTGGGAGACACGGAAGACCTTCAGTGTCTCCCCCTCACCAGGAAACCCCACTAGTCACCAGGCATATTTAAAAAAAAAAAAAAAGTTAAACCCTAGGTGGTGTGATCATGCCCCCCCCCACCAGGGGTTAACAAATAGAAAAAATAAGAAAAATAAGAAAACAAAATGACATTAACAGGGGGTCGGCCGTGGGGAGGGCGACCCCCTGTGGGTGCAATTTAAAAAAAAATAGTTGTAAGGTTTTCCTGAGTGCCACTATGGCCCCCGGGAAACCATACAGCTAGTAAAACAATATAGATCTATATATTTATATAGAGCTATATGTAGACATATCTATATATATGTCTATCTATATAGATATGTATAGATATATAGAGATATAGGGCCAGATGTAGCAAAGGGTATTTCCCATTCTGTGTCAATGGGAAAATGTGTTCGTACATATGGACCATAGTCACCAAAAGTCAGCCGGAATGTGGAAATTATTGTGCAGCGGCCCCAGCTGGGTTCTGGAAGTCCCAAATATTCAGACGTACATCCTCAAAGTAAGGAAATGCCAGGACACCTTCTCGATGTTGAAAATCATTTAATAAGGAAAAAAGGTTTCCCCTTCAACGCGTTTCGGTGGTAGCCTTATTCGCGGATGGAGTGGGAACGATAACCACACATATAATATTTTTTAAACATAAACAAAGGACACACATGATACAATCCATACCTAATTTCCCAGCAATGGTGGCCATTTTGAACTACCCCTACGGTGTGCAGTTTTACAATATAATCATAACTGGGGCCATAATTTCTTTTCTCAACCATAGTAAATTGTTTTAAAAACGATGCACAATTATGCACAATAAACAATTCAATTTCCTAAAATTACTAATGTACCATAATAAATTATTGCCTAATTGGATCAAATAGTGAGTACAAATAATCATTAATTATAAATATAATGTACATAAATCAAGCCCAAGTGGGCATATATATATATATATACGTATATACGTATAAGCCATTATACATCATACACACAGATGTTAATTCCAAATACTCAAGTATGTGTCCTAACATTTTTTATAATAATATACTCGTACTTTATATATCATCTGTGTGATTGCCATACTGTAATACAGCTCCATACTTAATTTTATCCGAAATATGTACTACCCTATCTAACCCAAGTGGGTATTTCCTGTCTAGCTTATTTAAATAACCATATTTATGTAAATGGAATTACCATACAACAACCAGAAAAGAGTGTATTGTAATATCTCTATCCAAGCTCTACATACTTGAGACATTTAAATATGTGATAAATGGCTATAATGTGACCACATTGTGCCCCATAGATATCCATGTTTAACAACTCTCTTGGTCGTAGCTTATCCAGCCATTTAAATTGCTTCACCATACTACAATGGACCATGCCCGTGTAGATATTAAATACCAACATGCGACCTTCGACTTGTAAATTCACATCATCTGTATGAAATGAAACATGAAACATATCGTGAGATCATCCCCGCACACCAAAATCAATACTTATTTATAAAAAAGGATTAAAACCATTTAAAAACTTCAATACTTGAGGCTCAAGTACTGACACAATTCCAGATACCTACAACCCAATTCTGGATAACAGACATTTAACATTGGATTATTACCAATGTAATCATTTTCCCAAATGAACACTCAATTCCTCACTGGAATTCAGCTCTAAGGGGTCGACTGAGTCAAACTGCACAATATATTTAGACTACAAAATTCTCAAATCACCTTCTCTATCCCCTCCTCGAATGTTTGTCCCAATTTGACCAATCACCACAAATTTAAGTAGATTTTCATTACCAAATGCTATTTATTTAAATGTCTTGCTACTGGATAGCTATGATCCTGGTGTTTAATAGCCCTTCTGTGTTCTAATATTCTCTTTCTGGCACAATGGATTGTGCTGCCCACATAAATCTTCTCACATGGACAAATTAGGCAACATATGCAAAAATCTGTATTACAGTTGTAGTGGCCCTTTATAAGATGTTCCCTTCCAATACTGGCAACTCTCAGTTTTTTTTTCGATTTTCACTACTCTTGCAAGCCCAACAGTGCATACAACAGTAAAAACCTGATGGTAACTTATTACTTCTAATCACTGATCCCTCACTTATCACCATATTATGGCTCAATTACTCTTTCAGTGATTTGTTTTTCTTGAATGTAATTTGTGGTTATATTTATAATTAATTAATATTTGTTCCCACTATTTGATCCAATTAGGCAATAATTTATTATGGTATATTAGTAATATTAAGAAATTGAATTGTTTATTGTGCATAGTTTTTAAAACAGTTTACTATGGTTGAGAAAAGAAATTCTGGCCCCAGCTATGATTATACTGTAAAAATGCACACTTTATGGGGAGTTCAAAATGGCCACCATTGCCGGGAGATTAGGTATGGGTTGTATCATGTGTGTTCTTTGTTTATGTTTAATATTATTTATATGTGTGGTTATCATTCCCACTCTATCCGTGAACAAGGCTACGGCTGAAACAATTTTTCCCGATTAAATGATTTTCAGCATTGTGAAGGTGTCCTGGCATTTCCTTACTTTGAGGATGTACGTCTGATATATATATATGTATATATATATATATATATATATATATATATATATATATATATATATATATACATACATCGTCCCTTTTGTCAATGCGTGCGTGGTTTATAAAAGATATATATATATATTTGCCACCAGTTCTCTAGCAGTTGCAGCTTGTGTCTTCAAAGCAATGCATATACTTCAACTTACGCGTTTCAACTGTAGCTTTTAGGCAGCAATAAAAAAGTAAAGTATCTCTTGTGATTAGGTTTCTGCTACAAAAGGATCTGACTTTCGGCTAGTGGCAGGTTTGATGCCATAAAGTAGCGCAGAAGGTTTATATGCCTACTGCAAAGATCAAATCTGTATTTTATGTAAATAGCTGAGTGGATTAGTATAGCCAGCCATTAACTGCGCTATAATACAAATTAAATGTATGTGCGAGGGGGGCTATGGAGAGATAAAGGGCACTTTTGCTGGGTGGTAGTGAGGGAATCCGAGGAGGAGGTCGTGGGAGCACCAATAATGATTGTTGGACTGGGCGCCAGAGGCAGTAAAGACTGTGACGATTGGTATGTGACAAGGTGAAGTAATAGTGTGTCTTTTTTTGTTTTTTTGAGTGTCTTGAGAGAACGTGCTGATTGAGGGAAGAAGCAAAGGTAAGGTGACTAACTTTTACTGTGGCACGCATCTCACACACACCCACCAGCAATTTTGTGACTGTCTACATAGGCTAGAGTGACAGTTAAGCCATTAGCAGAGATGGCCTCTCTTTGAATGACTGCTGCTCAAGCCCTAACTCGGGATATGGAGGGCAGCTCTGATGCAGGATCAGAGACTGAGGCAGCAGATACTGAGACAGTGACGCAGACTCTGAGTGTGATTTTACCGACAATTCCTCTTCCAGTGATTCTGAGGGAGGTGATGAGGACAGTCCAGCTGTCCCTTCGCAAGCACAGTCTGTGCAGTGGGACAATAGCGGGTTAGCCCAACCCAGAGACCAGGTGCATGTGGCGACAAGCACAGAGCGAATGCTCTTTCGGGAGCTCCTCAATTTAGTTCAGCCCCAAATTCCACCACCGGAAATCGTATTGTGGAGACATCAAAATTACCTATCACAAAACAACCTGGTTTTGTAAGGCAGGCACCTGCGTTTTTGGTCCCGGGCTCGGCGGTCACATAGGGAAACCTACCAAACCCAGACATTTCTGGAAACTAGACACCCAGGCGAGTCCACGGAGGTGTGACTTGTGTGGATTCCCCAAAGTTGTCATACCCAGAATATCCTGCAAAGGTGAAATGTTGAATAAAAACTCTATTTTTTCTTGCATTTCTGTCACACAAACTACAGGAATATGCTGGGATCCACAAAATCCCTACCACCCGGTGTTTCCCCACTAGTCCTGATAAAAATGCTACCCCACTTGAGTGCCTGTACCTAGTGGCTGCGTCCTGAATGGATCACCCCAGCGTCAACAGTTGCCCTCATGTAAGGACTAACATTGACCATTGTGTGATCCATTCCTGACACTGGCACTAGGCCTACCCACACAAGTGAGGTACCATTTCTATTGTGAGAGGTGGAATAATGCTTGGTGGAAGGATATTTGTGGCTCCTCTCAGATTCCAGAACTTTCTGTCACTGAAATGTGAGGAAAAAGTATTTTTTTTGCCAAATTTAGAGGTTTGCCAAAGATTCTGGGTCACAGAACCTTGTGAGAGCCCCACAAGTCATCCTATTCTGAATTTCCCTAGGTGTCTTGTTTTCAGCAATGTCCAGGTTTTCTAGGTTTTCCTAGGTGCCGGCTGAGCTACAGACCAAAATCCACAGCTAGGCACTTTGCAAAAAACAGATCAGTTTTCTTTGGGAAAATATGATGTGTCCACGTTGTGTTTTGGAGCATCTCCTGTCAAGGGCACTAGGCCTACACACACAAGTGAGATACCATTTTTATTGGGGGACTAGGGGGAATGCTGAGTGGAAGGAAGTTTGTGGCTCCTCTCAGATTCCAGAACTCTGCAGCACCGAAATCTGAGGAGAAAGTTTTTTTTGTGCCAAATTTTGAGGTTTGCAAAGGATTCTGGGTAAAAGAACCTGGCGAGAGCCCCACAAGTCACCCCATCCTGGATTCCCCTAGGTGTCTAGTTTTTTTTAAAATGCACAGGTTTGGTAGGTTTCCCTAGGTGCCGGTTGAGAGCTAGAGGTCAAAATCTACAGCTAGGCACTTTCCAAAAAACACGTCAGATTTTAATGTAAAAATGTGATGTGTCCATGTTGCGTTTCCTGTCGCTGGCACTAGGTCTACCCACACAAGTGAGATACCATTTTTATCGGGAGACTTGGGGGAAAACAGAATAGAAGAACAAGTGTTATTGCCCCTTATCTTTCTCTACATTTTTCCTTCCAAATGTAAGACAGTGTATAAAAAAGAAGCTTATATGAGAAATGCCCTTTAATTCACATTCTAGTATGGGGACCCCGGAATTACCCACTGCTTCTCAACACCTTATCTTGTGCACATTTTGGAAATGCAAAGGTTTCCTTGATACCTGTTTAACTCTTTATATTTCACCAAAATAATTGCTGTATACCCGGTATACAATGAAAACTCATTGATAGGTTCAGCTCATTTATTGGCTCTGGGTACCTAGGGTTTTGGATGAACCTTCAAGCCCTATATATCCCCACAACCAGAAGTGTCCACCAGACGTAACGGTATATTGCTTTTGAAAGTCTGCCATCACAGGAAAAAGTTACAGAGTAAAACGTGGAAAGAAATTGCTGTTTTTTTACCTCAATTTCAATATTTGTTTTATTTCAGCTGTTTTTTCTATAGGAAAACCTTGTAGAATCTACACAAATAACCCCTTGCTGAATTCAGAATTTTGTCTATGTTTCAGAAATGTTTAGCAGTGAGGGATCCAGCATTGATTTCACGCTCATTTCCGTCACTAAGTGGAAGGAGGCTAAAAGCACAACAAATAGTAAAAATGAGGTATGTCCCAGTAAAATGCCAAAATTGTGTTGAAAAATGTAGTTTTCTGATTCAAGTCTTCCTGTTCCTGAAATTTGGGAAGTTGGTGATTTTAGCACCACAAAGCCTTTGTTGATGCCATTTTCAGGGAAAAAACACATGCTTTCTTCTGCAGCCCTTTTTTTCTGAAAAAAAAAATGAGCTGTATTTTGGCTAATTTTGTGGTCTCCTCCAGGGGAACTCACAAACTCTGGTTACTTTTAGAATCCTTAGGATGTTGGAAACAAAACAACGCAAATTTGGCGTCGATAGCTTATGTGGCCTAAGCGTGAACTACCTCAAATAGACAAAAAAGGCCTCTGCACTGGGGGGATGGGAAGGCCCAGCAGCTAAAGGGTTAAAAGAATAAGGGGGTTATTCTAACTTTGGAGGAGGTGTTAATCCGTCCCAAAAGTGACGGAAAAGTGACGGATTTACCACCAGCCGTATTACGAGTCCATTATATCCTATGGAACTCGTAATACGGCTGGTGGTATATCCGTCACTTTACCGTCACTTTTGGGACGGATTAACACTCCTCCAAAGTTAGAATAACCCCCTAAGAGTCTTAGTCCATAGAAAACAATGGACATGTTGATTTTACACAAAATACCTGCTTTGCGTCAAAAATAAAGCCGTGTGGGCAAGCGTGCGTCGGAAAAGTCAACAATGCATCGATTCCTTACTTGCAACTGAGGCCGTGCGTTGATTCGTCTATGGTCGGGTTGGTGATGTGTCGGTTTTCTCTCTGGCAAGAGAGCGATGCATCGATTTCTGGACGGGCACCTCGGATCTGTGCAGGTTTGTGTTGATTTTTTACGCCAGCGATGATGCGTGAGAAATTCAGCTGCACAGTGTTGGAAAACTGTGCTGTGTGGGATTTGTGTTGTCATCAGCATCTGCAAGTGGGTGTTGTGTCATTTCTCCAGCCGCAATGCATCTCTCTCCCAGCCCCGATGCAGATGGAGCATTGATTTTAGCCAAGAAGGGAGTGGCGCATTGTTTGTCAGCCAAGTTGCAGGTGATGCGTCAAAAATTTGCATGGATTTCAGTCCTTGTTCTGCCAGCTTCACATTTCAATGGCTCATGGACTGAATGGGGCACCACTTGGCAGGGCAGGAGTCTCAACAGAGAGTCTAGATACTGGCAGAGGAAGTCTTTGATGGCCCTGAGACTTCAAAACAGGACATAAGCTCAATCCAAGGTCTTTGTCCTCCTTCAAGCAGAAGCAGCAACTGCAGGCCAACCCAGCAAAGCACAGTCGCAGGGAAAGGGGCAGTACTACTCCTCCAGCTCTTCTCCTTGGCAGAGGTTCCTGTTGATTCTGGAAGTAATCTAAAAATCTGGGGTTTTGGGTCCACTACGTATACCCCTTTCTGCCTTTGAAGAAGGAAAACTTCAAAGGAAAGTCTCTGTTGTTCACAAGATCCTGCCTTGCCCAGGCCTGGCTCTAGACTCACACTAGAGGGTCGGAGGCTGCATTGTGTGAGGGCAGGCAGAGCCCATTCAGGTGTAAGTGACCACTCCTCCCTCCACTCTAGCTGAGATGGCCAATTAGGATATGTGTGCTACACCCCAGCTCCCTTTGTGTCACTGTGTAGAGGGGATTCACAAACAACCCAACTCTCACTCTGACCCAGACAGGGAATACACAAGCAGCAATAATCACAGAATGTTTTAAGCAAGAAAATGCCCACTTTCTAAAAGTGGCATTTTCAAACAGACAATTTAACAACCAACTTTACCAAAATACGTATTTTTAAATTGTGAGTTCAGAGACCCCAAACTCCACATTTCTATATGGTCTCAAAGGGAGCCTGCACGTTAAGAATATTTAAAGGCAGCCCCCGTGTTAACCTATGAGAGAGATAGGACTTGCATAGTGAAAACCGAATTTGACAGTATTTCACTGTTAGGATATGTAAACCACATCAGTGCCTGTCCCACCTTTAACATACACTGCACCCTGTCCATGGGGCTACCTAGGGCCTACCTTAGGGGTGCCTACATGTATAAAAAGGGAATGTTTGGGCCTGGCAAGTGGGTACACTTGCCAAGTCGAATTGGCAGTTTAGAAATTGCACACACAGACACTGCAGGTGCAGGTCTGAGCCATGTTTACAGAGCTACTGATGTGAAAATCATTCACAATAGCAGCCTGGAGTCATTTAATTTACAGAAGCCAATATTTTGTATGCTGTCTTTTGTGTTGAAGCCTACCTCAAGTCAGAGTTTTAATGGTGTTTCTAATGTTGTAATTTATGTCATCATACTTAATTTAAAGTTGTAGACTGATTCAGGGCCCACCTTAGATTGTGTTACAGAATATGAAGGCTAGGGGTATCTTGATACACTAAAATCATGGGCAGAATATCAAGGGACAAAATATCGGAAGTTGAGTGTATATATAACAACCCCTAGTATTCTAACTTACAGACAAATATATGCACTTATGCATCTATGCACTCTAAATATATATTATTAATGTCTATCTATCTATCTATCTATCTATCTATCTATCTATCTATCTATCTATCTTTCTATCTATCTATATATACATATATATATATATATATATATATATATACATATTTATATATATGTAAATAAATATATATATATACATATAGATATAGATATATATTCACTGAAGAAAAAAAACAAAGGTTACATGGACGTTATAGTTAGGTTCTGAATTTACTCGTACAAAACCATAGAAATTGAGCGGTTATAGTTAGAGTTATTTAAAGTTTAAAGTAACTATAACTCATGCCCTAAGGTAACTATAACTCACACCCTTGCCATGCACAGTTTTCTTATCAATAACTTTATGGCAAATGTTGCAGTGATAATATCAAAGATGCCATAGAACATGTCGTCAATGATGTAATATGTGGAGTAATGAGCTTTGCATGCCGAAGGCATGAGTTATAGTTACCTAAGGGCACGAGTTATTGTTACTTGAAATAACTCTAACCATAACTGCTGAATTTCTATAGTTTTGTACGAGTAAATTCTGAACCTACCTATAACGTCCCTGTAACCTTTGTTTTTCAGTGAATTTCTATGGTTTTTTAATGAAAAGTAATTTTAATTACTTTGGCAGTGCACAGTGGGGGTTGGCCGCAGGGCTGCAGCCAAACCCTTATAACCACCCAGCCCTATGCTGCACAGATCCTTTGGGTGTGCACAGAGGGGTTGGCCACAGGGCCTGTGTCCATCAGTGGATCTGTGAGAGGGTGCGTAAGTGTCTGAATGGGTCTGGAAGTGGGTGTGTAAGTCTATGAGTGGGTCTGAGTGAGTTCATGAGTGTCTGAGTGGGTATGTGATTGGGTGCATGAGTCTCTGGGTACATGTATGAGTGAATTAATTAGTGTATGAATGGGATTGCGATTTGTTTTATATACTTGAATAATTGAGGATATTCAAATATATTCAAGGATATCTCGCATGATGAAAACAAATCATTTTAAACCCATAAATTGACCCTAAAACACCCTTATATCACACTCCTGGGGTCAGGGTACCTCCACCCTGACCCCTTATACCACTTATCATTTCTATTTTCAGTCCCAGGGACCCTCTCCGATAACATAAAATGGCGGTCCCAACTTTCTTGTCAGGTTGTGGCAAGCTAATTACAGTGTGTCTATTTGCACGCACATTTGTAAACATTGACGCATATTTGCAATTTTGTAGTGGCCAGAACTATACTAATTTATTTTCCCTTTAAAAGCTCTGAAACTAGTGGATAGGTTTACTCCAAATCAGAGAAACCACAATCTGCAAACCGAAAGCTAGCTTTCTGCCAAATTTGGTGTAATTCCGTCCAGCGGTTCGGGCTGTAGTCGTGTCCAAAGGTCCTATGGGAATTTACATGGGAAACACAACTTTTTGGATCCCCCGTTTTTCTTGGCCCCCACTTGACAGATCACCCCAAAACCTTCCATGTGCAACAAGAATCACTGGCACACTTTTTGGGGGGAAAATTGTAAAGATTTGTCAAACGGTGCCAAGCATATAGGCAAGTCAAAAAACACTTTTTCTAAGGAAACATGGTCCTAAGTATAACTATTATAATATTAGTATATTCGTGGTGACCATGGCCCCTGCCACAATTGGAATTCATTGGGCTGCTCTCAGCCCTGTGCCCTGATATGACTGCACCTGATCCATGAATGATAGTTAAGCATGTCAGCTGCGCTTACTCTCCTCTGCTCCTGCCACAGCCTCAACTATCCCCAACTGCCAACGTTACTGTAAACTGCTTCCCCTAGCTTAAAGTTACTTTTTTGTCTGCAAGAAACATCTAAAATAACAAACGCGTTTTAAACTTAACGAGTCCAATTGACATATACTCCTGTTGTTTTTTCTATAAGTACAAATGTTACGCAGCCTTAAGACCATCATTTGTTAGTGCATCCTTTAAAAAAGTTGCCATTAGATACATGTAGGAGTCTTATAATTTTAAACTCGTGACTGTTTCAGTTGTCCCCGAATGTGAGCAGAATCTATTTGCGTCCTGAAAGGATATGTTGTTTTTGCACGGTGGCTACCGTTAGGTTATATCACATTCTACCGTGACCTCAAATACAATAACAAATCAGAACAGTTACACTGCAGTCACTGCACATGCACTCTGCCTGCGTTTAACAATCTCCTGATCTCACACACGACCACTAATCAGAACAGTTATAGTACAGTGTCTGCCCATGCCTGTCTGTGCTCAACATTCCCGTGTGACCGCACACACGACAACCAATCAGAAAAGTTATACTGCAGTCACTGCACGTGCTCTCTGCTTGTGCTCAGTCCAGCTTAAATGACCTCTCACTGCAGCAATAAAAAACATGCAAGTGGAGAAACTTTAAATCGAACCTTTCAAACATGGTGACACTTGCTCATCATAGACTCCTCTTGGACAGGCACTTAGTCAAAAAGAATGGAGCAATAATCTAAAACAAACAGCAGAATAAAAAAAACAATACATACAAAGTGATATGACAACACAAAACATAACAGTGGACATCACAATAAAACTACAGTAATAATATAACCGTACTGTAGTGCAATACAACAAAATCACATTGCAATAATGCAGTTCCAGAACACAGCAGCCTTAAAAACAACAGAACACCTCACTACTGCAACAAAAATGCACAAATGTTCTTTTAGGACACTACCACCTCCACACACCAGCTTTCATAATGCGGTGGTAAAAGGTGATTGGAGCAGGCAGTACATTAACTTATCACCAAAGACATAAAATAGCGGCAAGCAAAAATATTTGTGATGTGACCTAGTTTCTCAGCTCTCCCGATTGGTGGGGGAAGCTAAGAGTGGGAGCTGGGCCTGAGTCTAATATTTTTCTTTATTTTTCCAGGTTTATGAAGAGGGAGTGCTTAATTTGAGTTGCCGGAGGGGGCCACCAGCACTCATTTTTGGGGAAAGCACTCATTTTTCCTGATCGGACGTTTTCCGAGAGCAAGCGAGATAAAAACACAAAAAGGGGAACGAAGGAGGATCAGAAAGATGGAAAAAAACGTCACAGACTAACAAAGCAAGAACCGGCAAGAGTGAAATAAAGGGGAAGACCTTGTATGGTATTGGAATAAAGAGGCGTTAGGTGGATAGAAGACTAACCAGCCTTGGTATTCGGAGCACTGACATTTAAAAGCACTGAGAGTGGGTTTCTGAGCAGACCTTCAGCACCAGCACTCATTCTTTTACAAATTAAGCACAATGAAGATGGCAGGTAAAAGTGGTTAAGTTTTCAGGCCTTTGCTAATGCTTTAATGCTGGTAATTTAATTCTCTACTTATCTCAAATTATACCAGGAATAAAAATGCAAGGAGTCTCGTAAGAATAAAGCAATGTGAGCAAAAATGCCAACAATGCGTTTAACTTAAAATCGTCTATTTGTATTCATTGCCACTGTTAATTTTATTAACTTTTTGACAAGTATTTTTTACACTTCCTATATTATTTTGCCAGTTTAGTGACATCTCTTTTAATTTAATGAGAAGTTTTAACTATTACAGTCTGTGTTTTCATGACAAGGAAAGTTTTTCCTTCTGTAAAACAGTCGCCCATCAGCACGCTTTCAATGGACGCGCATGGATCTTGGCAGAGGTGCAGATGTTTCTCTTGGCTCTCTCCTTGGGAGAAAATGCCCCATCTTTTCATCAGCATAAAAACGGGACCCTTTCAAAATGGTCATAAAACATGGATCTGTTTTGATGTTCTTGGCAATTGACTGCCTAAGAGGCCACCTGCAGAGTGTTAGAAATTAGTAAACCTGAGACATTTGTAAAAATCCTCCATTTCTGCCAAGGAGTCTCTTGTTCAAGGATATAACCCATTTTTGTTCAATAACTAATGTTTGAAGTTTTTGCGACCCGCCATTTTTAGCACGGTGACAATAATTTTCGTGTTTGATAATAGGCCATCATGTTACCTTACGGTCACTTTGCAACACTGGAATCAGGGGTGTACTTTCTATTGTTGCAGCAAGTGCAGTGGCACCGGGGCCTAGAGGCCTACGGGGCCCACTGAACTATAATTATTGCTGTATTTTATAATTTAATCAGCAGCCAAAGGTCTGTTTTCTTTTTTGTACGATGGCCCAGTACACACTAGCTCTGCTACTGAATGGAACCGACAAGCAAAACCCAGGTGATAGAGTGAAGGGCCAAATTTGATATGCAATGAATCGAGAAGGCGGGATTTGAATTGCAAAACTATAGTTCAACAATATTTTGGAGGTCATTTGAGTTTGGTGGGTGCTGATGAACAGCCAAAAATTGGTGGATGCTCCGGCTGCCTGCCTTAGGGTAAACTTCGACATCCAATAAGATGAAGCAGTTTGTTCACGTGTGCCAAACTCTACGTGACTCCCATTAGTCTTTAAACACCCATTGCACGAGCTTGGAAATATTCTTAAAACATTAAAGCCTGCAAAAATACTATGAATTGAGACTAATGTTCATACAAAAATAGTGTTGGACTAGATAAAATCCCATTACAGCTCAATCCCTAGAATATTAAAACAGGGCAAGTAAAAATGCTGCCCCATTAGGGTCTCATACGAGGTCTCTGCAAAGTCAGTAAGCAATCCCACCCACCAGAGGTACAGAGACAAAGGGTACTGGCATCTCTGGGAAAAGAGGAATTACCAGCTGGTGTACAAACGAAACCCTCAGGGGTCCCTGAGAAATGAATAATTATCGTGAAAATCACCAATCACTCATTTCGGTACCAATTTCCTCGGTTATTCTTCATTTGGTCTGGCATTTCACCTTATCACTCCACCTGCTTTTATCACATGGAGTCTCCGGGAGAAACAGCAGAGATCTACTGAGCTACAGTGAATTGTGTAATTCTGTGGGGCCTCAGCATCCTCCATTCAGCATCCATGACACTGTGTCCTAGATCATAACTACGAAACTGTGATCCTTGGGAGCAGTAGTAGACCATGTCTCCACAGAGGAACACACATCCTGAGAGTGGAGCTAGGGCCACATATATTACTCCTCAACTACCCTGGTCCTGTCCCAACCCTGGTATGACCTTCTCACGCAGGACCCCCACGAGAAAATAACACTGTGATGAGTGAGCAGTAAAAAGTCTCCTTGGAAATGTCCCCTTGTTCAGGCTCTCTGCCACCAACTGATGATCCTCAGGCATTTCATTAATGTGATGATACCATATTACTCGAAATCAGTGTAAACTAGCAGAACAGAGTAAAGGAAGATGTCAGAAAACCGGGTGGCCAACAGCTCAAACTTGTAAAACAGCTAATGTTACAACATAATAACAGTCATGCAAAGCATTATGAGACGTACATAAGTCATAAAACTGAAACCAGCACCAAGAATATGATCTTATTGATGCCAACAGGCAGAATACTCCAGGTTTATTGGTACTCAGCACTCTGGATACATATTGGTTGAAACACTTCTCCTTGTCTGCCTTTGAATCCAGCCACAGCAGATTTGAACACGCTAGAAACAAGCTCTGGAGCAGCACCACTGCTTGTCCTTCACACTCCAGCAACGTCCTCTGCTGTAGAGTTAGACATTCCAACCCCATTCCTGGGAGCAGTACGGCTTCCTCTCAACACACACTTATGGTACCCTTCTTCCTGCAGACCCTTATAGCAGATGCATTCTTAACACCAGTGACTATGATAGCTGTTGCTTGTTTTGCCAGGAGGTGACACATGCCAAGGCCGAATCATGCTATTCCTCGCAAGGTCCTGTGTGGGGCAGTGATGGAAAGGAAATTGCAAAATCCAAAAGAGGGAACAAAATGCAAATCTCATGGGTAATAAGTGTCATAGGGAAAACTGAGATTTGGAGAAAGGAATGTGACATAGGCTTCTTTCAAACTGTCCTGTAATTGCCATGGGACAAAAGAAAGAGCCAATCACATGCCTACATTGGGAGAGTAAGGGTCTGTTCCGTCCTAAAGAGGAGACCTGCTGTGAGGGGCGGACTCTTCACCATACAAAAGGAAATTTCATCACATTACCCAGCTTTCACAGACTCATCTTTCACTCTCAGATCCTCTGCCAGAATCTATTTCAGCCATGAGAGAGCCTCAGCTAGACCTTAGCCACCTATAAGGTAAGTGCTCTGCCACCATCTGTCACTCCTGCGATTCCTCAGCCAGCCCCGGGACAATCCTCCACGACCAACAACTGACCATCAGAAATGCTCAGTGTCCTGGAATTTGGGTCTAGTAGAAATAATGACGACGATGCTTTGTTATAAAATGTTCAGCTTAAATTTCAGAACTTCAGTTGAATTGGGCTAACCTTCATAGTGGGGACTAATGGAGGGTGCTGAAGGGCCGGTTTGAACATTTTCAGAAGAATCCGGCACTTTACTAATCTCCAGCTTTGAAGCTACATGGCCATTCCAAAAACACACATATTCAGCCCAGAATTTGGCCCACGTTAATGATGCCTGTGGACATTGCATTGCCTGCCCTGCAGACCTAATTAAACAACACTGCAGTTGTAGGTGGCAAAATACATGGTGGCACAATGGGGAGGGCAGCGGAGGCACAGATAGGGGCACCCCCTATAAAAATAAAGAAAAAAATGGCAATCACTGCGGGGCAGATGCCAGCGTCCACAGTGTGTCAGTGTTTGTCCTACAGTGAAATGTCCGCAAATCACATATACATGTATGTGCATACTCAAACATTTGCACTTGTTTTTTTATGTCTCATGTTATTGCAAGTAAGCAGCTTAAAAGGAATATTCATGCTTCTTTTATACAGCACTGTAGGTGCCCTGCATGTTACAGATTTAAATACTAGTGAGATAGTTCAGTGGGTTCATGCATTTGTTTCAGAGATCATTGTGTAACCCACAGGTCGCAACGTCTGAACCTGAGATAGTTCACACGTTACGTCCCTGAAGCAAACATCTACAGGTGACCTTACAGGCTTCATTCTTCATTGAGTTAGATAATAAAATAATTAAGTACGCAAAAACAGTTTCATTTACATTGTTCCGTGTGAATGGTGAGTATTTAAATAACCTATATATATATACTTGACACATTGATATTAGTGAATGAATGACGCGGGAACAAACGTGCCCTCCCTTTTTCTGGTATAATCACTCACCTTTTCCTCCAAATTCCTTATTTTAGCAGCCAGAACAAATGAATGAGCTCAATATTGTATGTAGAAAGCTTTCATTTTTCCACCGACTGAAGAATTATTTCATATCTATTTGCTTTATGCTGACGACCATCTTGGAAGTTTGTTTCAGCAAAAGTAATAAAAACTGAATACCAGGACGGGGGGAAATATGGCGCCCGCATCCAATACATCTGACTGTCAGCTTTTGTGCCCTATGAGTGGATGCATTGCAGGGACAGGGTTCCCCACCAGGCAGGCGAAGATCTCTAACTATGGCACAAAGGGCCAGATGTAGCGAGTCGGCAATTTGCGACTTGCAAATTGCGAGTCCCTGCGACTCGCAATTTGCAAGTCGCAAATTGCTATGCAGTACGGTGTCTCAGACACCGACTGCGACTCGCAATGGGGTTGCAATGACCCACCTCATGAATATTCATGAGGTGGGTCGCAAATTGCGGCCCCATTGCGAGTATAGGCACTCGCAAACATGGAGGCCTGCTGTCTTCAGCAGACCTCCATGTTTGCGACCTGCTTTTCAATAAAGCAGTTTTTTTTTTGTGAAGTGTAGCCCGTTTTCCTAACAGTTTTTTTTTCAGGGCAGGGAGTGGTCCCTTGGACCACTCCCTGCCCTGAAAAAATATTTTGGGGTCCAGTCACAAACTGGAAGGGGTCCCATAGGGACCCCTTCCAATTTGCGATTGGGTTACCATCCACTTGAAGTGGATGGTAACTGCGATGCCATTTGCAACCGCATATGCGGTCGCAAATGGTATTGCATCCCAATGCGACTCGCAAATAGGAAGGGAACACCCCTTCCTATTTGCGAGTCCGAAATGCATTTTGCGAGTCGGTAACGACTCGCAAAATGCATTTCTGCATTGGGATACGCGTTTAGCGAGTCGCAAACGGCAAAGTTTGCCGTTTGCGACTCGCTAAACGTTTGCTACATCTGGCCCAAAGTTCACTACCAGGCAAGTGGAGCTTAGGGTCATACAGTCCATCAGTCCATAGGGAAACAAAGATAGGGTGCCCTCCATCCATAGCATATGCATTCATTCCTAAAAGAATACCTGAGTCCAAGGATCCCATTAAAAGTGGTAGCATACAGTAAAACAACATCTGCTAGTACAGTTTACGGGGTGAGAACATGTTTTTCGGCTTGGCATGATGAATAAAATGCAGAATGCCGTAATAATGTCCCTTCTTCTCTTATGTTTTTTCCTAATTACCACTCCTTTTAAGGGCACATATTCCACCTGCTTCCTGGAGCTGGCTCAACAGCCTGAAAACATGCCAATACCGCATCACTTGAAATTCTGATTTGGGCATAAACTCCTGTTTCCTTCTGTATCTGGATTAAGTGATCATCTATAATGATAGTCTAAACTCTTGGTTGAAGCCCCAAAGTGCCAGACTAATGAATGAAGGCTTTATATGAATGCAGATAGCATGAGGCCTCCTCTCCTCTTGCAGAACTGATTGATCACTGCAACTGCATCCTTAGTTGTGCAAAACATGTCTGCTGCAATGCTCTCTTTATTGGTGTCATGAGACAAGATGTTAGAAAGACCTGTTGACTCAGTATGGAGTAACCCAACCTGTAGTATGTACAATTACAGTGCCTGCTAGCATTTTATGTGGATCCAGGTAGCTGGTTTATTACCTCAGTAAGCTAAAGGAGACAATTCATGGGAGCTACCAGGCAACAATAATAGTACCATATTCCATGTCCTGAGCTTCTCCAATGGCCCACCACGTAACCTGACTGTAGCTGTTTTAAAAATGCAAACTCAAACTGTAAAGGGAAACCTTTTTGACAGGTCACAACCTCCCTTTTAAGTATGTACGCCCCACCTTATTAGGGCATGCCACCCACAGGGCAGGATCCATGGAATTTAGAAGTAGGACATGTCGAAATCTAATGTTCCTGTAGCAACTAGCACCCAAAAGCTATTTGCATAGCTGTCCTATGTAGAAAACCAGAGTACATATTAAATATCCTAATACTATATCTTGGAAATGGATAGAAAAATAATTAAACATCTAATTCTAATAGTTGTTAAAAATCCAATTCAAAGATGAAGTCAGAATTTAATATATACTAAGGAAAAGTAACTTTTAAAAATCTACCTTTTCCCTGCCTGATGTTCCTGCAAGGAATTTGCACTAACTCACATTTCTCACAGCTACTGATTAGCATTTGAATAGTTGTGAAAAGGGCAACCATACTTTTGTTCTAGCACACTCCCAGCTCTGGATTTACTGTGGGTACAGTGACTGCCTCAAACAGGATGTTGGTATTAGATGTAGGAGGACACTAAGATTGACATAGTACCCCAAACACCCGCCCCAGCCCTGAAAGCCCAAGTTTAGTGCGGCGAAAGGTATTTGCCATCTTGAAAAAGCCCAAAGTGGGCAGGGTTGCCCTGGGATCTTTGTATTCATTAGATAGGGCATGCCCAGAAGAACTTCTCACCCACTAGTCGTGCCAGGTGTAAATGTGGCATCTCAAGGCACCCACAGTAGAACACTTTCTGGACCTGAAAAAGAACAGTAGAGGACGGGACCTGCTGTCTGTGACCTGAGAAGAGCTCTGAAGGACTGGACCTGCCCCATTTCATAGCCAGGACAAATAAGTAGACTCTAAGGGACATAAGGCTGACCTCCCTTTAAGCTACAGGCATAAAACAAGCTAAAAGAGGAATCTTCTGCAACTGCCCAGCTGGCCAGTGGCACCTAGATCTAGACTTGACCCTGCTGTTGGCCTCTGCCTGCCATCCTATACATCTCTAAGTGCCTCCCTTGAGGTCATGTGGTGGATTTGGACTTAAAGAAAAAAGGAAGAAGGTCAAATCTTTGAGCAGCACAAACCTGGTTGGTGTATCCAACATGCGCTTCATTGTGGTCAGCCTCTAATTACATTTAGGTCCCTGTCTACTGTGACCATTGACTATGATTGGCACTTTTTGGAGCTATTTCTACTTAAAACTTTAAAAGTTCTCATCTTGGTTCCCTTTATTGATTTTTTTGTCATTTTGCTGTCATTTTGTTTATTAAATGCTACTCTATTTTTCTTATTCAGTTTGGGATTTTTATTGTTTTGTATTTTTATTTGTGTTACTGTTTTGGTACCAAATACGTACTTAACACATTCCCCTATGTTAAACATGTCAGCTTCGTGCATTAGCTATTAAGGGGTTGAACGAAGGTTAATTTAGTGACTTTGAGGGTTCACCCTGACAAGGATTGTGATTATGCCTTACAGTGAGTAGTCACCCATCACAAAAAATAATTATTTTGTTTGCAAGAGGGAATTAGCAAATGAAGTCCAATAAGAAAATGATGGACATAGAGTCAGATTGTCAATTTAATGAAAGTGCCCCTTCACAGCACTCTTCATCTAAAGGAGACAGTCAGAGCAAAGTTCAAAATATTTTATAGTCTGAGAAAAGACAGATGGTCCCTTGAAATATTATTTCTATTTCATCTAGTAGAAAATGAAGTGCGCAAAAGACATTGAAGAGCTCAATAGTCACTTTGAACTGCACTGCTTGACAATTCTGAATATGAATGATACTGTCTATGTTAGCCAGTATAAAGATACCAAGAATCAATTATTGCCTTTCAACATAGGCTACTAGCAATCATTTACACCCTTAATGGTACAATTGATTACATTGGGCATGGTTTATCCAGGGGTGTAGCACTAACAAGCTGCAATGCCTCAAAGGATCTCACGCTAAAATATTCTGTCCCCCGGAATATTCCCTGAAAGTTTGGGATAGAAGCACTCCATATAGATTCTGCAGTGTTTGTCGAATACCCAGAAACACATTTCAAGGTTTTTGTATGGAGGCCCTACAAGAGAAGGAACCTGTGTCTTTGTATATGTGCCTGCAGCAGCAGTATCTACACCCAGAAAACCAGCTTCAGCACAATTGGGAACCACTACAAAAATCAGTGCATATGGAACCTGTCAACCCTGCTACAGAAAGGTGTTGTTCCACTTCAGTGCATCCAGTGTACATGCAATGTGCAGGCTTACATATTGGCTGACATGCTGGAGGAATATTGTGTCCTGCTCATTGGAGTTAACGTACTCCAAGACGAACTCACACAACTACACACTGATGACGCTGTGGCATAGACAGGTGGAAAATGAACTTGATGAACTGAGGTAAGCTGATATAATTGAGCGGATAGTGAGGGTCACCTTATTGTATTTGTTCACAAGGGTTACCTACAAAGCTAAGCTGCCTGAACTCTGCAAATATACCCGTTTCTGCTAAGTTAGACCATAAATATATAGCATTATCTCAAATAGATAGAACAAGGTCTGATGGTGGTAACCAGTCAATATGGTTTTCAAGGATCTACCTTAAATCCAGCTGCCAGCAGCTTCTATTGGACTCAGAATCAAGGCATTCAACTGTTTCTCAATACATGTGCATCTACTGTGATACAAGTGCCTCAGTTACAATTTATCTAGCACAGCTAAAGTATTTCAGAACAATGTGTCTGAAGTATTATCAGCTTTAATCACCATACTTACTGTAAGTCGGGATATCTTGGAGCATGCTGGCATGGAGAATGAGACCAATGACCCTACTTGAGCATGGTTAAGAGACAATGGACATCCCCTTCACTAGCATGTATATGAATTCTAAAGATCAGCCATTTATGTTTTCAAATACCCGCTGAAGGGATGACCCCACAATTAGTGTAGAATAGTGGTGTGTGAAATTTGCATAATTTGATTTTGCCCAATAGTGTTATATTTTGGAAAATATGCACAAAATTGCTGTTAATTACCAGAAATGCAAGACAGGCACCTTGGACTGCATTTTAACACAAAATTCACTTTGAATGCAGGAATGCATTTAACGCTAAAAATGGTGCAAAGAATCGAAAGCACTGCCAGCAATACCTACTAATTTTCTGTCATTCCTGTTGTTCCCATACATTCGCACATTTGTGGAAAATTGTTACCACCAACGGTGCATAATTACACACTGTTGAGTAATAGCATAAATTCAGGAACTTCCTGTAACAACAGTATTGTGAAATGAAGCTGATTACGACTGTGTCACAAAAATGTTTCTGTGGTCTAATGTTGATCTTCATGTATTTTTAGTAGTGGTGAAATATTGTGGAAAGTCACTAAAAATATCTCTCTCTCATGTCCCTGTCGGGTCCTGTATGGTTTCTTTGAGGGCAAATACATAATATCTCCTAAATTAGGAGCACAAAATTATTGCTCTAGTTTTCTAGCTTATTCTGTGTTGAAGTTTATGAGTGACCTCAAAATATCTGTTTAAACATACATTGAACATTTAGAGTAATTCCTTCGTCATCAGGGTTGACCCTTTTATGGACCCCCTTTGGTGATACAGGACATGTTTGGTACTCCATCATTTGGGCTCATTAGTCATCCTTACTTATATATTTCATTGATCTCTACTTATAACCTACATTTACAAATGGTTATCTAATTGTGATTAATAAAAGTGAATGATATGACAGTGACTGTTGATTCTTCGAAGATTTCAGTAGTTAATATATTCCTCCCTCTGGACATATCTGACCAGAAGATTGAATACACCTTTGAAGGCATTCATTAACTGATCAATTCGGGTTACCAAACAAAGGCATTATTGTTATTGGTTGATTTCAATTTAGAATGATGACTGATTTCTCAGGACTATTATGCTATCTATAGTAATAAGTATAGTCTATTTCTTCTGACATCATTATCATAGATCATCTTGAGACTGACCACTTTTCTCAATTATTTCTATTTCCTAAAGTGTATAGCTCTACTCTACTTATAGGAAAATTACTTCGAGTGTTATAGCTATTATACCTTGTTGGGCTGAATCAATGGTACTGAAGTTACAAAAATTAACTGAATACTCAACATGTCAGCAAACGTTGGAAGGACATCCTTGGTCTGATAAGTTAGAGAAAATGATTCTAAACGCCTGTGAAAAAGTAGTGGAATATTTGATTGAGATATCTAATCTCAAACACAACAATAGGATAGGTAGGAGGATTTCTAATTGCGTTCACTAGGATAGAACATGTACTGATTTCTTAGAAGATAGGCATTCTGTATATGTTCTAGCAATGCATTCTGCTTATCTAGTGGTAGAAGTGATCCTCGAAGGCAGTTTTGAAACCACAAACTTGATTTCATCTGCTTTGAAGACGAACAGCCCCCTCCATGTACTGTGCTTTTTTATTTATTTTTATCGATTAATATAGTAGAATTGACGCAACAGATAGATCTGTTATCGTTTCTATGATCTGTAGTTTTGGGGTCTGGAAAAAAATCCTGAGAGGTCTTGTATTACTCTAGACCTAAGCATATGCTTTGGTTTGATCTGCAACGGGGTCTTGTCTTTCTCATTAAAGTATTTACCTCCACAGGAATTAAGCATGACTGTTTATATTCCTCTCTATAGTTTAATTTGTACATTGCTCATTTGGAATTAATATTAATTGTATTCATAGAAATATTACCCCAAAACAGCCCCCTCAAATAGGAAAATTGAATAATGCAACATACTCCTCTTAATACAATCCTCCACCCATGTTATGGCATCAATTAAAATATCTACTGGCAAAAAATATCATCTCTGAATCATTGTTTCTTTATAGTTAATAATAGAAAATGGTACTGAATGCAAGAACTCACCCAATAATGCTTAGTAAATGTGTGAAATGTCACTGCTCTTTAGGCTCCATCACCAGTTGTTCTTCCAGCTGTGTCCTGCACACTATAGTGTATAGTGCTACATTTGTCTCACTCGTACTTCCTGTCATACTTTAGGTGTCCAGATCTTCAACCTAAAACACCTGTGGGCTGCCACGTATCCACCATCAAGGTGTGAGCAACCTTCAGCTATTTCTGTGCAGCTAAGAGGTAAGAACAGTTGGCTAAAATTTGAAATTAATGCTTAGGGATTGTTCTGAGCACGTCTACATATCTAGGTGCACTGCTAGATGCATAACATACACAGCTGAAGTGGCCATGCCCTGAGGGTCTAGCAAAGTCCTGATGAAGGTGCTGCTTTAGGTAATTTGTAACTGGTGACCTAGTCAGTACTCTTGCGCCAGGCCATCAGGAGAAATATCCACCGCGATATACTGTTTAGCATTATTGTGACACACATTACCTTGAAAGAGGTGTTAGCACATCTGACCTTAATAAGTAAATGTGCAAGGGGACGCAAATAGGTCGATGAACCTTTTGACTCGCAATTAGAATGTTCTTACCATAGTTCCAGTACATAATCAATAACCAATACACAATAGTCAATAATCAACAATCAATAACATCAATAATCAGTGCAGTCAGTAATTGTCACACACCATGACCTTTCAGTCATGAATAACCACACCTTTTAGTAAAAGTTAGATATCTATTTCCCTATATTAACAGTGCTAAAGGCATGTAGATTAATCTCAATATCAAATGAAACACATATAGACACAATACTGGCTGTCGAAAGCGGTGGAAGAAACGTAATCTAATCAAAGCTTGAACTACAACATATTCTAAGGTTATGGTGCAAATTAATAGCAAAGTCAACTCAGTCAAAGTAATTACATACATTACGTTTAGCAGAGAAATTCATCAAGCATTAATCCCTATTAGCATGATTTCGTTTGTGAGGATCCTTACCTAACACCAGATTAGCATCAGCATGTTCCGCTTTATGCAAAAAGATTTAGTAACATAAATTTGGAAAAACATCTAACTATGGGTCTATCAAAACAATGCAGAATTGGTACCTAGAAAGGAAAAGCAAATATGCATAGTAATCAAGTCTCATTTATAATACCTATCCTCAGTGTGGATTAGCAAGCAGAGTCAGACTTCGTCCTCAGGACATCAGTCAACCAGCAAGGCATCAGGATTCAGCATCCAAGTTGGGAAAACGCAAAGTCTTTAAGCATTAAAGTTAAACACGTCTCTTGTCAAGACACATAAGGAATAATGACCTTCCGGCCAGCAAGCAAATGGGCAATGAATCTGTCTTCTCTCTTTGCAGCATCGTTAAATTAAAACTAATAAAACTACTTCCCAAATCCCTATTGGTCAGTTAATTGCATGTTCACACTCTGTCCAGTAAAACTAAAACTCAAAATCTATGAATTCTACTATTACTCCTTTCACATGTTATTGATTGGTTTGTCTTGTAATGTCCTCATCATCTGGCTTGTCAGGTAACAATATTGTTGCAGCTTCGACTCCAGTCAGTATCTCCATTGGTCTCCTCCTGAGAAAGTCAGTCTCACACACATTACACACAAAATGTTACATTGACAAGAACAACATCTTCTAGCAGTTGATTCTCATGGGAAAGGTTTCCTAGCTAGCAGCATATAATGCAAAAATTGAAAATCACAGTTTAACTTTATAGGACAGCCTTTTCATTAAAAGTTAAGAAATACAGCTTTGACATGAGGCCTGGCAAGTAGGCCAAGAAATCCGCTAAGTTAAGGCCTGTAATTATTAACGCTAAAGCATAATGCAGAACCTTTAATATGACATATTACTACATTAATCAAACATATATTCAACATTTCATAATATTAATCCACTAGTAAGTTCACTTTGTGAACATTGGCGGCCACTCATCGTAATCACATTTTCAAATGCATGCATTATTTTTCTATGTTATTTTATTTTCTACAAAAAATTATTATTCAGAATACATAAACATTAATAATTTGTATTAAAACACCTGCGCTAGCAGAAATCACACCATTTAAACAGTGAGACACCCATCAGTTCAAGGAACGCACCTATACCAATGAGATCTCATTAGTCATCTCTCACAAGACCCTCCACACTCCACCTATTTGAACAGTTAAGTACGGGCCTTGAACACCATCTCCTTAGTTACAATGACCCTTACCCTTGCACCCTATCTCTGTATTTTTATACCCTGAGGTTTCTCAGTTTGGGGTTCACTACATTTATTCCTGTGCATTACCTTTGTTGATCTCCACCCCTTGGACTTCTGTAAGACTGCTGAAAAAACCCGAATCTGTTCAAGAGCAGAACTATTTGCATGTTGTCCTGTTCATGCAGCTTCCTTTTGGCAGCATTGTAAAATTGTCTTTGTTTTTGCTCATGTTGGGTATATTCTGTGAAGGTTACGTTATGCTTTATCATAAGGCGTTTATATTATTTGGCCTTAGTGCTTTTGAGTGCAGATGCATGTGTCTGTGGTTGAGGTTTGCCCACAAATGAACCTTTCCGGGGCTGTACATTGAACGGCAGCAGTCTGTGTAAAGCATGTGGTCTTTGATTAGTTATTGGGTATTCCATTAAGTTCTGTGATTGACGGATCGTTTGACCTACCTTCCAATCCCATGTGTAGATTGTCTCTATATGGAGCTTCACAGTGGTGGTGGGTGTCTGATCCTCATAGTGAGTATTTATGGGTCACCAACGGTAGCAGCTAGTACCTCTGCTAGCCCCTTGGGACCCGTGTCACTGACCTTGGGACTCCTAACTTCCAAGGTTTCAAAATTAGTTTTAAGATCCGAAGGCAAACGCTGATGAGCACTATTTCCTGTCTGCAGCTCCCACTAAGCTGTTACACCTTAAGTTTGAGTTTGTTAAAATAAACACATTCAGCAGTGCAATACGCTGTCTTTAGAATACATCACAAAATGAAACAAAGTACAAAATACCGTCAACACTGTACTTCATATATAGTTTCAAACAAACCTACTTATTAACAATAAAAAGGAAACCAAGCCAGTTACATAGTTAATCTTTAATGCATGATCGATATGACTTGACACCAGTGGGCATGACTGATATTATTTTTTTTAATCTCTTTTTTGTGCATACCCCTATGATTTATTAATGCATTTTCTCTCTGAAATATAAACTACCCTTCAGTGATCTTAATTATTGTTATGCCATTAGAATTAGGATGTGATTACTTCCTGGTATTTCGAGTCAAAGATCATATGAAGTCACTTTCTGAACTCTTATTGAGATCAAAGAGTGTGTGATGTCACGTCGGCTACTCTTGACATTCTGGTGACTCACCATCAATGCTGACCCTCCACTCAATCCAGGTCAACTGTGTGTTGGCTCCATAGTTGCAGGATCCTGTAGGAGCTTATATAATACGGTGTATTGATTCACTTTCCTATGTGTTTGACTGGTGCATGCATGAGTGATGAAGTGAAGTGTGTTTGGCTAGCTAATTCAGCACATGTGTGCCAGCTAATCCTAAATTATGGGTATAAGGATGTTTACTAAGTCTGTTTTGATCGGAGTACTCCCTGCAGACAATGTTATTGACCATGTAAGAGTTATATTGGTGATCCAGATCATTCTGTGTCTCTACTTTTCCTCTCTCCCTTATTCTGTGTTTTCTCTCAATCAGTCAATCAATCTCTGTAAAGTGCGGCTACTCACCTGTGCTGGGGGGAAGGAAGGGGCCTCATCTGAAGAGCCACGTCTTGAGGTTCTTCCTGAATATGGTGAGCGACGGCTTTGTCTGAGGTGCAGGGGGAGGTTGTTCCAGCTCCTTGCTGCAGTGTAGGTGAAGGATCGTTTTCCGGCAGTGGTTTTGCTGATGCGAGGAATGGTGGCCAGAGCCACCTGGGCCGAGTGGAGGGATCTGGTGGGGGTGTGGAAGAAGACGCGATGGTTCAGGTAGGCTGGTCCTGCGTTGTATATGGCATTGTACGTGTGGGTGAGAAGCATGAAGGTGAGGGATGTGGGCCGCCAGGAGTCATCCCAAGCTGAGGTGGTGTTTCTGAAGATGATGAGCTCAGTCTTGTTAGAGTTGAGCTTGAGGCAGCTTTCTCTCATCCAGGTGGTGACGGCTTCCATTCCTGAGTGGAAGTTCCTTTTGGCTATGCCCGGGTCTTCGGTGAGGAAAAATGACGAGTTGTGTGTCATCGGCACATGACACTATGTTCATACCATGGCTTCTGACGATGGCAGCGAGAGGGGCCATGTATACGTTGAACAGTGTGTGACTCAGTGAGGATCCTTGGGGGGCTCCGCAGTTGACTCCTGTGGGTCTGGCAGTGCAGGGCGTGAGTCTGACCCTCTGCGTCCTCCCGGTCAAGGAAGGAGTGGATCCATTCTAGGGCTTTTTTGCAGATTCCTATTTTGTGGAGTCTGGAGCGCAGAGTGCTGTGGGAGAGCATGTTGAATGCTGCTGAGAGGTAGAGGAGTATGAGTGCTGCGGTGTGGCAGCGGTCACGGAGTAATTTGATGTCATCAGTGGCTGCCAGGAGGGCTGTCTTCGGGCTGTGGTTGCTGCGGAAGCTGGACTGGAAGCTGTCCAGGGAGTTGTTGGCCTCAATGAAATTCCGTAGTTGTGCGTTGATTTCTTTCTTCTGTATTTTGGAGGGGTAGGGTAGCAGAGAGATGGGTTGGAAATTCTTTAGTTCTGATGGGTCGGCTGAAGGCTTCTTTAAGAGAGGGCATATTTTGGGGTGTTTCCAGTCCTCGTGGAAGGTGCCCATGTTAATAGAGCAGTTGATTTTGTTTCAGAGCTCGGGGTGATGGATGCCCTGGATCTGAAGTAAATGTGGTACGGGCAGAGGTCCGAGGGGACTCCAGAGTGGGTGCTGCTCATGATGTTGATTCTTTCCTCTGTGGTGAGCGTGGACCAGCTGTGGATGGTCTGGGTAGGTTCTGTGATGGGTGAGTCAGTCACATGTTCCGGTGCCAGGTTTTTTGGGAGGAAGCTGTTGTAGATGTCCTGGATCTTTGGGTGGAAAAAGGAGACAAGTTTGTCACAGAGGTCCTGTGAGGGGGTATGCTGGTGGCTTCAGAGGGGGGATCTGTGAACTCGCTGATGACTGTGAAGAGTTTCTTGGAGCTGTATGCGGAGGAGTTGATGCGCTCCCAGAGCACGTCCTCCCTAGCGTTCTTGATTTTTCAGCAGTGGCCAGTGGTTGCGGCTCTGAAAAAGGAGAGGACTTCACTGGTTTGGCTGTTCCTCCATTTTTTCTCTAAAGGTTTACGGGTACGCTTTGATTCTTGGAGTTCAGTGGTGAACCAGCTGGATTTCTTGGGTATGCATTTGGCTGATGTCAGACAGAGACGGGCTAGAGTGTCGGCGCATTCGGTGATCCATGCGGTGAGATTGCGCGCTGCTGTGTTGACGTCATATGGGGGAGGGATTTGGCGAGCAATGAGGTGAGTTGCTCGTTGGTGATTTTGTTCCATTTCCTGTGGGGGCTCCTGGATGTGCGGCTGCTGGGTGCGGTGATTGTGAAGTGTATGCAGTGGTGGTCGGTCCTGTCTAGGGTGGAGACGGTCTCGATAGTGATCCGGTTGCCTGAGGTGAAGATGGGGTCCAGTGTGTATCCTGCGATGTGTGTGAGTGCGGAGACCAGCTGTCTGAGGCTGAGGGTGGCGAGGTTTTCGAGGAGAGCGTTGGTGTTTGGGTTGGTGTGCCTGGAGGTGGAAATTCAGGTCACCAAGGAGGAGGTAGTCGACGGACGCCAGGGCCTGGGGGGTAGCGATGTCTGTGACATCGTCTATGAAAGCTGGGCAGGGGGCGGGTGGCCTGTACACCAGGGTGCCGTGGATGGAGGAGTTGTGGTTGGAGTAGACCAGGAAGTGAAGGTGTTCCATAGTGGTGCAGTGTTCTACTGGGACGGCCTTGACACGTATTGAGGACTTGTGTACGATGGCCGGTCCCTCCTTAGGATGTTGTAACCGTTGGGAATGGCGATGGCGATGTCTGGACCCGAGGTGGGGTTGTTCCCGGTCTCGACAAAGAAAGCGATGTCCGGTTGGGCGATCTCGATGAAGTCCCAGAGCTCGGTGGCATGTTTGTGGAGGGAGTGGATGTTGAGGAGCAGGTAGTTGATGGGGTTGTGGAGGTTGTTAGTATTTTTGTGTGCGGAGAGTACCTTCAGTTTGCTAAGGCTGTGCTGGAGTTGCAGTTTCTGCAGGTGAAAGGTCAGTGGGTGTCTTTGGGGGAGATGGTGCAGCAGTTGCTGAGGTGTCCGATGTTGAGGCGGAGGAGGGTCTCAAAGGCTCTCTGAGGCTGTTTGTCATGAATTCTGCTGCAAAGAAAATCTATTTGTCCTGTAATTCTTCAGATTTATATTGTTTATTACTCTGCTTTGTGAGCTCTGAGCTTTGGGTTCCTCAGTTTGGTTCAGTTGCAGCTATGCTGGTGCTACCATCCTTCTCAGTTTGGTCCAGATGCAGCTATGCTGGTGCTACCATCCTTGAAGCTGTTAAATTCCACAAAGGCAAGTCTTCTTGTTGGTTCTGTGATGAAAGAGTATAGTTTTACTTTGGGTTTTAAGGGAATAGGGTTAAAGTGGCAAACTGATTAGTAGTCTCTGGTTGAGCTATCAAGGCTGTGCAGTGAGGGGTTGGGACAAAAACATGATGCTTGTATGTATGCAGGTAGTTGTGTACTTCCATGATGAAGTGGATTGCCATAAGTAGCTATCACTTCTCCCTTCGGACTGGGGTGATTGGAGGTGAAGAGGTTCAGGTGTGTTGGTGAGGTATTGTCTTGGGTGATCAGATGGTGTGTGGGAAGGTTGTATAGAGGAAGTGAAATGAGTGGCGGTAGAACGAAGAGGGTTGAATGGAAGTGAAATAGGGGGGTTTGAGATGCACTGAGAAAGCCTGGAGATGAGGCTTGAGAATCATAAGGGTGCTGAGTTTTCAAGGAAATGGGGGCTGTAGTTTGCTGAGAAGATGGAAGAGGAGGGGATCGAAGTATGCAGCAGTGAGGATGGGATAATAGGTCAACTAGTAGAGCTGCTGATGGATGTTCCTGGGTGAACAGTGAGAAGGGCAGATGTCATGAGCAGCAAAATGGTGGGGAGGCAGATGCGGCAAACTAACTGGTCGATGGATTGAGAGTATTAGTTAGTAGGCAGCGGAAAGAGTGGGTAGGGAGAGAGGTCAAGTAGTGTGAAAGAAGGAGTAAGTGTTGGGGATAGGAGACAGGATGAAGACAGAAGGGGTTAGTGAGAGAGCAATTGTGGGAGGTAGGAGATAGAAAGCAGACTGGGGCAACATAAGAATTTTCAGTACTATTAGGCTACTATTAGGACTACCAGCCCGTTGTTCACCTGTCCAAAGACCCCTGCTTGTGAACTCCCAAATGAAGCCTACTCACCTCGTAGGGAGCATTTGTCAAGTGTGTGTAGTAGAGGGAGTGACATGAATACAAGTCCTAGGAGGCACTGTTAGTCAAACCACCAGCCCAGGGTTTCCTTCTCAAATACACTTGTTTGTCAACTCACAAATGAAGTGTACTCATATGGGAAGATACCATGGGCTAACCGTTGGGAAGTAGGGGGAGTGACATGAGTACAGCTCCCAGGAGGCACTGTTACTGTTACTCAAGCTACCAGCCCAGTATTTCCTTTTCCACATACCCTTGTTTGCCAACTCACAAATAAAGTGTACTTACCTGGGAGGCTACCATGGGCTAACTTTTGGGAAGTACGGCGAGTGACATGACTGTAAAGCCCAATAGCCCCTTTTTCTCCAACACCAAACACCAGCCCAGTGTACACTAGTCCATATACTCTTGTTTGTCATCTCTCTAATCCCCTTCAGTCACCTTGGAGAATAACATTTCTAACATTTTGTGAAGTAGAGGGAGTGACCTAACTGCAAAACCCAATAGGCACTATTAATCCAAGTCCAAACCCCAGTCCAGTGTATCCTTCTCCTAATACCCTTGTTTGTTAACTCTCAAATTAATTCTATGTCAGGACCAGAGACTCAGATTATGCTTCACTTTCTATGCTTTAATAAACTTCAGCAGCCAATTAGAAAGCACTTTAATAAAAAACTACAAATCCCATGAACCCACCATAGTACCATAACAACCATAGAGTCCAAGCCTATAAAACCTTCCTGACACGAAGACTCATCCTCTTTCTTTGCTGCTCTCGCAGCCAGTTAAGTGTATAATTTTTCCACTTAGCACGATTGTCTTTATCCATTTTTATACTGTTGATTTTATTTATCGCTATATGCGCATCTCGCACGCTTGCATTTTCGATTAATTACCTTTTGTATTTGCATGTATTTGCTTGTGTTTTATACAAGATCACTGTCCGGAGGGTAGGTCTATGGAGCAGGACCGCTGATAAAATTCCTCAGCCATAGTCCCTGACATGTGGTTCCCAAGGAGCTTCATCTCAAATCTGGGGATGGGCGAGCTATTTTGACTTAGCCAGTTGACTTAAAGTAAGTGACTGTATTTTAACCCCCACTTTAGGGTTTACCTTTAGTTAAGTTATTTGGAGAAGCTGCTATTTTCTTTTTTGGTCCTGATGAAGCGTCGATGAAACCGGCTGGACCACATGTTGACCCACGATTAAAGGTACCATAACAGTTTTGGTCCTCTTGTGTTTTTTGTTTCCTTTGTTGAGAGTAATTGAGCATCATCACTCAACACTTTACTTTCGCTTTGGTTTTAATCTTGGTCTTCGTCTCATTCGTACTGATTAAATTTATGATGTGTTTTTGAGATGGATAACCATTTTTACTCTTTTTTTGTTCTCTCCGATTTGCTCCGGTGCCTGGAAAAAGGTATCCTTTTCTAAATAGCCTGAACCTACAAGTCACTATAAGAGCAGTACGGTTAAGAGCCCCCCTTCGGGGAGCCCGTCAGGCATTGCAGCACTGGCCTGGTGAGGAGCATTCCTGATGATGAAGCCAGTCATCCATTGTGATGCGTGAGGGCTCATTCTCCTGTAGCATTAGGTCCCCTGGAACTCTTTCCATATCTTGGAACAGTGTACCCTTTTACTTTTTGTGATTACCATTATTGGGAGACTGTACACTGGACCATTAACCTCCCGGTCCCTCTCCCCTCTTTAGTTTTGATTTGGTTGTGTTTATTCACCGGGCGGCTTGCCGCCTGAGTTGACTGGAGCGGATTTCTTTGTGGGACCGTGGACCCCCGCAGTCCTATTTTTATCTTTGTTTATGCGCATCGGTGCGCGCGAGCCGGCCAATGCGTTTTTTTTCCCTCTTTCGCTCCAATAGCTTCAGCGCTCCGTTTCCCATTTGTGTTTCAGGGTTTCTGAACACCGTTGGTCTTCAATTTTATTACAGACCGCTGTCCCCTGTGCTCCCCTGAATGCCCTGTTTGTTGTTGTTATTTCACAGCGTTGTAAAATTGTTATAAGGCTTTGCCTAGAGCTGTTGAGTGTTCTAACCACACTCTATTTATATTTCCTACTACATTTTGGGGGCAGATCCTACAGCTCCCCCTTGGATCCTCCCCCCCTTGGTCACAGTGGTGAGTGACACTATATATATATATATTGCCTTAGATATCTATATTTGAAAATATTTATTTCTGACCATTTTGAGTTGTTCGCTCCACTCTTGCCAGCCATGTATGAAGAATATCAAGAGGGGAATGAAAATTACTATTTTGAAGAAACTCATACTGGTTCCCTTGAACAGGATCTGGTGCAAGCTTTGGATGCAGGCGTGTGCCAAACCGTTAATGATGCCTTGACTAAGGCTATTACTCCGTTGAAGCAACACCTTTACGGATTTGCTCAGCAACAAGGCTGGCTTCCTCCCGCTGGAGGTCTTAGTGATGAGTCCACGCCTCTACCATCTAAGGAGATTCACTCTGAAGCCTTCCAAAAACTTGCAGCTTCTTTGTCTAATTAACACCACTACAGTATGGCGGCTGAACCCCACTCTGAAGAGTTATCAGAAGGCTCCAAGGCCTCCTCTTCTCAGGGTTCGTCAAAAACTGATTTGCATCCTCCACGCAAACGTAAGGCAAAAACCCATCATTCTTCCAATATTAAACAGGCTAAACTGTTAACTTTTGAACCGGGTAAGATTATACACCCCAGTTCTACAGCTTAGCTTCCTCTTCCTGAAGTTTCTGCTTATGTGAAGTGCCACATTCGCAGGAGTTCGATAAGGAGGTATGCGCACGTTTGCATTCTGAATGGCCCAGACCTGACCTTCCCGACAAAGTGGCAGAGACTCCAGAGATAGACCCTTCTATGGTGACCTACCTGAAGAAATACACTAAAGACCCCAAGAAGGGTGTCGATCGGGCTTGGAAATCTTGTCAGGACAAGCTTCTAGACTTATCAGGTCCTCTAACTAAGATCCTGGAACTTGCATATCAAGCTAAGGCATCTAATTCTCCTATTGATACGGACACTCTGTTTGGTTGGTCTCAATGTGCAATATGTCTTTTGGGCAATACTAACTGTGCCATTTCTAATGAACGCCATTGTTCTATTCTTATGAAACTTGACCCTAAATTGGCTGATATAGCCTCCTCTGAAGCAGGTCCAGCCGCTCAAGGCCTTCTATCCTTTCCAAGTTCATCTCAACTTTTTCTAGTTTAGACAAAGCTCAAGGCTTCATCAAGAGAGCTCTGTGACCTATTTTTTCATGGGCCGGACGTTTCAGGGGGCAACCGTTCGGCCAAAGTTACCAGAATCCATCCGGAGACAGCTTCCAGGGTCACAGAGGTAGAGGTGGCTATCTTGACCAAGCCTCCTCCTTCTACCCTTCCAGACGTTCCTTCAGAGGCCGCTTCCGTAGAGGAAGATTCAGGGGCACAGCTTCAGACATCCAAGATTCCTCCTCTGCAGGTGAGAATTATTCAGTGGGAAGAAGTTTCTTTAGGGGGTTGCACTCAATGTTTCTATCACAATTGGACAAAAATGTCAAACGACCCTTGCATGCTAGAATCCGTTCGGGGATTCAAAATAGAATTCTTTCAGTCTCTCCTTCAACTCCCTTTTCCCAACACTCTGTATTTTTCCCTCTCAGATCAGGTCATCAGTCAAAAAGGGATTCTAGCACTTCTATCCAAGGATGCAATAGAGGAATCGGTGTTACAACCCAGAGGGTTCGTGAGCCCCATTTTTCTAGTAGACAAGAAAGGTGGAGGCTCAAGGTTAGTCCTCAATCTAAAGGAATTCAATCAGTGGATCCTGTATCACCATTTCAAGATGGAGGGCATCCATTTACTACGGGACATTCTCCGGACTGGAGATTGGATGGTCCATCTGGATCTGAAGGATGCTTATCTTTCCGTTCCTATCTTCCCTCCCCACAGACGTTTCCTCCATTTTTGTTGGGAAGGGAAGATCTACCAATTCAAGGTTCTTCCATTTGGCCTTTCATCGGCCCTGTGGTGCTTCACGAAACTGATGAGGCCGGTGGTGGAATGTCTGAGAACCAGGGGCTTCGCCTCATCATTTATCTAGATGACATAATAATTATGTCCCAATCTCCGCAGGCGGTTATGATTCATTTGGAATGGGCAATCTCTCTCCTTCAAGACCTAGGCTTTGTCATCAACATACAAAAATCCATTCAAATCCCTTCTCAATCTATAGAATTCCTAGGTTTCTTGGTGGACTCCCCCTCGGCTCAGTTGATTCTTCCTCCAACAAAGGTGAGGAATATCAAGAAAGAATTGAGACTAGCCTTATCCAGGATGACTATATCCTTGAGGTCCCTAGCCTGTCTGGTGGGGTTGCTAGCCTTTTCGATTCAAGCGATATTTCCAGGACCCCTACATTACAGGTCCATTCAATGCTTCAAAATCATGCACCTGAACAAGGGCTTGTCTTACTCCCAGTCAGTTCCCCTTTCGGAGGAGGCGAAGACGGAAATTTCTTGGTGGTTATCCCACATGGAAGCATGGAATGGGAGAGCCATTTTTCCCTGCTCCCTGGACCTGATCATAGAAGCGGATGCCTGTCTATGGGGTTGGGAGGCTCGTTGCGGCCCCATATCTACAGGGGGTCGCTGGTCTCAGCACGAACTATCTCTGGATATCAATTGCCTGGAGCTCTTAGCGTACTCTTTTGCGATACGCAGCTTCACTGCGGGCAGAGCAACGTGTTGCATCCTTCTCAGGATGCACAATATTTCAGCAGTTTCATATGTGAACAAGCTGGGGGGGACCCGTTCTCCCTTACTGACAGAGATTGCCAAAGACTTTTGGCATTATTGTCTTCACAATCACATTTCGGTGACAGCGGAGTGTCTTCCGGGTCAGCGGAACGTGATTGCCGATTGGCATTCCCGTCACTTGACAGATTCCAGCGACTGGAGGTTGCACCCACGAGTTTTCAGGACTGTCATAATGATGTTGGGTCTGTGCACTATCGATCTGTTTGCTTCCCGTCTGAATTCTCAACTCCCCACGTACTTCAGTTGGCACCCAGATCCGGGAGCGAGGGCTACCGATGCTTTCCTCCAGGATTGGACCCCTTCCCTCTCTTATGCATTCCCTCCTTTTGTAATGATTCCCAGGGTTCTGGCATATCTCCAGAGACAGGAAGCGGAAATGGTTTTTATTGCTCCGTATTGGAGAGCCCAGCCTTGGTTTCCCATCTTGATGGAGCTTGCCTGTGCTCTCCCCAGTCGTTTGCCCTGGAGTTTTAACCTCCTTTTGGATCCGGTGGCGTCTCCACACCCCTTGATCCTGTCAGGTCAATTGCCCCTCCTAGCTTGACGTCTTTCAGGCAAAACTGGAGCCTCCCAGGCCTTTTGAATGAAGCTCAGGAATTCATCAATCAATCCTGGGCCCCCAACACACATAAACGTTATGCCTCAGCTTGGAGACGATGGTGTAGTTGGTGTTCTTCAGGGGGTTCATATCCCTTTAATGCAGATTGTACTACAATCCTGAATTTTCTGGCTTCTTTAGCCGCTTCTGGGATGGCTTATAATTCCATCAACAATTTTCGCTCAGCCATTTCTGCCAACCATGTCTTTATTGACGGTAGACCTGTTGGTTAGTTACCTGTTGTTTGTAAACTAATTTGAGGCATTAGAATGTTAAATCCCCCTCTACCCAGGTACTCTGAGCTTTGGGATGTTAACATCATTTTTCGGTTTTTAGATTCCTGGCCTTCAAATAAATACCTCTCCAGAAATCAACTTTCTGCTAAACTTACCATCCTTCTTTGTATCATTTCCTGCAAACGTGTTTCTGACGTTAAAGCTCTGCATTTAGCAGGGAGAAGTTTCCCTCCTGAAGGTGCCTCTTTTGGCATAACTGGAAGGACTAAGGCCCTCATTCTGACCTTGGCGGGCGGCGGAGGCCGCCCGCCAAAGTCCCGCCGTCAGGTTACCTTTCCGCGGTCGAAAGACCGCGGCGGTAATTCTGACTTTCCCGCTGGGCTGGCGGGCGGTCACCTTCAGACCGCCCGCCAGCCCAGCGGGAAAGAGGCTTCCACGATGAAGCCGGCTCGGAATCGAGCCGGCGGAGTGGAAGCTGTGCGACGGGTGCAGTTGCACCTGTCGCGTATTTCACTGTCTGCGCAGCAGACAGTGAAATACATTTAGGGGCCCTCTTACGGGGGCCCCTGCAATGCCCATGCCAGTGGCATGGGCACTGCAGGGGCCCCCAGGGGCCCCGCGACCCCCCCTACCGTCGGACCGCCGGGATCTGGATGGCGGTAGGGGGGGTCGGAATCCCCTCGGCGGCGCAGCAAGCTGGGCCGCCTTGGAGGATTCAATGGGGCGACGGTACACTGGCGGGAGCCCGCCAGTGGTGCCGGTCCGACCGCGGCTTTACCGGCGCGGTCGGAATCCCCATTGGAGCACCGCCGGCCTGTCGGCGGTGCTCCCGCGGTCCTCCGCCCTGGCGGTCTTTGACCGCCAGGGTCAGAATGACCGCCTAAGTGTAACACCAGATTGGTGTCCTATTCAGCATTTCCGGAAAATCACAAACTTTGTGTTATTAAATGTCTAAAGGATTATGAGGGAAGTACATCGGAATTCCGACCTGATATGTTGGGTCAGCTGCTTATTTCTCTCCAAAAGCCATTTAGGCAGGTTTCTTAGTCTACTCTGGCTAGATCGGTGAGATGGATTTTGTTTGAAGCGGGCCTTGACACTTCTAAATTTGGAGCACACTCAATGAGGGGTGCTATGGCATCAAAATCTTTTGCTCTTGGTTCTCGTTTAGAAGATATTTTGAACACATCAGATTGGTCCTCTGATTCCACGTTTAAAAGGTTTTATTATAAGCCTATTTTGGATGTGTCTTCTGTGGTACTGACAGGACTTTAAACTAGCATAATCTGAGCCTCCGGTCCTGACATAGAATGAAAGATGAGGATTATGCTTCTCTTTCTCATAGTTTCTCATAGTTTCGTCAGGAGAAGAACCTGCCTCACAAACCCCTACCTCTGTAGCAACAGTTCCCCCCATATGCAAGCTGGGACGTCCAGCAAAGAATCCAGGAGATGCGGATGTCAAGACACCCACCACTGGCAGCAAGTACCCTCTTCCAAAATTACCTCCTTTGTGTTCTGCATATTCACTCTGTTGACTGTTCTTAAATCACCTTCCATTTCCAATGGGAGGTGTACACTGGACTTTGGACTTCCAGCGGCGTGGCATCTACTCCAATGATTTCATCCAGCAAGACTGACCCCTTCACTTTTCTGTTCCGTCATTCCCCAATGTTTGTTTCTGCTCAAATTTCAGTAAATCCACCTATCATAAGTAATTGTCTGTTTGCCTCTGTTCCACCTCTTTTACCATGTAGAGATGTAAGACCATGTGAAGCAAATGAGGAAGACACAAGATACTAAGGAGGGGTATGTTATGGGTACAGTGTCCTGCTAAGGATTCCTACCAACACACACAAATACATTGCTACACGTGTCTGGTCACAACAAACATTTTATTGCACTGTACAGCACGTAGGCTGTTGTAATGGCTGTACTGTCATAGCCAAGAATGGCCTACTCATATTGGGTCAAGGTACACATACCAAAGTACAGCCCCCCAACCATGGAAGGAAGGGCCTTGTCAGACATTGCCCTGCAGAATAGGCAAACAGAAAAGTGGATGGTGTCACCAGCTTGATCCTTATCACGTACCACAAAAGAGTAATCCATCATCACATAAAGCAAGGTACCGACAGAGGGCAGTACAAAAGACCTTCATCACAGGGCCATCATCATCCAATGACCATGCATTTGGTGGTATGGCACAAACATATGTCAGTGTTGTGGCACAGGCACTGTTGCCTGCACTGATAAAACAGATCTACAGCTACATACAGGTCATACAAGATTAGTGTTCTGCCAATGTGAAGGGAGACTACCTTGCCTGCAATTGATGACTAGATATGTTATGCCCACGTGATGACAAACATGATGCAAATGCCCAAACACAGCACACAAAACAAGTCCAACCTGCACTTCAGACCTTCCACCCAAACACTTGTAAGCTGCCTTGGCACAGGTCTCATATACCCCAAATCTGTGAACTACATTACCTGGAACAATCCATGTCCACTCTGTATGTCAGAACAGATACCTGCCAATGTCACAACTCTGAAGTGCCCACATGAGGATGTTATGTGAAGACAAAACTTGGAGTATAGACTTGAAAACATACCTGTTACACAAATCACATAGCAAGCATCTGAAAAGAAAACTACATTGCAATGAGACTGACACAAACAAAGCAGCAGCATCAAGGTGAGGATATGCCAAAGGCTAACTCTTCAAGCAGCCTTTGGCTGAATATTGTAGAGTGTCAGCTCCCTACTTGTTGCCCAAACACTTAACTCCACATATTTTCGACCTACAGTACATTAAAGTCATTACATCACATGGCATACTTACATTCATTCATGAAAAGTAGCTGTTGATGAGATCTTCCCGCCAGTCCGCTCCTTCCACTTCACCACTGTCATCCTCAGCAGGCATTTCAGGAGTCTTACCTGGTGGCACTGAAAGACTCCCTCTCCTCTTGAATGTACAGGATATTCCTCCTCAGGGAGATGTTGTGGAGGACTCAGCATGCCACAGTGATCTGAAAAACTTTTCTGGGTGAGTAGAGGAGGGCTCCACCAGCCCGGTCCAGACAGCGAAATCTAGCCTTCAGTAGCCCAAAAGCCTGCTCCACTGCCTGTCTTGTTCTTACATGGTCCTCATTGAAGCAAACTTCCCCTGGGGTAGTTGGATTCCTTATTTGCGTTAACAACCAAGGACGGTTTGGATATGTGGAGTCTCCTGTCACGTAATGGGTGATATGAGCAACAATGAATCACTCACTTCATGATTGTAGCACCAGACATTGCACACACACACGATCAGGACAGATGTGACTTACCAACCAGCCAGGCCCTCTCTGGGTACAGTTGTGACATCATCTGGGGTATGGTACTGTCTTGCATTATGAAGGAATCATGGACTGAACCCGGTTAACGGGCACAGACCTATGAAATGTAGAGATCCGCCAAAGAGACAATGCATGTTGATGGAATGGAAATTCTTTCTGTTGCAGGATACTTGTTCATTGGTATGCGGTGGGAACAAGCCACCATGTGTGCCATCAATGGCCCCAACCACATGTGGAATGAGGGCAAAACCACAGAATTCAGCCTTCAGATGGGCTAAATCCTGGCGTCAGGGAAAATGGATGTAGCTATCTAGGTGTTTCAACATTGCTGAGAAGACATTCTTCAGCAACAGAATGATCATGAGTACACCAGAATGGTTGGGAATACCAGCCGATAGGGCCACTGTATGTTGGAAGAATCCTGTGGCTAAGAAGTGAAATAGTGACATGCCTTCTACAATGGATGATATGCTGGTTGGATAACTAATAGCTGGCATAGATCTGGCTCCAACTGAGTACTTAAGTCCACTATTTTTTGCCTATACTGACGGTAAAGAAGGATAATGTGGCATTTTACTAGGGTCTGAAGGTCAGGCAGTGGAGGGTAGACAGGAGGTTGCCTCATCCTTCCTCTCCCAGGGTACCTATTTATGACAAGACATGATTTCTAACATTAGTCAGTGTGTCCACAGCAACATACATGGTGCATGTCAATTATGTCATGTCATATCATGTGACAAGGCATTTCTGAATGGATAGACATAGAAACCAGTACACATCACAGCTGTAAATTACACAAGGGTCACACGTGACCCCCATGATTTTCCACACGTGTCCACAACATGAACATGGACCAAACTCAAAGATGTGCAACACAATTGCCCCTCGAAATGTGACTGGATATCCCTACCGCCGAAATGACTGTTGGTGGGGGTGGACTGTGCCCCACTGTTAAATCCCATCTGTGCCCTACAACATACTACAATGGTGTTTGAGTAATAGCACCTACATGAGAAGTCAGGAAAGGCATGTTTGTGAGGTAAAAGTACATTTTCCGCGGTGTGATGCAATTTATAAAGCCCTGTACAGCATTTCAGGCCATCAAAATGGCGGCTGCCAGCCTACTCCACTCGATATTGGGAACCACCCACGACCGTAGGCGGAAGTCGTCATGGTGATAGGTGGTTGCAACTGTGACAGACACAGTCATAGGCTAACGTTGTTGTCAGGGGTGGTTGCGGCCGATGGCTTTGTCCGCCGGCGGTGAGGACTGAATAAGTGGCAGACGTGAGCATCATGCTCTGCAGATTCATTCACTTGACTCCTGACAATGCTGCCAGCAAGACTTCCACGACCTGGACTGCTGTGTACTGCCTCTGGGAGTAATCATACCACATCCAGCAGGTGATAGGGTTCCTGCCTTCTCTGTAGAGGAGCTGGAGAGGCTAGGAACTGAGGTCCTACCCCTGTATGAACAGCTCAATGGTTTGCCAGAGGAGCAGGTAAGTACCCCAAGTGCAAAAATATCTCAGTACTTCACCATCTTTTCCCTCCTCACAGGCTAGCATGTGGCCATGTGCGCCAGTTTGACTACTCATGTGCCTGTTGTTGCAGTGTGTGTGGCATCAATGGGAGGGACAACGTGCAGATATTGGTGGCCAGTGCCCGTTGTTAAGTTCAGTCACATTGTGTTGTGTGAGGGTTTTGGGGTACTAGATCCTCCTTGTGTTGGATGCATATAACTAGGTGAGGGGCCATTACTGCCAGCCACTGACATCTCTTTCCCCATGATTTTTGTAAATGTCAGACAACAATTATGTGCATGACAGCATGAGCTGTGCATGCATGTTGTATGAGTCAGTTGAGAGTAATATGTGCAATGTGTATGGTGCCACAGAGATTCCTAAACACATCTGCCCTTGCTACACTGTTGTTTGGAATGCATACCATGACTTATTAAGCCCTTCAGGTTGCCATACACACCATATTCCAAACTGCTGTTGGCTACATAATGTACTGTCATGCATGGAAGTGATTGAAAAGGAGTGTCTAGGTTCTGTCACCTCAGCCTGCAGAGACCATGGCCTATCACATGTATCCCCCAGTATGGGACCTAGTCTAGGCTGTGGTATAGTCACTGTGTCTATGCAACTGTGGCACTGTGCCCACTCTCTGTACCCCAGCAGATTCCTGTTACGTGACCAAGATGAGGCTCTGGTAGAAAATCCTGCCCAGAATGCTCCATTCCTTTGACTACATTAGGAATGGGTACAGAGATAAGTCAATAACCTAAGCCATATATGGACTTAGTATCATTTTCATTGTGTGTGCTTGATTGATGACAGGTCCTTTACTCTCACAGCTCTCTTCACACCTTCCCACAGGTCATATTTGTTATGTACAGGCTCATTGCACAAATGACAGCCCCACAGTGCAGACAGTGTGTTGATTCCTGGGAGGCCATGGTATGTGGTCACGTAGCAGAAACTGTACAATGCATGCCTTTGTTTGTTGGATGCCATTTCTGTAGGATGGACACACAGGTCCAAAAGAGTGTTCTGTGGTACAGGTACATAGCACAGAACCCCACCCCCTGAAGTGGCATGAGTCTGCATTTGTTATTGCACATGTCCACACATTGACATGGAAGATACTTTTTGAAACCAATATCCCAGTCCCTTCATTGTTACCCATGTGCAATGTTTGAGTTTGTACTTTGCCAGTTGCCTGTAGGGACTGTATGCAGTGAGTCATTCTCACAGAGTGTGAATGTGTTGGTCCATTCATGCCCAGGGAGTTTATCCTTCGCAAACCACATACGTAGGATGTGCTTCATAGTGGTTCACATCACAGTACAGATTGCTGGAAAATGGGCTACATAAAGTCAGTAAGCTTGCTTAGTCATTGTAGGGTCTGAGCAGGGTAGTGGGTTAGTCTGCAGATGGAAAAATACATATCTGTAGTTATGTCCCTGCACTTATTGACTTGTATGTGTCACACTTGGGACATATTGACAAATAGGAAAGTCCTAGCTTGATGTTACTGACATGTATGTGACTCAACCATTTGTGATGAAACTTGTGATCATTATCTCTTGATATGTCTTTTCCATCCATGCAGGTCAATGCCGATCAGAAGAAGAGCCATTGCACAGAAGGTGCGGACCCTGGGGGTCCACAGCCATCCGAGTGCTCACTGCAGGAAATGGTGGGAAGACTGAGATGCTGGGCCCGGAAGATCACCAAGTCCAGCTGTAGATGTCCTCCCAACATGGGCGGGGTGTCTGTTGGACCATGATCCCCCCTAATGGCCCAAATTCTGGCAGTGTCTTATCCAAAGCTTGATGGGAGTCTGAGGGCAGAACAGCAGCCACAAGGGGTGAGTACAGGGCATATTCCTGCCTGCCACATTGCCAAGTTAAAGAGTTAGGTTCTGACAGCTCCCCCCTGAAAATTAGGGATGAGCCATGTGTCACACAGTAGATGAGTGATTGTTTGTGTAGACATATCATGTGGTGCATACTGATGTGCCTTGCCTATTGGCCCAGGGACGTAGGACACAACTGGGTAGAATCCACAAACCACTTGCTCTCCAGGGACGACATGTGGCTGGGTACATTGATCAATCAACTACTTTTTGTTGTTGTAGTGTGTGTAATTTCTGTGCAACTGACCACTGCTCCTGATGTTACAGGCCAAAGGTAAGTAAGTGATGGATCACCGTTCTCAGCCATGTGTCTAGGTAAAAGAGTATATAGGCATCTGCCACCCAAAGGGCACTTTTCTTCAGCGCATGATGGGTGCTGGTGCCTCACTGCAGTCTGTAATATGAAGATGGCCAACCTACATGTGACAGAGACTACATTGTTCTTTGGGTCAGTTATACATCAATACTTTCCCTTGTTAAATGGGGAATCTTCATTGACATGATTTATGTCCACTCACGATTTCTAACATTGCCTGTGCCTCCATGTCAGCATTTGTCCCTTTCTCTTTTGAAAAGCATTGTAAGCTGCTGTTTCATGTATGGTCTATCTATGTTGATGGGATGATGCCCCTCACATATATGTGCATGGCAAACTGTGTGTGCAATAGGACATTTTCAATGACAGTTCATTTCATGTTGTACCACAGACAGCAGTGTGTCACCATTGTTTATTGGCCAGCACATTCCCTCATGCATCACACCATGTCAATTGGCATGTACAACTGCAGTAGCAATGAGGGACATGACAGGTAGCCATAGAGTTTAGAGCTACAATGTGAAATTCCAAGCCCTTGATGTAACATCATGTGGAAAAATGCACTGCGCATGTTTAATGGGTAAGGTTTGTGACCTGACTGTTGGCCAGCATCATGGAGTGACTTGGAGTTTTGTTGGAATCATGTGTTTGGGTACAACCATTCATCCACAGATAGACATCTGGGTCTGCATGCCCATAATGGAGAGAATGATGTAGCTTCCAATTGGGCAACACGTAGAGGGCCTTCAACAAGTACTATCAAATCTATGGGCCTCTCCAACATCCAAGCAGTGGTGTAATAAAACCTGAGGCTCCCCTCCTGCAAAGTACCTGGAGGTGGATCCCTCCATACTAGACCCAGTCAGAGGTCTGCCACCCATGAACAGTGTTCTGTGCTGAGGGGCCCTGGTGAGCTCAGGGCCCCCCGCACTGCAGGGGCTGCAGGGGCTGTTGTTACACCACTGTGTCTAAGGGACTGAGGTGCAGAATTATGAAAAATGACGCACAACTGCGCAGTTGTGCGTCAAAACTTTTTAACACGAGATACCGTCAGTCCCTAGCACCATCAGTGCGCCATATTAAAAAAATGAAGCACAATGACACTAAGTAATGGTTGCCGCCAAAAACGTGGCGCTAACCATTGCAACATGCCATAAGAAAAAAATTAAGCTAATGCTGCAAAAGTGCTGTTTTGCTGCATGTATTTTTGGCGCAAAATGGGTTAGCACCATATTTAACTGCATTAGCCTAAAAAAAATACACAAGCAAGAAATAAACATTTGGGAAGACAAGATGGAGAATGCAGGCCAGGAGAGACCCCAGGGAAACACCAATCAGCCAAGTACCAGCCAGGAGAGTCCAGCAAAGTCCCAGAAGAAAGCGAAGAGGAAGCAGAAGTGTTGCTTTAGTGAGGAGGAGCATGACATCTTGGTCAGAGAGGTGACTAAGCACCAGCACCAACTCTTTGTCACCTCCCAATTGCTAATATATAGGAGAGAAGCCATATGGCAGGCAAGGGTAGACAAAGACAACAGCGTGGTCGAGATGAGGACTGTCACGGATTGCTGGAAGCGCTGGCACGATTGCAAGCACATTACTAAGGAGAAACTGGCAAAGAACCGAAAGGCAGCACTGCTGACTGGAGTCAGAAGTCCCGCACCACAGGTGGACCTGGAAGAGCTGGAGGAAATGGTCACAGCGGTCATCCCAGAGAAGCTGGTCACTGGAAATGCAGGACAGCGCAGACTACCAAGAACTACCACAAATTCAGGGTAAGTTGCAGGGTGAGACTATTTGGCATCTCACAAATGGCAAAAGGGGGAGGCATTAGGGACACACTCAATGCATGTTAGAGGGTTGCATCGGGACACAGAGTCCCTGAATCAAAATGCCCCATCGTCACCCAAGCCACACTTGTAGTGATGCTCTGGTTGTGCAATGCACTCCAACATATACACAGCATTGAGATAAAGCGCGAACCAACAAAGCAATCCGGAGGGGGCAGGAGCCCAAAACCCAGCGTCCAATTGGAAGGGCAGGAGCCCTTTAAATTCTCATCGCGCTCCCGCCGTCGCGGGAAAGCGCGAACCAACAAAGCAATCCGGAGGGGGCAGGAGCCCAAAACCCAGCGTCCAATTGGAAGGGCAGGAGCCCTTTAAATTCTCATCGCGCTCCCGCCGTCGCGGGAAAGCGCGAACCAACAAAGCAATCCGGAGGGGGCAGGAGCCCAAAACCCAGCGTCCAATTGGAAGGGCAGGAGCCCTTTAAATTCTCATCGCGCTCCCGCCGTCGCGGGAAAGCGCGAACCAACAAAGCAATCCGGAGGGGGCAGGAGCCCAAAACCCAGCGTCCAATTGGAAGGGCAGGAGCCCTTTAAATTCTCATCGCGCTCCCGCCGTCGCGGGAAAGCGCGAACCAACAAAGCAATCCGGAGGGGGCAGGAGCCCAAAACCCAGCGTCCAATTGGAAGGGCAGGAGCCCTTTAAATTCTCATCGCGCTCCAGCCGCGCGGGACGCGCGCGGGCGGCGCCCGGGCCAAGCCCGGGCCAAGGGCGGGCCCGTCCTTGCCCGTCATTGCCAGGAAGAGCCAGGGCAGGGCCACCCCCCTGACATTTTGTAATAGGTAAAGGCTGCCTGAAGGAAGCACCATATGGTGCTGTGGGTGGAGTGAGGCTCCCAGAAAAATCTTCATCAGTTCGGAACTCTAACGCCCTAAACAGGTTCCACAGATGCAGGACTTGGGCAGTGGCTGACAACTATCTACCCACCCGGACACCTTCTCAAACAGAGGTGATCAGCCCTTCATGCCCCTTAGATATCTCAGCACTCCCTAACACAAACCTCAGCAGAGCTAAACAGGGTGAGGAAAAGAGAGGGAGAGTGCTCACAGGGAAAAGATTGCAAAACTTTTGAGCAGGATCTGAGTGTCCTACCAAAACAAGATGGGTAGACGGAAGGGAGGGATACCTTTGGAAGAGGCAGGCAATAATAAGACCTTAGACGGCTTCCTCCAAAAAGCGGTAGGGGCACTAGAAAAAGAAATTGAACTGGTCGAGCGCCGTCTAACTGCTCCCCCATCCTTCTTTTCACCAGCTTCACAGCCCCCCTCTGCAGAACCACCAGCACCAACCACCCTCACAATTCAAACGCTCAACGCAGAACCCTTGGACAGAACCATACATTCTTCGGGATCTACCCAGCCTATGCCAATCAGGCCTACACCCTCCCCAAATCATGGCACAAAGGGCAAAAGGAAACGGGGGGAGACGAATCTAAAGAACAAACGGGCCCGTGTCCTGGACCCCTCTGTCCATACCGTATCTACCAGACCTAAGGATCATATACCTGCCCAAACTACCAACTATGGCAATCCGGATATTACTTCTATCACAGACTTTATTAAAGATGAGCTTCTAAAACAACTACATCCTATAACAATCCGTCTATTAGCCATCGAGGAGAAACTCGATGCCCTCATTAAACCCAGCCAGCCAATCCCCCCTTCCCCATCGGGCTTGCACTGCTTGCGACAACACCCTATCCTTGGCCCCCCTGTCAATTATGCCAGTAGTCCCCTTCTCCCACCACCTACGGTTCACAAGCCAAAACCACCTTGCTCTGACACACTACATCAACTAGCGAAGCTTTCTACACCTAGTCTGGCTAATCTCCCTAAAACGTGGTACACAAAGAGCGATTCCTCTTACCTAAGGCGGACTGGTGAAATTGCCCCTTCCACAAACACGGGCGCCAAACCCCATAGAACCCACCCAAATATCCCAGTAGATCGGATGCGCAGGGACTCAGGAATCAACATGGGAACTTTACATCTACCTCCAGAAGCCTGCCCCTACGTGCTTGTTATTACGAATGTCCCTAAGCTCAAGTCCATCATCCCTGAATCATTCACAGAACTGAAAAACAAGGTTATTCATTGGTTGCATAAACATGCTAGATTCGCATTCCATATGATACCCTCAATATTAATGGTGAGGAGGGTGGGTTGGGTGGGTCCACTCAAAAACCCTGGTACTGGGGACTGTATTGTTATTAACTTTAATGCGCCCTCCCTCGTCGATCAGCTTTCCCTAAATGCATGCCATCTCAACCCCCTAGGGGGGGCCACTTCACTTTGCAGGCTTCAGGCCTTTTACCCCCATAAAGCTGCACCAGGCTTCAAGGGGGTGACAATGACATCCAGAGATTTTCCTAGGGCTTAGATGCCAACTGATTTCCAGCCAAGTTGCAATCCTGCCTCGCCCACACTCTCCGAAAACGATTGACTATCACACATGACTTTTCTTAATTCCCGAGGTTCAAGCAACTGGAACAAAAACTATCCTATAGCTGGGAAAAATGAAACTCATAAAACAGGGCAAATCAATTATGGGGCCGAATATACTCCCATTAGCAACACTAGTGAGTCTACTCTAACCCCCGCTCTCGCCCAGTCAGACTATCTTAAATGTTCTGAAATCCATATCGGGGGAACAGATAAGGAGCGCTGGGTGATTGAGATTAATTTAGCTACAGACCCACTAGATCACAGCAAACCCGCAAACCCACCTCTACTCCAGGTATCTGATTGGCTTAGACCACCCCCTGTCCTAGATGGGGCTGGAAGCACCCTAGACACGACCGAGAAGGGCATATTGCTTCCCCACGGTACCCTAGCCCCGAGAGAGAATCCCGTGGCTGAAGCTCCCCATAACAAACCAGATGGCTTAGATACCATCCTCAGTTGGAACATTGCCGGGTTGGAGAGTAAAATGAACAACCCTGAATGGGGAAAATTCATAGACAAACATAAAATATGTCTCTTCCAAGAAACATGGGCGCTGGAGCCTAAATATAGAATCGGTTACAAAAGCTACTGGGTTCCAGCAAATAAGGTGAATTCAGGGAGACCCTCAGGTGGCCTGCTAATATGGCTCAGCTGTTCTCTCAAATGCCAAATTGAACCAATTGACTTGGGCTGCCCTGATCTAATGGGTCTATCAATACCATCCCTTAGAGAGAAACCACTTTTAATAATTAACATCTATAATAGGAGCCTGGGCAATAAATATGAGTCCAACGCACTGACTATTTTAGACAATTTTCTCACCGATAAATCACCCTCTCATTTTATTCTCATTGCTGGAGATTTTAACACCACTTTTGAACCCTACTCACTGGCCCAGGAACTATATAAAGATGAAGATGCTCTTTGGGGCATCCCCCAGCTGGTGTCAAGCAAAAGACCTAAAATCAACAGACTATCATACCAGCTCATGGACATTACATTGGCACACGGTCTCCGGGCTTGCAATGGCCGTTCCCGTTCGGATCTTAACCTTCACCCCACATTTAAACGTGGGTTGCAAAAGAGCCAGATTGATTACATCTTGCTCGACATCCGCCTTTGGGGTCACATGGTCGATATGAACATCACAGAACATGAGGAAAGCGACCATGAACCATTGACTTTATCACTCAGGAACCTACTACCCCTACTTGAAGCCTCCTGCCCCAAGTCCTATAGTCAGCAGCTCGCACTGACCAACAACAGGCGAAATGTTAGATGGAAATCCCTGAACACTGACATAACCACTTTGGCAAAAGTGTACTGGCAGCTGGCGGATCATATGGAATATATACTTCAACCCACGAAAGATAGTGGTGGGCTTATAGCAGCCCACACACTGTTTTTTAACTCTTTAAAAACTCTACTTACTAAAGAGCCGGCAACAGAGCCTAAACAGAATTCTAACGCAAGATGGTTCAACACTGCATGCAGAGAAGCACAGCATAAGTTGCTGAGAGCCCTAAGAGGTGGCCAGATGGATTATATAAGGGAAGCTAGAAAAGACTACAAAAAGGAACAAGGTAGAGCCCGTAGGGAATGGGATGAATCAAGATGGGTCCTCCTCCTGGAATCTGCTAAAACAAACGACACCACGAAATTTTGGAAATTGGTAGCTGATGCCAGCAATGAACCACACCGTTCGCCTGGTGCCTCAATACTCCCTGCAGAATGGTCCGACCATTTTTCCCAATTATACCTGGGGACCACCGATGCTGCTTCCCGGGATCTGATCCATATCATGACCTCCGAGACCCCCAAAATTGAATTCACTTTGGCAGATACCAAGGCTGCGATTGCCTCAATGAAATGGGGAAAGGCCCCCGGCCTTGATAAAATACCAGGAGACCTTTACAAGACAAATTCAGATGTATGGGCCCCATACCTAAACCTCATCTCAAATGAGATAGCTGCTGGAGCACCTGTTCCGAGCTCCTGGTTGGGAGCAGAGATAGTCCCCATTTTTAAGAAAGGCGACCCCTCTAACCCTGCCAACTATCGCCCAATCTCCTTACTCGACAACTTCCAAAAAATCTTTGCAAAGCAAATTTTGTCCTGTCTAGAAGACTGGATTTTAGAAACAAACGCCATCTCTGATCTACAAGCAGGGTTCAGACCAGCAGTCAGTACTATAGATCAGGTACTAAGATTTTTAACAATAAAATGGAAAACTGTAGAAATAGGAAGGGGTAACCTTTACGTAGTTTTTAGTGATCTCAGAGCCGCGTTCGACCTGGTCCCCAGAAACCAGTTATGGCTGACGCTAGCCAATATGGGTGTCCCGCATGGCCTTCTGAAACTTATTACCCGCCTACATGAAAATACCTACGCCCAAATCAGGAACGGCAAGAAGGGTGATCTCACAGAACCAGTGGCTATTGAGAGGGGAGTTAGACAGGGGTGCGTCCTGGCCCCAACTCTCTTCCTATTATACATAAACAACTGCATCAAGTACTTAGCAAACTGCACAAATGATTCTCCCAAGCAGGCTGGAACCAAAGTCCCCTGCCTACTCTACGCAGATGACACTATTCTTTTGTCTAAATCACCCATGGGAATTCAAAACTTGGTAAATCAGTTTGGTGTTTATTGCAGAAATTATGGATTAGACATAAACCATAAGAAAACCAAACTTATGATATACAGCGCCCCGAACAAGAAGCTCAGCGCAAACATAAAGATGGATTTAACTCCCCTGGAGAGAGTAATGGAATATGACTACTTGGGTATTAGACTATCCGACAAGGGCAGCTGGGAGCCAGCCATAAGGAAAGGGGCACTAACAATTAGCCAAAGATGTGGAGTAATAGGACGCAAAGCTAGCACTGCCACAAGCCCCCCTCTGATCCTTATCTCTGAAATATATAAAGCACAAATCCGTGCTGCGGCCCTATATGGAGCAGAACTTTGGGGATTACATAGACAGATGGATACTCTCCAAACCAAAGAAAACAACTTCCTCAGACACATATCTAGACTGGGGAGGGGCACGCCAATGCTCCCCCTCAGACTGGACCTGGGCTTAAATAGTATCAAAGACATAGCCTATCTAAGACCACTCCTGTATTGGGTCAGACTATGGAAAACAGACGAACTTGAACCCTACAGGGCAGCAGTTAAAGAACTATTACCACCTCATCACGGATGGGAAAAGGTACGGTGGCTCAGGGAGATGAAAGTGGCATGGACCAAACTGAGACTATCCCAGTACTGGGAGAACCCCGAGATGATTCCTGGCAGTGCTAAACGCCTGATCAAAGAACATTATTGGGCAAAAATCAACGAGGAATCTCTCGGTTCACATGTGTCAGGTCGGCTGACAGCTGAATTCCTGCTGGTCAAACACGTTCCCTTCCCTGAAAGCTCCCTGGATCTACCCATACCAGCCCGTGCTCGCTCTCTACTACTCCAGCTCAGGTACGGGACATTGGCGGTTAATAGCTACACGGCTGGTTGGTCGACTAACAGTTCCCCATCGGACAAATGCATAAATTGTCATTTATGCAAGGAAACAGCTGAACACATCCTATTTTTCTGCCCTCTGTACAAAGGTCCCCGAGGGAAGTGGATTATTCCCTTGTGCAGAACACTCCAACCACTATCCCGCAACAGTCTATTCAGAATATGTAAATACGACACTTCCATACTGATAATCAGCGCTGTTTCTAAATATCTGGCAGCAGCATGGAAAATTCGTAATAGGACTATTCTAGATTTTAACTCACTGTTTGAAGAGCTGTCTTGAAAACAGTAAATCAGCATCCTGTTATATCAGCCTTGGGCTCTAATTGTAAACCGCGACTTATTGAGCACAAAAAACCGTATCTCTGAATAAGTGCTATATTGAGTTATTTTAACTAAAGTGTTTTATAAATTTAAAATTATACTTAATTTTATAATTGTCAAGATGCAATTTATTGGATTAATTAACCCAAAAAAAACTAATAAACCTAGAGCATCAGCCACCACTGACTGACTTCTTAAATTTTTTAATCAGTTTTACTGTCTGGAGTTTCAATGCCTGATTTTATATAGAGATGTGCCACACCACAGCTTTTATGTTATCATTATTCTACTGTTCAGGGTTATGTACAGGGTAAGATCCAGAGACTATTCCGAGCACCTCTTTCACCCCTCCTATTTATGTAATCTTTCTCAGGCAGCTACTGGACCCCTACTTTTTTTACTATTGTTCCTTTTATTGTGTACTGGTTTATGGTTTTTATCTTTCTGTACGTATGTATATATTTTTTAAATCTTTTAAATGGCCCAAATTTGGACCGAATAAACTATTGATTGATTGATTGAGCATTGAGATAAGCCACTTATTATGCCTTTACACCACCATGTAAATATGCTGCACATTGCCTGGAAGGGCCATGCAAGTAGTGTGGCTGTGGCTGTGCTACAACAACACCCATTGCATATTGTAATTGCCCCGGGTACAACACAACATGTACATCAGCGACTGAGATTGAAGTCAATCCCACCCCAGTGGTGGTGTCAGAATGGCAGAACAAGGCAAAATGCTTTCCTTCCTCCTTGTGTCATTGCCCTGCTCATGTGCACAAATTGAAATGCCACCTTGCCATAATAGCTTGTACATGTACAGGAAGGGCACCTCCCTGCACATAAACAATCTATCCCCTGAACGCAGGCATCCCTTCATCATGGTGCAGCTATGCCTGCGTTGATGCAGGGAGAACAAATCTGCACAGGCGGAATCCCAGTGGGGTGCAGTATTCCAGTAAACATGGTGCATCCCTGCATTTTAAAACTGGCGCAGCGCCTGGCAACACAAATTGCTGATGCACTGAGCTGTGTCACTAGAGAAAAAATCAGGCCTTAAGTTTGCAACCTGTGGAACGCAAACCACACAGAGTGAACCAACAATAACACTCACACAACTCCATGCGCCATTGGGGAATGGCCACAAAAGTCAACTCATACAACACATGGGGCATGTCTGTGAACATCATTTGTGCAGCTGTACAAGTAGCTGCAATCTCACAATTTAACAAGATTGAGTGTGTTGTGCGAATGGTTGGTGTACTCCTCAATAGGACATTCAACACGCGTAAGAACTGGCCCAAGTGGCATCAAAGTTGCACTAGCAGCACAATGTCACAAGCCCGTAATGCAACTATATCATCATACAAATAGTTGCCCATGTGGACCCATGCTGGACATTCCCCTTGTTCCACATCAACAAAGTCTCAAAATGCATGCATTAATCCACATTCTACATCCTTTCCCGACATATGCCTGTGGCAGATATGCCTTATGCAAGGAAATGTCCCAAATGTAGAGAGGGACAAACTAATGGGGCAGACAATGTAACACAAGCATTGCACACAATGGACCTACCTGTGCTATGCTGCACTAGTGCCATCATTCATGGTGCCAATGTATTACAGCACCAAAAGAGTGACAGCACACATTACACTAGTGCGGGAATGTCCACTAGGGTGAATCGTAAGGCAAATTACGCGCCACTGTGGTGTCAGTGGCACAGACAATGTGCCTGCAAGGAAGTAGGTGGTGTGGGATCAAAGCACAAAATACCTTGCAAGGTTGCCCCATGTGTGATGCACAATGCTACACATAATATACAACTACAACCCTGGGTCGGTAACATGTTACTGAGCCTCCATTAGAAAGTAAATTATGTGCCATGTCAACAGCCACCACAATCAAAAATTGACATATCACTATCTCATTACAAAGGATGATGCCTTACCTCCTGCCAACCTGCCTGTCCCGGATTTTACAGGGGACATGGATGACCAGCTGCTGACCATCAATTAATAGACTCTCCAGGATGTCCTAGGTTTCCTCCAGGCACCACCTCCAGTCACAGGTAAGACACCCAGCATTACAGGGTCTCCACATGAACCACAGAGTTACCAAAATACATACAGCACAAGCCAGCCCTGACACAGCCTTGGACTCTGAGGACCCAGATATCCCCTTCCAGAGGACAAGGGTAGGAGTCCAGCGGGAGCTGGCCAATCAGGTGTGGATTGGGGTGGAGACCATAGCAGACAGCCTAGAGGGAGTTCAGAGGTGCCCCAGTCCCATTAAGGAAAACTCAGCTGCCATCAGAGGCACGAACTCCCCCCTATGTGGACACCAGCTGTTCCTGACCAAAATAGCTGCTGTCATGAGGCAGACTCTTCAACAATTGCACTCCCAAAGTGGCAGCAGCATGATAGAAAAAAGGCTGGGGGCTATACAGAATATCCTGGAGTCCATACAGCAGGAAGTGGGCTCCCTCAGGGAAAACATGGCTGCCTACCACTATGATGTTGCTGCGGTGTTGAGAAATCATCAGTTCCTCCTTGCTGCAATGATGCCTTATATGTTCCACAAATGGAAGCTGCTGGGACCTTTGACTCCACATCTCTATCCCCTGATGTGTGTGTGTGTCCCTCAACCTCAACAACAGCACCACCCATTGCACAGGAGGCACCACACACATCAGAGGATGAAGACGTGGAAGGAACAACATTCACAAGGAAAACTACCTGTAGCACCAGTCTGTGCCACATGGAGAGTATCTCCTTAGTTCTGTGCTGAAGATCATGCCAGTGTTGTGACCGCAGGCAATGTGCTCTCTTCACCCAACCACTGTTGACTTGTCTGCTATGTACTGTCATTGTCTCATATCCGACCTATTGGCAATTTGGACACCTCCTCACTAATGCACACTTCTCCTAACCATGCCTCATGACATGTCCCTCACCCCTGGACTCTGATGAGACAATAAATGACTCAGGATCTCTCATGGGGTCTGAGAACTGGACATTGTATAGGATTGGAAAATACACTTGCACTTGTAAATACATTGCTTATAACCCTGCCCCAGATGTTGAAGACATCATAGTCATAAATAACGCAAAAAAATCTAACAACTGCCCAGGGGTGTTGTGACCATAGCAAAGTGTTGAGAAATGCATTCATACATCCTTGTTTCTTGTCACTAATATGTGTGGGCCATGTCAAGGCACACACACTATAGCTAAAATGCCATGGCAGTTTCCTCATGTTCACATTGTTGTCCTGTCCTGCACATTAACTGAATAACATTACGGATGTCCTGCCAATACTGTGTGACCAGTCATTGTCACCCTAGTAGACCATATATGTCCAGGAAGGGAAACCAACCTGCGCACATATACTCCCCTCAACACAGACACACTTGCACTGCGGTCCAAGTATGCCTGCATTCGTGCTGGCTACTGAGTGATGTGCTAGTGCTGCCGTAGATGCAGGCCTGCCCCATACTGTCTATAAAACGGGGCAGGTCTGTAGTAGAAATTTCTGCATGTGTGTCAGATTAAATAATATTATAGGTTTTATGTGATACACGACGTACACAAAGTGGAATGTGCAAGTAGTCTCGTCGTATAGCTAAGCTCCCTTAAAAGCCATTGGCCAAAGACACAAAAGGGCTGATTTAAGGAAAGTGGTGCTGCACGTAGTGCCTCACAACTGTCCTTCTGCCCTTGCCCCCCCCTTTCCCCTACCATGTGTGTGCCATAGGTAATATACAGCGCACCATGCCGCAGGTTAGGGGGCAATCGCGTCATTACATACAGACGCAAAATATTCACTCAGCAGGAGTGGCACCAAAAATTTAATTTAGGACTACTCCTGCAGAGTACACAGGGGACCATGATATATAAAGGTATGCCCCTTTTAACGCCTGCTCTGAGCAGGCATTCAAAGTGGTGGAAAAATTGGCCCTATGATATATAATGTTATTCCCCACCCCATTTATTTTGCCCCCCTTACCTGGGAAGGCCCCCCTCCCATAGATGATGCCTGGCGCAGTCATCATGTTATGCAAGTCTTAATAAATTGGAGCTATGAATGCATTGCACCACTTTGTTAATATGGCGCAGGAAAAATGGCACTTCAGCCCTGGCTTAGCGTCATTTGTGAATTTCACAATGGCAGCGCCAAGGTGGCACTAGGGGCTCTTAAATGTGGCCCACAACAACCTGTCCTGACCCTTGACAAAACATGCTGCACTCAACCTTATGTCCGGCAGTCATGCACATGTAAATAAGGATGTAGCAATGCAAATGGGGTACATACCAACTGGTCTACCAATCTGTTTCCCCAAGTGATCCAGTAGATCCTGCTCCTGTGCTATTAGGTCAGCTCAGCGATGCTTAAACTAGTGGTCGATGCGCACTACTCCAAATATTCTGCGCAGGTTATGGAGCACCGTGCTCCACCTCAGCTTCCGTGCCTCTGCGGGGTAGCCCTGGATTACACTGCCACCCAAAACTAGAATCATCAGAAGGCAATGCTGCACCAATCAAATGAACCCTCCCAGTTCATCAGCTTCTGTCTTGGTTGTCCTCCCTTTCCCTGACATTATGCAGTATGTACAAACTGCAAATGTACCAACCCCAAACAAAATAATTTACAAACTACCCCATCTAACCCCAATTACCCTAACAAACTATCCTGCCCCTGGACAAACACCCCACAGTACAATAACAAATACAGGACAAAAACACCACAAAAGAAGGTAAGGTAGTGATGAAAAATACAAAAAGCACAGAGCAACAACAGCACACAGCACAAATAACACCAATCCTCCACCAGCACCAGCTCCACACACCCCCACACAGTCACAGCCGAAAAAGACTGTGAAGTAAAAGTGAATGCACTGTACTATGTATGAAGCCAGGAAGTCCTGTTTCATCACTTCTTGGGCCTGTGTGTCATGTTTTCTGACATGCGTCGTTTTTTTAACATATGACGGTCATGCGCTGATTTCCCCCCATTGAAGATGACAAGGCCTCAAGACCGTGATTGACGCATAGGGGCCAGTCATCATATTTTCCTTAGCAAAGTTAGTAGTATTTGCGTTTGCATCACAATTTTTGACGAATGACGGTCATGCGTGGTGTTCCTTCCCATTAAGCCTGACAAGGCCTGTTGACTTGAGATTGATGCGCTGGGGCCAGGAGTCATATTTTTGGCATAGTGTATTATTGGATATTGCATTTGCGTCAATATTTTTGACACATAACAGGAATGCAAGGATTTGTTGGCAGGGCTGACAGTGCATCCAGATTCACATAACATGTCACAGGGGCTATAAATGTGTGTAGTAAGTTTGGTATGGCGACCTGTGTGTGCATGTTCGTACAGATCTTAATGGTAACATATGTATGCGTTACCATTGTGTTTGTATATGTGTGTGATGCATGTGATGACTGATACCATTTGCATCTGTGCATGTGTTGCTAGACTTTGTACACATCCATGTTACCACATGTGTACTAGGAGTCTACATATGTGATCTAACACATATATGTGGGTCTACCACATTGTAATGTCTAATTTCCAAATGTACATATGACTACAACACAGTAGATATGATGGGCTATGCCTAATATATGGTAATGCATGTGCATGCAATACCCATGACAAATCGTACTCTGATGGTGCAGTGGACAATGGCTGGGTTGATTTCACCTTACACCTGGTAATGTGAGTGCATTCCTGTCCACTCTGAGGTGTGTTGTTAATTCAGGCTCAATGAGACTCTGCTACATATAGCTCCCCATGCTTCTATGATGCAGGAGATGGTGCACTCACATATGTCAATGGAGGTTGGTATCTGCCATGTGGGTTGGAAGACGTGTAGTGTCATAAGTGAAAAACTTACCACAGCGGTGTGTTCATGGGATATGAAACCTCACATATCTCCCCTACCTGCATGGACACAGGTTGGACTTTGTTAAATGGCTTTGTAGTCATATCAGTCCCACCTATGTTTCCGTATGTTGGAACACATCTCATTGTCATTTAAGTATGTCAGTGATCATGTGATGCAAATGCATTTTTATAAGTGGAAAGTTGACTTTTGTGCAGACTCCAACACACAATACCAGGCCTGTGCCATTTAAGTGGTACATGTGTGCTGAGATATCAGACATATGTTGCATTTGTGTGCATGCGACAAACTAGGTACTTACAATCAGCCACAACATGTTTGTTATGACTGTCACATACAATGGCATACAATTGTGTAGCAGTGTTGCAGTCAGGCAATCATGGCAGCCTAGTGATCCTTTGTACTGTGTGACTATTTATGCCCACACAGACACATGGTTGCATGTTTTGGCGCAGTTTTACAGTGCTCCACTCTGCTCAGCCCACTGTGTACATGCATCAGGCCCCTGACTGTGTCAAGTGTCAATGTAGCCTCAGCATTGCGGTAGGGGGTATTGGGCGGGGATCTAGCCTCCTCATGATGGCTTTTCAACAGAGCAATGTGCTGTCCCCTGCAGGCTGACACATGTACGTTTGTGATCAAATGGCCTGGGATTTTCATTTTCCTTTGTAGTACTTGATGTCAGATTTGCCCTATCATGTACAGAGTACTGGCAACTTGTATGTGTAGGATATGTCTCATTTTCCATGGTCTGACGGACATGGTAATACATTCTTTGTAATTTCCATTTGCAGCCTGGTTAGGGCCTGTTTCTCTGGTGTAACTTGTAATTTTTGAATGACCCAGGGGTTCGATGTTGTCATCTGTCACTGCTTTCCGTCAGAATAATATGTGATGGGCAGCCTTGTTGTTGTAGCAAACATGAGTGGGTTATGTACTGACCTAGCCATCCTCTCTAAACATATGTTGGGTGATCATATGGTGACGTTGTGTTGCATAGTCAGTTTTGGTCTATGTGTCTACCTTTCTCCATTGTTTATGGGCATATCTTGTTTGGAGCACATTCGTCCTACATTGCTGGCATTCTTTAGGCTGCTTACACTTTGTACACATCTTCCACTGCAATATTGTCCGGTCATACATGGACAGGATGAAACGTGTGGCTTATGTAGTTTGGAGATATACACATCTTCTACTACTGGCTACATGACATTTTTTCTCCCATTTCCAGGCTTTGCGAGATAACATGACTTCCACACACACATGACAGTACACCTGCCATAGCACTTGTTTAGTCTCCAAGTGACCTCCCCATGTTGTATCTCCAAATTTCTGTGAGTTTCTCTTAGCTGTCCTTCCACTTCCTTTGGTATACATGGGTTTGCTCAAAATTCAGCATTCCACGAGTGTATTTTGTTAGTGAGTGAAATCATCTCAGCGCTGTATTATTTTCTGGCAACATGCAACATATCAGTCTCCTTCTTCTGACATATATTTTAAGATGAGTCTGTGACATGTTTGGACATTGCTAGACATACTTGAGCATCCCACACCTGAGTGGCATGCTGGCGACCTAGACCTTTTAGGTAATTTTTTCACTGTTGGTAACTTTCTCTTGGTCAGGCATGTGAGTTTCAATGAGAGGTGTGTTTTCATATCGGGTGTGTGATGATATCATGCAGACTATCCTGGGTAACCTTGCTGAGACATGTCGACCATTGCAGGTAATTGCAAACCCTTTTCTATGGAGGCCATATACTCGTACAGCAATCTACACATGTATATCCGGATTAGCTGCATGCATGTGTCAAGACAGCAGATTGGTGTGGCAAGAATGTTAGAATGTACATAGGGAGTGGGACAGACTCTGCCTACATTCCACCCAAACATTAATTTGGTGGTGCATTCTCACATTTTATAGTTAAATCCTGGCCATGGGCCATATGTATGGAGAGTGGATCAGCACCCATTGCTGCTTCACTTGTCTAGCAACCCTTAGTGCACTCCACAGCCAACATGTTTGTGCTATATATGAGGTACAGCACACCATGTAGCAGGGTTGGGCCTAATGGCGGTGCCGGAATGTAACACTATTGATATACGGTGCAGGCTTAGGGTCAAACTTTGGTTCCTAACCCTGAACAGTCAAGGAAGGTCCATCGATACAAATAGTCTCCCCTCTTGTCACACATGCTCAGTTCTGGCATATCAGCTATTCGCGTTAGATGTGACACAGTTCAGTACCTATTTTTCTAATGCACCATTTGGAAAAAGCCCCTACTGTATTACTCCCCCCTTGCACACATCTTGCCAGGCATGGGAATGATGTGGGAAAAGGGATCGATATTTGCACAAAGGCCACTTAACGCCACATATTTTTTGTGATGCATGGATCTAGGTCTACAAGAGCAACATGACCGTGAGTTATGTGACACTGATGTGTGGCATGGAGGTGCTATACCCTCTTATATCACAATATATGTGCAACCATCTTTGTTACTGTTGGGTTTCTTTCCTGTTCTCTGAGGTATGAGCAATATTTCAATGGTATACATAGTGGAGAATGAGTAGACCATGGACATCCAGGTGCAAAATTATTTAATGGTGATAATTGCAAAGTGATATTATTTGTGCAGTGTCTAGGTCTAGAAGTTCTGTACAATTTGTTGTCTCCTGCGAACTCTAGCAGCAGTGTTTTGTTATTCCCCCTCTATCTGTGATGCACAATTGTCATGCTACTCCTCATTGGGGACATCTACCAGTTCATCCCAGGGAACATTGGTCTGTACACAAATGTTATGCAAGATTGAACATACAAGTATCATCTTGCATACCAGCGGTGGTGCATACAACAGGCTTCCTCCTGTCAGGGCCAGGCACCTGTACCTTGACTTCAGGGGTCTAATTGTCCTCTACACCACAATTTGTGTCCTTCTGTGCCCTTCATTGTATGCCCGCTCTTCCATTGTTGTTGGGTTGCCAAAAGGAGTCATCACCCTTGGCTGTATGCCTTAAGGTTGGTCAGCTGCAAAGAAAAGAGAGAAGATGTGTTGGTAAGGCATATTTGTGGTTTTGTATGCTTCATGGCAGATATTAGTTTTAGGTGGAATGGTGACTCGAACTTGCTTCTGGTATTGTATGTGTTACTGTTTTGTAGTATGGTTCCATTGGTTTGTGTTAATGGACATTACTATCATGAGTTGTGGTTCAGGGACCTGGTGATTGTCAAATTAATCCAAACTGACAGTTTAGCCAAGCCAAACATGTGTTGCCCATATTTGAGGCTGTGACCTATTGTTAGTTGGACCTACCACCTCCTTGCACCAAAATAGTGTCATTTGTTTTGACATCATGGTAGGGCTCTAAAGCCAAGCTCAGGCCTCCATGTTACCATGTGACACTACGCATGCAGTGTGACACTTTGTGACCCTTTGTGGCACTTTGTGGCAAATGATAGCTCTGCCAGCCATCACGTGTACAAGGGTGTGATTCACACAATTGGAGGAATAGCAAAATAGGTGCAGTGGAATCTCCAAGGTTCCTATACATGATTTTTCACAGACACTTTAACCACATGCACAGTACAGTTGTTGGGGGACACCATATTTTTGCATGGTTCCCTATGTGTGGTGCATGAAAGGTCTGGTATGTTCTTAATACTCCTACAGACTCCTATTTTGGCATCCATTATCTCACAGTATTGCACCTACTGTGCGCCATTGGTGGCCTGTTACTTGTACACAGTGCACACATGGTGGGGTTACGGGACACTGAGGGGCACAATTGAAGTGGCACTGAGCTAGGTGCAGCACCACTTCTCATTTATCTGCCCCATGGTGTTTCATGGCTGGTGATGTTGTATTCCTATGAGTGCAGCACAATGCAGCAGACTGATGAAGGGGCTCACTACAAGTATGTCAGGTATGTGTAGGTGACATGTATTTGGTCATGGCAACACTTGGGTGGCATTTGATATCGGCACCACCAGAAGCTTGTACACCATGACAGATTTGGGGCTGTGCCTATGTGTGACTTTTGTTACATTGACATAGCCTATGCTATTCACATGGCTGAGCTACTCATTGTTAATCGTTATGTGTGCGGGATCTGTATTTAGTTGTCAGCCAGTGGACACTTGTAGTGGTTTGGGCCCAGCTTCTGCATTCTAAGTGGACATAGCTGCACCTGTCCTTCACGTGGTGTGCCAGTCAGGTTGTGGTTGCATTATGTTCATGTATTGGTATGTGTGTGTGTGATGTGCAATGAATGTGGTGTAGTGTGGCATGTGGCATATGTGTTGTTGTCTGTACATCTGTGTTCCCCTGCCCATGTGTGTTTAGTGTGGTGTATGTCTTGTTCGTCCTAAAAGGTTGGCGTGTTGTCTGTGTACTGGTTGGTATGGTGGCTTACCTACGAGTATGCCATTGCCATATTGCCCATCCTGGAACCGCTCATTGATGGTGGAATGCCGGAATATGTAGGCATCATGGACACTGCCAGGATATTTAGCTAGGATGTGTGTGAAGAGCCCATGGTGGTCCACAATGGCCTGCACGTGTATGGAATGGGTGTATTTGCGGTTTATGTAGAGGTGTGCCATTGCAGCAGGTGGCACAAGTTGGACATGGGGGTAGTCCATTGCACCCGGCACATGCGGTAACCCACAGAAACCTTGCTTGGTCTCCTGCTGAAGTTGCTGGGTGTTGGGGAAGCTGATGTGGTGGGGTGTTAGGCGGATGATTGCTTCCAGAATCTTTGGTAGGAAGGCCGAGAAGGATGGCTTGGAGATAACAGCCGCTTGTGCATCCTTTGTCTGGAATGATCCAGACGCCAACATATGAAGGACTGCAAGGAGTTTTGTCATGGGTAGTATATTAGTTGGAGTGTCCACCCTTGCAGTGATGTCTGACGCTATGTGGTGCAGCCGGCATACAATGGACTCCCGCTTCAGACAGTAGGTTCTTATGACATCTTGTTCCCTGAGCCCAAGAATGGTTGTGCGCTGTCGGAAAATCCACTCCCTCCTTCTGCGATACCTTTGTGGCTGCCATGGTGGTGTTTGGGGTTGCTGTGGTGGTGATGGAGGGACCTGTTGTCATTGCTGTTGTCTGCGGTATGAACCAAGCTGGAGCATTAACAGTTCCATTTTGTTCTGGAGGTGGCCAATGCTCCTTCTGTGTGTTTTCCCTGAGTTTTGGTGTGTGGGCCTCATTTTAACACCTGGTCTGACCAGGCGTCAAAATTTGACACAAATCGGGCTTTGTATAATTTTTTTAGACCAATTCCTTCCTGCGTCGGGCAGTAAATATGGCGCTAGAGGGCTAGCATAATTTTTTGGAAGTGAACGCCTACCTTGCACATCATTGTCGCAAAACGATGCAAGGTAGGTTGATGCCCCTAAAAAAATGACGCTAACTCAGATATTTTAATGCTATATGGGTCTAGAGTCAAAATATAAATATGGCGGTAGGTTTGTGCCGCTTTTGCATCAACAAAAAGAAGAAAAGGCGGTGCAAACTTTTCATAAATATGGCCTAATGGCGGCTACTGATGCATTCAGAGTATGTCATTGTAAGGGGTGCCAGACATTAGTGCTGATTACCCTGGAGCTTGTTTAATCAAGGTGTTGTGGATTTTGGGGATATCTCTCCCTGACATATTGCACATGATGTCTACAGTGTCCATTTCCATGTCACATATGTGGAATATCTGACATCGCCCTGTGCCATCTTTGTCTGCCACCCCCCATTCTATCACCACCCTCACTGTTGCTCCCCACCCAGTTGGTTGTGCCCACTCACCCAAGAGGGTGGATGTCTCCTTTGCCGCAGGCTCCTCCACCCCAGTCCCTGTTACCCCTGCTGCCCTCAGTGAAGAGGCTATTGACCTTCTGAGGAGTATCTCTGAGAGGTTAGTCAGCCATTGTGAATGCCATCCTAGAAATGGGAACCAAACTACAACAAATGAATGCATTACTGGAAGGCATTCATGGAGCAATGTCTGACCTACAGAGATCTTTTCAGGCTCTGGCCTCCTCACCGATGGCAGCCAGTCCCCCCACCACCACCACCTTCCGCCTCCCCTCCACCTCCCGCTTCCCAATTCATATCCACCATTCCCCTACCTACCCAAAGCCCACACTCTGATCCGCATGCATCCACCTCAACACACAAGAGCAGCACACACAGACAGAAGCACCACAAAACACACCAGCATGCAAGCAAACAATAGACACAACATCAGTCACTACTTCCCCAGACACTGCCACCACACCCAGCATTGCACACACAACATCAAGCATGCCCACAGGCACCACCACAACAGTCAGTGACACACCCACCACATCCAGAATACCTGCAGACACCATACCAACAGACATCCAGATATCCACCACAAGCACCATACCCACAAACATCACCCAAACAAACATCCAACAAATCCAGCATACCCGCAGTCACCAACCCACAGACACACACACATACTCCACTCCATCCCCTGCACCTCCACCTCCCAGCCCCCAAGGCACACAAGTGCACTCACTCACCCAACCAACAGACATCAACCAAACACAAGCATATCTCCCAGAAGCACACACCCACAACATCCATACCAGCACAGCAGACAACCACTCCCTCGACCTCCAAATCCCCAACCACTTCTGCTAACCGTCCCCATGCCCCAAAGAAAGTTTTTTTGTTTGACCTTGCCTTTCCCCTGTTCCCTCCATCCCTGTCCCAAACCCAAGAGGCCCTCACCCACCTCCCAGGCCCTCCCTTTCACCTCCAAGGGCTACCCTGCCACACCCATGAGCACCCATACCTCTCCGCACCAAGAAGAAGACCACCACTCACAAAAAGCAAACCACCCCTCCCAAACCAAAGACAAATCCCCCCTCCCAAATCTGACCCCCAAGATGATCCCTTAGGTGCCTGCCTGCCCACTTGATGACCTTACCTGTGGAGATTCCCCGGCAGTTAAGAGGCAAGTGACGGCAGCTTGATGTGCCTGTGCCAACATGCATGGACTGGCCAATGGCCTTGGACATTTAATATTTATAATGTAATAAACCCAAACAGTTTGTTTTTTGGGCATACATTTATCCTGCTATTCCTTTTCTGCCTTTATGTTGTTCCTGAGTAGCTTGTGTTGTGTGCCTACAGTTGTGTGTGTTTCAGCCTGCTTACTGATGCATTTGCTGTTGTTTGCAGTATCTGACTTTGTGGGCTGTGCTGTGTCCCCCAAACCAAAAGGTATATGTTGACTGTATGGATATGTGGGTGTAAATACATTGGTAGTGTCATGACATTGTGTACTGTTTGGTATGGTAAGTATTTCATCTTGTGTTGTCCAATGTGAGCATGTATGGTGTTAGACTTGTTTCCCTAATATTAATTATGTATTCATCTTATGTGTGTCAGCTTAAGTTTTGTTTGTGCAGACCATGAAGTGTGTTCAAATGTGCTAGCTCCCTTCGCATTTGACTGTGCATGTGTCCATTTAGCTTTGTGCACATTGCTGCTACTTCATGTAGAGGTATGTCCCATGCAGTTGGAGTTATATGTGCTTTGTTGACCCGCACTTCCATATTGTGCAGATATGCATGTCATTTGGGTCTAGTATTGTTTGTTGCTGAGATACCTGAACGGCCAGTTCCTGTGCAATAGTTGTTTTATGGGCATTTGTACAATGATGTGTTTCCCAGTGACGCCTCCTTTCCTGGGTGTTCCTGCTGGCCCAGTCCTGATTGTGCAGATATTGTTTGCATAGTGAGGTTTGTATATTTGCCTCTCTATCTATTGTGCATCCCATTGTCCTTCCATTGTGTTGCAATGTGGGTGATGTGCATGTCCATTGCAGGACTGTTTACTGGGAGTGTTGTTTGTGTTCCATGCCACATCCATACATATGGATGTTGAATGTGACGACAGTCCATGACATGTGTACAATGTGAGTTTGTGAGTTGTATTTGTAGATGTCATATTGGTATGTTGTTGGTGTTGTGTGAGACAATGTTGTGTACTCTTCACGGTCCCTGTGCCTGTGGATGTATGTTTTTGTGTAGTGTTGCAATGCAGTGTGAGTGACCTGCTTAAAGGGGGTATATTGTGACTGTGCATGTATCCTTATTTTTGTATGATTGAGAGCGGGGGCACAATGACACATGTACTTGGTGACCCCGATATCATGTGGATGACAGTGCAATGATCTGTTGACTCAGTTAATGACACATGTATGTGTGTGTACTTGCGGTCGGTTGCGCCCGCGGTGATGTAGATATTGTGCACATTCGATGACCATCAGCAGCGGCAGGACGTCTGTGATGGGCTCCATGGTGGCACCAGACGTGTAAGACTGCCTGCAGGTGAGTGTCTCCCTTTATAGTCCCCTTTTCCGCCTGCTGAGGTGTGGTGGTTGGACCGCCATGGTCACATTGGCAGTGTGCAACCTCATATTGTGTCCGATAGAAACAGGCTGCACCGGCCTGTTTTTACAGCCTCTTGACCATGGAGATCTGTGCTTCCTGGTGGTGCCGACGGGACCGTGGTGGTCTTTGCTCCATAGGCCAGCATGACTTGTAATCTGGAGGCTGCTGCCGTAATGGCAGTCCACAGACTTTCAAGCTTGTAATGAGGCCCTTAGATTCTTACATAGGCGCTGACCATGAGTGGGCCCAGAAAGGCTGAATTATTTGCTCCAGCCTTTAAAAACCAACACAGAAGGATGCAGATTTACCAGGTGTGGTAAATATCTCCTATCCCACGTTTTCCTCTGGAAATTGAGGAATTAAATGCAGGTTGGTTTCTTCCACAACAAGTTCCATGCGTATCAACATTTTACTGCATGCTTTCCTACTGTAAATTTCAGCAGGTGTGACCTCCTGGAATTTAGCAGAGAAAAACGATGGAGGTGTGTTGTTTACTACAAACCTCAGAGTTCTGATCCCTGTACAAACAGCTGTTTGTGCAGGGATCGGAATTCCAAGCCCTCCACCCACCTGTAATCATGCCCATAGCCTGAAGAACCGTATTTATTAAAGTTGTGCCCCAGTTGTGACGTCTAAAGATACTACATTATCCTTAAGGGTTGGATCCTCCATCCGAGGGACAGAGCATTTCTAATGGCCTAACAACACGTGTCCATCTTTTTCTGATGTGCCGTTGATAGTTTTGGTCATAAGGGGCTGAATTTCCATGGTCTCCCTACACAGTTGCCTCTTGCTATTTGCAGCATTCTAATGCCTCTTCCACCACTTCCCTGTGATTCGTTTCTTGGGTTTATATATAGAAAAGCTGTGCCCACACTTCCTTCTCCCTCGAGGGCGCTAGCTCTACAACTGGATGACCAAACTGTACTTTGGATAAGAACCTTTTAACCCAATCACTCCATGTTGGGCATATCTGGGGATGTGTCTTTTTCAGGTGTCCTACAGAGAGCTCCCACCTCTCGAGAACAGTGTCCTGGACTGACAAAGTGCACAAGGAACTCAACACTTACAACCCTCCATTGCTCATATTCAGCAGCTGGGGAAGTTGGATTCGCTTGCCTTGCCTGTGGTCTGCCAGTCATTGACTGCGAATTTCTGGGTGCTTTTTGACCCGAAATGACTTCAGGTACCAGGTGCCGGAGTAGGCTCACTCTAAACACCGTTTAAAATATTTAACAAAATCATATTAAGAGAAAACATATATTTGGGTCTCTTCAGAAAATGCATTTAGGATTCCTAGTCTTTCTGATGAGACAATAAGAATACAGGCATTGAGTGATACTGTAAGCGAAACCCTATTTACAGCTACGTGTTAAACTTGAATGATTTAAATTTGATGCTTCAGATTTATACACTTTATTGGACTCCTTTCTCATTTTTTCCAAAGATGTATCAAACTGGTTTAACAAAATATAAAAGCAACATCAGTAGTATCTTCTATTCAAGGCCTTCAGCTCTTAAGGGTTGAATTTTAATATCTCATCCATACGCAGGAATTGACTGGCCCTGAAGATGTTACTTGGTTTAATGCAAGGGGCGGTTTAGTGTCAGGTCCCGGTTTTACCACGCACCCTTAGATGCATAGTATAGTCAATACGGGATGTATGATGCGTTCTTGAATTAATGTAGCACGTGGCTCTAAAGTAGTAAGAGTTCTTTTTAATACTGAATATTTTTTAATTGTTTAGGATTGGGGATTGGAAATTGCGCTGTAGCAGATAGAAATGGATTCTGTGTTTTGGGATTAAGAAATAGAGGAGCTGTCAGGTTCATGATTGCCGACCGCAGAGCAGGTATTAACCTTGGAAAATCACCATGAAATGCATGCTAAGTCTTAGACAGCGTGCCATAGTCCTTGGAGATGCCTAACTAGCCCATTAAATATTCTGCAACTTATCTATCAATTTCTTAATATAAGCATGGAATAATAATAGAGAAGCTTTCAATTCCCTAATCACGATACTCTTCAGTGCTATGCTTCGCTTCATCAGATAGCGCGTTTAGGTTTCACAAAACCTTGTTGTGAAACCAATGGCACATTTGTGTTCTAGATTCGCACAGCGTGGTCGTCTTTTCAAATACTGAGATTGAATGACACCGATCGTTAGGCCGCCTCACGGACCATTGCTATGTTTCTGGGAAAGGGTCAGGATGTTGTGTGCACAGTCTACAGCAAACAATATGGCAGACCATTCGGTCCATCGAACATGCGATGCAGTACACATAAACTTGAGGAATGGGAAACGATGCAGAGATGTCTCAATTTCTTAACTGAAAAAAACACAAAGGAAGATAAAAACACTTTTCCAGAATGTTCTAGCATGTTAAGTGTCATTAATTTAGTCAGGGCCACTAGAATTATGCGGTTCTGCGGCATGGTTTTTCGGCATAATTATGGATGTGCCGCTTTTGCCACGCCAGCCATCAACAGCCTCATAATATGCATAATTTAGCAAACAAGTGTGCTTCTAGCTCAAACAGATCAAAAGTTACCAAAATTGTGGTGACACATGTTGCAACGAGGAAGGCCCTATGCAAAAGTTGGCTGGTCACTTTGATATTGCTTACTGCTATATTTAGTTGTTAAACTGGTGCTGATGAGGTGAAACCTTTGCCCATCCTGTTTACGTGTGAAAAAAATAATAATGAATTAATACTACCACAAAATGTACCACATTATGGGCCTCATTACGACCCTGGCGGTAAGCTGGCGGTAACACCGCCAACAAGCTGGTGGTGTTCTGCCAGCTATTATGACCGTGGCGCATTAGCAACCGCCATACCGCCGGCCCCTCCAACCTACCGCCAGGTCATAATCCCCAACTGCCAGCCTGTCCATGGCGGTAAACACTGCCATGGAGAGGCTGGCGGTAAGGGGGACTTGGGGTGCCCCTGGGGGCCCCTGCACTGCCCAGGCACTTGGCATGGGCAGTGCAGAGGCCCCCAGGCACTGCACCATTGCGCATTTCACTGCCCGAATTTTGGGCAGTGAAATGCGCGACGGGTGTTGCTGCACCCACTGGACATCAACATTGCCGCCGGCTCTATTATGAGCCTGCTGCAATGTTGATGTGACTTTTCCGCTGGCCCAGTGGAAAAGTCGTAATAGGGAGCCAGATATACTGCCAGCACAGGCGGAATACTGGCGCCCGCAGCTTCGGCGGTCTTTTTAAATGACCGCCGAAGTTGTAATGAGGGCCTATGTTGCATAGTTTGCCTTTTCTTGTTGCATAAATTAATCAAACCTGCTGGATAATTTGGCCCTCTTCTGTTGCACAATTCCTCTGCATTGCATATATTACAAAAATGCCACTGGTGTGTTAGCAAAGCTGTAACAGAGCATATAACTGACTATTTAGAGATCACATCACAAAATAAATAGCCCCTTCACATTTGAGTAGTAGGGTTGATTATTACCAACCTCAGTGGTATTTATCTATTGGACCTCACAAGAATAATATTCCACGTTAGGATTAATAACTGTTATCTAGAGGCCTCTTTGACTTGGATGTCATTTGGTGTCTTAAAAATAAAAGGGAGAAGGCCAAGCAGTAATGTTAGGAAAAGTTTATTTTTGCGGGAACAATGAAACATAATAATGGACAATGGTTGTAAACAAGCAAAAGACCCCCATTATAAAAACTAACACAACCACTGACTAAGCATACCAATTACAACACATATTGTAGATTTTCCTGGTAATTTATGAAGGAAAATCTTAGTTTTATTAAAGACACGGAGGCGAGTATTATGGATTTTAATCTTGATTTAATTAATATAGCAGCAGACAAAAACTACAAATCCCAAGAGGCTTAGCAACAAGCTAGCCAAAGGGATCAACAAACGTAAGTATGGTAAACATCAATAGGGTAACACTTATGACCATAGAGTACACACTTGACTGCAAGCACCCCTCTTTTCTTGTGTGAGAAGGTCAAATAGAGTCATAAAACAGAGGCAATACTGAATAAATAATAGCGATTGCCAGAAAAAATTACAACAGTTCTCGGCAACAGGAAAGACTTGGAGAAACTTGTGAATCTTGAAGGTACGAGATCCTGGAATTCTGAAGACGGAAGATGGAAGAACATCTGGAGTCTTCATGATGTGGAAGAAAGTAATGCTGGATTCGCTGATAAGGAGGGAAAAGAAAACATGTTAATGGTAAATGCGGTGGGATAATACTCGCCTCCATGTCTTTAAGAAAATTAAATCTTTCCTTCATAAATTACTAGGTATTTCATGTCAATACCGGAGGCTCCTATTATGCTAGTTTAAAGCATATCAATCACTAATGAAGCTTCAGTTTGAACAGGTTTACAATAAAATGTTCTGAAAACATTGTCATTAGACCAGTCAGCTGACCTCAGAATGTTCTCGAGGCTAGACCCTACCGAAATGGCTTTATAGGCCATGGCACCTATGGGAGAATGGGCCCTAAAGGTGGAAATGTCAATCCCTGCCAGGGACATGACCCATTTAACCCAATGGGCTAAAGCATCAGAGGAAACTGGTTTATGGGGTTTACGGAAAGAAATCAGTAGTTGGTGGGCAGAGGAAATTCTGAGGTTGAGCATACATTTTTAGTATTCTTTTAAACACAGTCCCACACAGAGTTTGGATTTATTAGGAATGAAAGGATAAAAAACTGTATGTAAATTTGTTTTTGTGCATTTGTTAATATGGAATAAAACTCCTGTAGCAGTGAATTGATGAGAAGAAGCGTCTAAGGATTTGACGTCAGACACACGTTTAATAGAAATAAGACATAGGAACATAGTTAATTTGCTAAAAGCCTTTTTAAAGAAAGGTCTGCGTTATCAGGCCATGAAATGAACACAGTTACATGCCACAAATATGTGTACTTTGAGGAAGGAGGCTTGGAAAGTAATACTCCCTATAATAGAGGGCAGACTAAAGGATGTTCATCAACGGGTTTGTCATTGATATATTGATGATGCATGGAAATAGCTGATCTATAGAGGTTTACAGTTCTATATGACTTACCTGAACTGGCTCCTGTGGCGATTTATATTTGTTGAAAAGGGATTGATACATTTTTCCACACACCAGCTTGTCCATAAAGACCAAGCTGATTTTTAGGCCTTCCTTGTTCTGGGAGCCAGGCGTTATTAATGAATTCTGAAGCTTCTGTCGAAATGAGTGGCTTGTTGGGGCGACCTGAGACCCACCAAGCCGAGAGTGTTAGGGAATTGGTGAGTATTAGATTGTGGGGAGATCCTGATGGGTCCAGGAGTAGAGATGGGAAAGAAGGAAGAAGAACTGGAAAGTCTGTAGATAATTCGAGGAGAGGGGAAAACCAAACTGGAGACTGCCAAAAGGGGGTCATTTTGATCAAGGACGCTTTCTGGCATCTGACTTGGGCTAATACTCTGTTGATTAAGATGAAAGGAGGAAAGGCATGGTTGATTGCCAGAGTCTAAACTTGTAGGAAAGCATCTGTTGCAATAGACAAAGAATCTGGAAGCCAACTGAAGAAATGTGATAATTGTGAATTGAGAAGGGATGCGAAGAGATCTGTGTGGAACGGACCCCATTTGTTCAAAAGAATTTGGAATGTGGAGGGATGGAGTTTCTAGTCGCTGTAATCTTTGAGATGACGGGAATGCCAATCTGGGATTTTGGGAACCTGGAAGGTATTCTGCTTGAAGAGAAAAGTTGTGGGACAGGCAGAATTCCCAAAAATTATTTGCTAGTTGAGATAAAGATTTTCATTTGGTTCCTCCAAGGTGATTTATGTACCGAGCTGCAGATACGTTGTCCATGCAAAGAAGAATGGAACATTGCACTTTGTGTTTTGCAAGGCTTTTGATTGCAAAGGAGCCTGTATGCATCTCTAAACAATTTATGTGCAATTTGGACTCCTCCGAAGACCATGTACCGCCAGTTGATATTGGTCCACAATGGGCACCCCAGCCTGTTAGGCTTTCATCTGATTCTAATACAAGATCTGGCGCTGAGGGGAAGATAGTTCTGCTAGGTGCCTAAATGGTGTATCCACCATTGAATTTGTAGATGAGATGCTGTGTCAAAAGGCAAGACCTTTGCGGGGATAGAGAATTTTTAAACGTTGGAAGGGCTTGATAATGGAGCGGCACTGGAAAAATGGCTTGAATGGAGGAAGAAAGAAGCCCTACCATTCTTGCCAAGGATCGGAGGGAGATTTGATCTTTGTGGAGGGTGTGAAGAAGTTCTTTTTTGATTAAAGTTACCTTTGAAGGGGGATATGAAGAGTAGCTGTGGTGGAATCTATTGAGAAACCTTGAAACTTTATTAGTTGAGTAGGAATCATTAGAAACAGTTCAGAGTTTATTAGAGAACCTAGATCCGAAAGAAGTGAGCATGTGAACTGAAGATGAGAGTAAAGAGTTTGAACATTCTGGTTCATGAGAAGGATATCGTCCAGATAGATTATAAGTCTGATTCCTAGAGATCCGAGATGGGCAACAATCGGTTTCATTACTTCTGTAAAACACCACGGAGCTGAGGAAAGCCAGAAAGGAAGGGAAGAAAACTGATAGGTTTTTGACTGCCATTGGAATTTCAGATATTTCCTGTGTGAAGGATGAATGGAGATTGTAAGATAAGCATCTTGTAAGTCCAATCTCGCTAGCCAGTCGTAATGAAGTAAAGTATGTCTAAGATGGATTATGGATTCTGTCAACACCAGAGCAGTACGCGCTCTATTGGCGACAAAAATGCAAAAACCCAGCACTCTCAAAACAATGTAATTTATGCATTGTGCTGACATGTTGTGGTTTAACCTTTTGCATTGCAGAGTTCAATCCTGAAAACTTCTTTTTAATATGCTTACAAATACTGTTCCTTTGCAATGTATTGTTGCAGGTTTTCAGAGTGTGTTAGGGTGTGGCCCCTTCCAGGGTCTTCCAGAGACTTTCCCTGCAACATGCCTGGGCGTGGTTCTGGGCTGGGCCAAGACTCTATAAAAGAGAGCCAGCCCAACTCCCAGTGCTCACTATTCAGAGGTCCCGGTGCAGAGCAGCAGCTTCTTCCTGAGCACCTGTCCAGGCGGCCTATTTGGATCTTCCAGTCTTCTGCCCTTCATCCTTCATTGGTGATCATTGTTCCAGGCGGTAAGACGGTGGTTGGACTGTTCCGACACCGTTATTGAGAATTTTCATATTCTTGGTTTAATTCTTAAATGAGTAACAGATTACTTGCGCGCTACCATTTCTTGACATTTATATGGTAGTTTACAAATAGGCAAGACGCGCGATTTGTTTCATAAAGCTTTGACTTTGTTATTCATTGCGTGCTACCATTTCTTGACATTGTCATGGTGGCTTAAGAATCGGCAAGACGCGCAATTCGTTTTATGGTGTTTAAACATTGTTGTCCATTGCGCGCTACTATTTCTTGACATTTACATGATGTTTTACGAATTGGCAAGACGCGCAACTCGTTTCATGAGGATTTAACTTTGTTGTTCATTGCGCGCTACCATTTCTTGACATTTACATGGTGGCTTAAGAATCGGCAAAAGAAGTGCAATTCGTTTCATTGTACTTTGATCTTGTTATTTATTGTGAGCTGTTATTTCTTGACATTTACATTGTGTTTTACGAATCGGCAAGACGCGCAATTCGATTAATGATGATTTGACTTTGATATTCATTGCGTGCTACCATTTCTTGGTATTTTACATGGTGACACTTGAATCGGCAAGACGCACAATTCTCTCCTCGAGTTTATTTCATGTTGTTTATTGTATGCCACTATTCTAAGATATGTATTATGTAATATTCGAGTTGACAAGTTATGTGATTTTTTCCTGAATCCATATTGTGATATTCATGGTGCACAATCCTTTTATGGTGTTTACTATATATATATATATATATATATATATATATATATATATATATATATATATATATATATATCTGCAATATGCGCAATTTGTGTTGAAACATTTTAAGACTACACAGAAGGCCAGAGTTTCTAGTTGCAATATTATATGGTCCTAGTATACATTCTCAAAACAGGATTTATATGACTGGTTTAAAATTTAGTCAGAATGTTTTTTCTGATTCTCATGTAAAGGAAAGTACTTGAATAAGAAAGTTTTCATTTAATTCATCATAATTCCCTTATAGGTATCCGGCCATCTTGAAACTTAGTCATTTTAAACTTAACTCTTAGATTGTTCATGTTTTCAGAGTGACTAGGCTTAGAATCATAGTCTAGTATTGATTTCAGGAGATATAATTTTCATATTGTGTGTTCTAATCTTTTTCTTACTACAGGTCTCCTTCCCAGCTGTTCCCTTCCTAATCCCTCTTGAACTCTCGCAGTCTCTGTGATTTATCTATCAGAGTCTTGTAGCTGTTCAGTGGTGGACGTGTTGGGAACGTGCACAGACCCCGAGGATCTGGTGACTCTGACAGTTTCCATTTTGAAATGACGATACACCACATTGATTGAATGATTTGAGATTGATTACAGGTCTTAACTTTTCTTTTTTTAACAAAGAAGAGGGAACTCTTAGAGCCCATGGGACCGGGGAGGGAAGGTTGAATGGCCTTTTTCTGCAAAAGAACTTGAATTTCCATTGAAAGGAGATTGGTCATTTCTATAGAAAATCTTGGAGAGGGGGAAAAACATTTTGAAATGGAGGGGAGTAGAGTTCCATGAAATAACCCGGAAATGTGTCTAACACCCAAGGGTCTGTTGTAATTGAGTGCCATTTTGGTAGAAATATTCGAAAGTGCCCTCCCACGGGAATGCCAAAAGATGGGCTTACCTTGGGATGTATTAGCCTTGAAGTATTGTTGTCCATGGCCGCAGAACCCTCTGGACCTCTGGGGGTAGAACTGGGGCTTGTAGTCCTGGACGTTGTAGGATGTGTTGAAGGAGCCTCCTGAACCTTGGTTACAGTAGGCACAGCCAGTAAAGAGGCTCCTGCCTCTACCGGCCCGTGCAAAAACACGCTGGTTAAACACTTTTTTCAGAGATTGCTGGGCCTTGTCAATAGACAAAAAAGTTGTAATGTAACGGCTGAGGTCATTGAAGAAGGAATCACTAAAAAGTTGGCCTTCCGCTTGTATGCTGGGATCGAGAGTAGCAAGGTTTGAGAGGTTAGGGTCCTATTTTAGAAGCAAACCTTTCCTTCTTTCGTGAATGATAGCTGAATTGGCATTTCCTGAGAGGTAAAAAGCCCTTTGGACCCAAAGAGAAAAATCTGTGGGATTAACATCTGTATTGTCCAGTCTAGGCGCTTCGGCGAAGTCAAAAATGCGAGCGGGCCGACCACATCCAGTAATTTGTCTTAGTAGGTTGTCTACGCTTTATCAACCCCTTTGCGAGGGCCTTTTCTGAATTTAGTAAAAAAGGTAATTAACGATTGGTCAGTAGAAGGAGTGGTAGTGATGTTGGACGGTAAGGAAGGTCTAGGACATTCAGGTTTTAATTTCGCTTGTGTTTGTCTAGAGAAAGACGAATGCAAGAAGAAATGTAATCATCAATGTGGGAGACAGGTAACCATTTAGTGGAATTGGGATGATGGATATGGGAACTCCTTCGGCATGCATAATGGAGTAGGAAAGATCGGAACTGGAACTTGCTTTTCTTGGCAGGAGGGGGAGAAGAAGTGTCGCCAGCCATATCAGGTTGATCTAAATCATCCATATCATCATCAGTGTCCAATATCTTTGAGAAAATAATCTTTTTAGGTGCTTCATCAATGTTTTTCAATTTTAATTTGCATTTAGAATGCGAAATAGAGGAGCTATTTGCATTCTTGAAGTCATTCTCCTCCCTATGTGGAGGCCTGGGAGGAAATGAATCCTCAATCTGGTGTGAGAAAACCTCACTCATCAGTTGTACGCCACTAGAGGAAAATGTATTTTTGATAATTGGAGTTAATTTGTGTTTTCTGCTTTCCCCTGCAGAATGGGCCAGTAAAGTATTGGACATCATATTCCTTACGGAATTCTCAATATTTTTTGACATTTTATCCATGATAACTTGAAGGGCTTAGTGCACAGAAGATTGAATAAAATAATGTAAATCTTGTGTAAAAGTTTCCCCATCATTGTAAATATCAGACATCAAAGGGGAACTGTCCAACTCCATATTAAAAGCTAGCCGTTTAAAAAAAAACGTCAGTTCAGGGGTTAAGAAAAATGGGAGTGAAAGGGGGGACGGGAAAAAACAAAGAGACACTCCCCTGAGGCATGTACCAGTGGTAAAAGTTGTCATGGCATAGCGGAATGCAGAGGCTGTAACCATGCCCCCTTGGTGAAGGCTGGGCATGGGGAAGCGACAGAGAAAGCCTGTACGTTGCCGCTATAAATACTAAGACCGGAGAAGCAGGGAGAAAAGAGGCCGCGTTCTCTGGTCACCGCGAGTCGGGCGGCAGTAGAGCTATAAACGCATGAGTATCACTTCAGAGAGGCTGCGTGACGGGTAAGACAGTTGTAGAGTGCACAAGGTGTAGAGAAACATCTGAGAGGATGAAGGTGGGAGGAAGAGGGGCAGGGGGTAAGCAAAGGAAAAAATATATTCAGCGCACAGCGCAACCAGAGGAAATGGAACAAAACTTTCTGAAATAAATGGCAGTAAATAGTATATATAACATATAAATAGTAAAACAGGCAATATTAAAGTTACTGAAGCAATAAAAAATAAATAGAGTACTTATCTTGACTGTGATCAGCAAAAAAAGAGGGCTGTTTGCAGTCAAGTGTGTACTCTATGGTCATAAGTGTTATCCCATTGGTGCTTACTATTCTTACGTTTGTTGATCCCATTGGTTAGCTTGTTGCTAAGCCTCTTGGGATTTGTAGTTTTTGACTGCTGCTATTTTAATTAAAGCAAGATTAGAATGCATAATAGGAGCCTCCTGTCTTGACATAAATTTGAGCTAGGCTGTGCACATTGCACTTCAATATACTCTCTGCACTTGCAATTTCAAAATTGACACAGTGGCAAAGGGGCCAGGCAAGACATGACATATATGGGCATATTTATCAAGGGTTTGCAGCAGCCTTATATCACATAGTCATGCAGTCACGTACTGCATCACGTAGTGTGATGCAAGGACGATGCAAGCAGTAAGTCATATTTCAGAAACTATGCACGTGCATAAATGCTTTGTTTTTTAAACATTTTTGTGGTGTAAATGCTTCACTGAATCTGGGTGCATCATGCAGGATTTAATATATGTAATATAGGCATTACCATGCAAAATACAACACAAATGTAACACAGTGGCATTTAAAATTGCATCACTGCATCACACATTGTGACATAGCACAACACAACTAAAGAAATGCATCAGAATTTCTGTGCATCAGCAACCCCGGAGTTGGGAATGATGCAGTGGCTGTAGTACAATTAATTCACCATCAGAGTACACGCTGCCAAGCTCACCTATGCCATGCGGGTTGCTATACTGCAACTGGGAGTAAGTAGGAGACAACCACGTAAGCATCAAAGGAGGAAGGAGCGTATTTTCCATCAATGCAGATGCCTCATTAACCTCAGGGAAAGAGGGGGGTACAGTTCTACAGACTGAAGAGTGAGTCCATCATGGAACAGCTGGAGAAGATAGCACCAAGTCTCCAATCAGCAACTGCAAGGACAAATGCCATCCCAGCACATGTAAAATTAATGTCTATCCTACACATGCTGGCCTCAGGATCGTTCCAAATTACATCAGCCAGATTGGCTGGCATTTCACAGGAAGTATTTTCTGAATTTCTCCCATCTTTGTTGGATGCCACAATAAAACTCACACCCCACTACTTTCTCTTCCTCAAAACTACCCAACAACAAATGGATAGCAAGCAAGGCTTCTACACCACTGCTGGATTTCCTCATGTACTTGGTACCATAGATTGCACACAAGTCCACTTTGTGCCCCTAGCAGCAACATCACACCAGTACAGAAACCACAAGCACAACTGCTCAAGAAATGTCCAGGTAATAGTGGAGTGTTCCTCAATGTCCTTGCAAACTTTTCCTGGAAGTACACATGATGCGTTCATCTTCTGCCACAGTACCATTAATGAGTGGTTTCATAATGGCAGTAAGGGGAATGGCTTACTCATTGGTAATGAAAGCAGAAATATACATTATGCCAAATAAGAAGTTGTAAGGTATGACATAATGGTAATTTCTGTGATTGTGTCTTGATCTTGTATTATGTGAACATAGTGTGAGTATCTTATTCTAACATGTAGTCAATGATGTCCCACTGTGTGACTCCCTCACCGAATCTGCAGTGGAAGTAGGAAAAATCCCACAGTGAGAAGTATTGTGTCATCTCACACTCAGTGAGTGGACAGAACCACAATTTCTATAATGTCCAACATATCAACCGACAAATCATGTGGTCGACATTTATATTCAATATAAGAAGGAAGGCTACATTTTAGCAATTTTGCGATGTGTGTATGTGGACTGGTGTGGCATGTCTGGATCACCTGTAAATGTCCCACCAAAATAACAGTTGTTGAACAAATCTTGTGGTCCTAAGCATATGTCTCATGCATGGCAATACATCTGTAGACTGATCAAAGTATCAGGAGCACAAATGGAGAATAACATCAAAGTTCAACATATGTCATGCACTGAAAGATTAGTATCAAATCTTGCTTACATTTGTACTCTAGAAATATAAGTGATACAAAGATCAAAGTGAGAGAATTCCCAGACATTCCAACATTCATGGTTCAAATATACACATACATAATAATCCACAGTGACATACTTCATTAATGTGATAGATGAATAACTTAATGCCTCAGGTTGACTACATTTCCTACATCTTAGTCCATCAATGTAATACAGACACAATGAATAAATAGGCTGAGAAAGATGTCATACACTATGAAATAACCAAAGTGAAATGTAATCAAGGTAAGGCATTGCAGTGTACTTACAATCAACATTTGAATCATCTCATGCAAAATAAACGATGTAAGAATCAAGGCATGTAAATAGATTCACCAACAAGCAAAATCACATATGTACATGAAAATACAGAGGGCCGTATTTATACTTTTTGGCGCACAACTGCGCCAACGCAGTTGTGCGTCAAAAAATGTAACGCCGGCTAACGCCATTCCAAAGCGCCATGCGGGCGCCTTATTTATGGAATGACGTTAGCCGGCGGAGCTGCCTGGTGTGCGTAAAAAAAAATGACTTACACCAGGCAGCGCCGGGGTAGAGGGAAATGGAGCTTGGGCACAAAAAAATGGGGCAAGTCAGGCTGAGGCAAAATTTTCGCCTCAACCCGATTAGCGCCATTTTTTTAGACTCCCAACCCCCATTGAAATGACTCCTGTCTTAGCAAAGACAAGAGTCATGCCCCCTTGCCCAATGGCCATGCCCAGGGAAATTATGTCCCCTGGGCATGGTCATTGGGCATAGTGGTATGTAGGGGGGCACAAATCAGGCCCCCCTATGCCACCCAAAAAAAAAAATATATATACTTACCTGAACTTACCTTACGTTCCCGGGGATGGGTCCCTCCATCCTTGGGCGTCCTCCTGGGGTGGGCAAGGGTGGCAGGGGGTGTCACAGGGGGCATGGGAGGGCACCTCTGGGCTCCTTCCGAGCCCACAGGTCCCTTAGCGCCTGCCCTGACCTGGCGTTAAAAAATGACACTAAAGCGGCTGGACGTAATTTTTTTTGACCCGCCCACTCCCGGGCATCATTTTTGCCCGGGAGTGTAAATACGGCGCACATGCCTCGGAGTCATTTTTTAGACGGGAACGCCAACCTTGCATATCAATAACGCAAGGAAGGTGTCGACGCTAAAAAATGACGCAAACTCCAAGATCTTTGGCGCTAGACGGGTCTAACGCCAAAGTATAAATATGGAGTTAGTTTTGCGTCGGATTTGCGTAAAAAAAAACTACGCAAATCCGGCGCAAACAGAGTATAAATATGCCCCAGAGTGTGCTGTGTACAGGTCTACAGGACAAAGTCACTTACTTCAACATCATGTTGTCCAATACAAAAAAAGGGCTCCACCTATGTAACATACTACGGGGCTCATTACGAGTTTGGCGGTAGGACAAGACAACTCCCAAACATTCAGTGGCCTATTACGAGGGTTCCACTGGGCTGACTGTCGGAAACCTCTGAAATCATAGGTTTCTAACAGTCAGCCCAGTGGAAACCATGTGGCTCAATGAGGAGCTGAGGCCAATGCTGTCACACAGAGGGGACCTCTGGCACCCTTGGAATGTCCACTGTCCGCACAGCATACAGTGCACATTCTAAGGGTGCTGGACATGGGGGTGGGTACTGGGCAGTGCAGGGGCCTCCGTGTGGCCTCCTCCACCTTGTTTCCGCCAGCCTTTCCATGGCAGGGTCCCCACCAGAGAAAGGCTAGTGGAACCTTGAATCATGATCAGCGCAGCACTGCTGAGCTCAGCACTGCTGTGGCTGAACTTGACTCCAACAGCCGTCATGCCACTGGGAAACATGTTCCTGGTGGGATGGCAGTCCAACTGCCAGGGTCGTAATGTGGCAGTTGGACTGCCTGGAGTGCAGCTGTCCGACCCCCACTGCGAGGCTGGCGGTCTCAAGATCGCCAGCCTTATAATGAGGTCTTAAGTTTAGCAAGACAATGTGCCATGTAAAAGTCACTCCTAAGTAACTAGCCATGCACACTCTTATAAAATAATCTAAGGCAGATCAACGGTCATGTAGGGAAGCAAAGACATAGTTGAAAAAAGAACAAATGTGTGTGTGTGTGAAATTTGTTGCCACCGTCACTACCTAAAAAGCTAAAAATGCAAGCAAGATAACCAGATCCTAAGTTGAATAGATTGCAAACATATTGAGTGTAATGCTTATATATTATTAATTACTTATCATAGTAATCTTCCGGATAAACATGAAAGTTGGCATGTTGACATGTTGATGGTCTTGTATGTCTTACACCTTGTACAATATGTGCAATGGCCCATATATTTGGAACATACATGTGCCAAGCAGTGGTCAACAGTACCTGAGACATATCATTTAAAAGTTAAAGAATTGTGTTATATTTGTTTCTGCATACATAACATACATAGGGCCCCATTATGAGTGTCCACGGGCTGCCACCCTCACAGGGACGGTCAGACCACCACAATTCAAACAGTCTGACTGCCACTTTGCAACCCTGGTGGGCAGACCTGCTAGAGGACCACCGTCTCTGCCAGGAACTTGGGGCCAGATGTATCATCACGGCCCATTGCGATTTTGTAATAGCGATTTTTAAGAAATCGCTATTACCGACTCTCAAAGGGCCATGTATCACACTTGCGAATCGGTAATAGCGATTTCTTAAAAATCGCAAATGCTATTACCAAATCGCAAATTGCAATACCGGCCCCAATTTTTTGCATTTCCAAAATTGCGATTTCTGAATCAGAAATCGCAATTTTGGAAATGCAAAAGGCCAGGGTGCTGGGAGCCTAAGGCCCCCTCTCCTGCACCCCAAAATCATTTTTTTCAACATGTAAGGTACATACATGCCAAAAGGGCATGTGTGCTTTACATGTTCAATTTAAAAATGCAGTTTAACTGCATTTTTAAATTTTGCACCAGGTTACCACCTGGTTGCATATAATGGTATTTTGCATGTGCAAAATGCCATTTTTGGAAAATTCGCAATATGGGATTTTTTCCAGCATAGCCTTGCGACCTGGAATTTGCGAATCGCAAATTGCGACTCGCAATTTCCAGATCGCAATGCAAGAAATCGCAATTTTAACGATTTCTTAATTGTGGTCTGCGAATGCATTTCATGCATCGCAGACCACTGTTTTGCACTCGCACACGGACGAATTTACCGATTTGCACCATTTGCGAGTGCAGAACTTTTTCATACATCTGGCCCATAGTTCCTGAATGGCTGAGAGCAGTCAGAGTTGTACTTAGCCACAGTGGTGCTGAACTCAGTGCCGCCTGGCTGATTGCAACTCAGCTTTCTGCCAGCCTTTCTATGGTGGGAACTCCACCATGGAAAGGCTGGCAGATAGCCAGTGCCAGAGGCCACAGAGGGGCCCCAGCACTTCCCATGTCCATGGCACAGTCAGTGCAGAGGGCCTTCTGCCTACCACCATCAGAATGCGATATTGGGCTCCACTCCCTTAAAGGAGCCGAGATCAATATTGTAGCACTGTTCCTGCCTGTCAGCCCTGCGTGAATGTATATTACAATGTTCCTGCTGGTCAGCCGGGCAGGAGCAATGTAATATGCTTGAAGGGACGCCACCTGTATAAAGGTTGCGTCCTCACCGCGAGTTTGGCAGTCGGCTTGTCCAACCACTAAACTTGTAATCAGGCCCAAAGTTACTTATGCCTAAGTAATAATGTCCCAAAACATTACATGTTGGCTTTTTCCACTTTACAGGTGACCAAAGTTATGGTTTGCAGTCATGAATCATGACCCCATTTCAAAATCCCCAGATGGATGGCTAGACAAAATTCAACTCACCTCTGAACAAAACAAGAAATGTTGTGGAGCAAATGTTTGAGACCCTAAAGGTATGGTGCCATGAGAATTTGAGATTAGAATCCCACTGTAACATGTAGTGGACAATGACTGTGAGACAGATATAGAGCCCACAATGGCAGGTCATGTGAGATTGGACCAAATTTTTGCAATTTTTTTATCCAAACTTCGTAAAATGAAAAGTGACTCTGGGCCCTATTTTGAGTTTGGCGGTCCAAAGACCGCCAGACTTGCGGTGGTGGTCGGACTGCTATGGCTGTGGTCGTCCAAATGTCACATTATGACCCTAGTGGTCAGACTGCCAAAAGACCGACTTCTCCGCCAGGATCTCTGATCCCGACAGGATGATGGCAGTCATGGTTGTAATCAGCCATGACAGCGCTGAAGTCAGCGCCGCTGTGCTGATTACGACCATGATCTCTGCCAGCCTTTGCATGGAGGGTCAACCACCATGAAAAGGCTGGTGGAGAACAAGTGCTGGGGGCCACAGGGCCGCCCTGCACTGCCCATTACATTGTCGTGGGCAGTGCAATGGCCCACTCCCCAGCAACGTCAGAATGCGCACTGTCCCCTTAGCAGACAGTGCGTGTTGCAAGGATGCTCGGGCCCCCCTGTGTGACAGCATTGGAATCGGCCTCATGTGGAGCCGAGTCAAATGCCGCCACATGTTTTGCGCTAGACTAACTGGCGGAAACCTTAGTGTCCGCCTGTCAGCCCAGTGGAAAACTCATAATGGGGCTGGTGGGGAGACTGCCAGCACCGTGGTGGTCTCCTCATTGGGAGTTTGGCGGTCATGATTTTGGAGTTGTAAAAATAAATTACTCTTCACACATCAAACACTCTTCACATTAATATGATTTAAATTTGTTTGAAAAGGTTGTCCTAATCATTGTCACAGTCATCCAAAAGCTGTAAAGACTTATCAGACAAATATGTGACATGTCAAGGTAATTTTGTTGAGGCAATAAATTGAAGTTGTGGATCATGTGTGTGTGACATCAAATCCACTATCAACAAATAATGTTTGGAATGTCTATGCATATGAACCAACGTAAATACATGGTCATCAATGTATGGATCTTAAAAAATGTATGGATCCTAAAAAATATTATCCCATCACATCACCATGACTATTCAGCTGTCAACGCTTCAACATACAATTTCCATTTGCATCATTTAACTCCATAATGTAACTCCATAATGTAAAATGACTGTGTAATGACTGGATCTTTGTCCAAGCATAAAATGTCTCTGAAATAAGCTAACATGTGACACTCATAGAAAATCATGTCCCACTCACATTGAGATACGCAACAGTCAGCGATGTACGCCAGCAATTGTCACAAAGATGAGAATGCCTATTACCCAATAAGTAATGTAGATGTGTTGCCCCCATCTGTACATATCCATGTTGAAGGTGATCATGTAATGGATACCACACCAAGGTATGGGAGCAATGTAAAGTGCAGATTGTAAAATTTCCAAGCTATCGTAGCAGAAAGTTTCAATTCTATTTAGGACATGGAGGCAAGGATTAGGCATGTTCTCTTTTGGGCAGCCTTTTAAAACAATTTAACACTTTTTCAATGACAAACTACATTCCCCATAAAGCTAAGGGAATGACATCATGAGTTCAATATGTTAGCCAATCCCTGATGGGAACGTCCTTCAAGATCCTCTGTCAACATTCCTTTCCCCTCTTTCTTCCTGCGACCACAATGATTTTCAGTCTTGTTTACTGTAATCCGCCCCTAAGGGAGAAACATAAAAGGGTGAACATCCCAAGTCCCTAAAGGTACATCTGTGTGTACTAGGCATAACATTATTTGATAGGAAGACAGCTGAGACATAACGGTATGCGGTAAAGATATATATTGGCTCTATTAGAGGAATATTCAATAACCAGTAAGAAAAACATTTATTAGTAAGACATTGAGGGCCTTGCATGAAGGTTAATGTGATAACAAGAACAGTTTATTAGGGCGGCCAGAGATATAATTTGAAGGGTGGGCTAATCCTCACCTTTGTGACCTTAATAGAATTGAAACTTTCCATTACAATAGCTAGGAAAGTTTAAAATCTATGTGAGGACCAGAGGCAAGGATTAGGCTAGGTCAAAGAATCTCTACTACTAGTGTTGCCGGGTGCAAAATAGAACTCCATAAAAGTAGAGTCTGAAGACCAGTCTGCCGCATTGAGAATGTCCTCTAAATGGGCACCCCTGACAGAATGAGCCCCAAATATGGAAACATCAATGCCCACTTCCTGCATCACCCACTGAACCCATCTGGCGGTAGGTGGGTAAGAGACTACCTCATGGGGTTTTGTGAGGGCCATTAGTAGCTTCCTCTCCCCTAGGGGATAGAGTCACTCCGATATACCTTCATAAGATTTTATTGCCCTGACAACACACCATTTTGGGGAGTCTGTGAACATAGTATAGGAGACAATTCTTGAGCTGCATTTCATTCTTCTCGAGATATGGAAAGTAACTCCCTCCGGAGTAAATAACCTACCTGTTACATCCAATGCTCTCACGTCCAAAACTCTGTGGCAAGAAACCACAGTAGGGTAGCCAGTTTCGCTGACATTTGTTTTCATGATAGATAATTATTCGAAGGCCAGAAGTTGAAGAGATGTAAAACCTTATTAATGTCCCAAAGGTTAGAGTACCTAAGCTCGGGAGGGATGAACAGCTTGATGCACCTGAGGAGTTTCATACCAAAGGATGCTTCCCTACCGGATGGCCAACCATTGGAGAGTTGCCTGCCATTTTAACAGAGCAGAAGGATTTGATAGATGTACATGCCATGCTGGTTGAGGCCAACAAAGTTAGGAAATTCATGATATGTATGGTGTCTGTCCCCACAGGATCAATCTATCAGTGATGACACCAACACATTCATCTAGTCCATGCCGAGCAATGGTGTTTATTTGTGCCATCTGACCAGGCCTGGGCGAGCAGGGAGGCAGCCTCTCTTGAAATGCTGGGGATTTTCCACCATTTCCGACAATCTGCCATGCCATGAGTTGGAGAGAACCTTCCAGGACCAGGTGGTGGAGGTTCCCCTGAGGGTCCAGAAGGAGATTGGGAAGCTTGGTTAGACAGATTGGAAAATCCCAAGAAAGTTCCATCAGAATGGAAATCAGACTTGAGACCTCCAGATCGGGGTAATAATCACTAGGTTTGCCATTTGACTCCAAACTTGTGTAGATACTTGCATGATCATAGTGAGAGTGAAACACGTACCCTGTCTCCAGACTCCAATCCTGGAGGAACGCATCAGTCACCACTGCATTAGGATCTGGTCTCTAGCTGCAGAATTGGTCCTCCTGATGATCTAGCCTGGAGGTAAACAGATCCATTGTAAAAAGGACCCCGTAAAGACTGGATCTTGAGAAAGAAGAGCGGGTGCAGCTTTCACAAGCTTGCATCCTGCCAATGTTGTGATTTCCAATCCGCTATATGATTGGAACTCCCCAGCAGATGTTCAGCTGTCACGTACATGTGCTGGGCCAGTCAGCAGGACCACAAGCTCTGGGCAAGGTCAGAAAGGGATTTCCATTTCATACCTCCGAGATGGTTGATGTAGCAGACTGCTTCCACAAAGTCCATTTTGAGAAGGATGCAACATTGCACTCTGTCCTTGGTCCAGCATCTCACAGTGAAGATGCCAGCCATCAACTCAACACAGTTGATGAGGAGGGATTGCTCCTTGGAAGACCATTTTCCTCCGGTGGAGAATTCCCCACGTTGGGCTCCCCAACCCGATCCACTGGAATTGGATTCTATCAGCATGTCTGGCTTGGAGCCAAAAATGGCCCTGCCATTCCAAGCTCCCATGTGGGATAGGCACCATTGCAATCCCTCCCTTGCCTCCTCAAAAAGGGGGATGGACTGAAAATATGTGAAACCTCGGTGCAGATGAAAGGTCTTGAGATATTGTAAAGCCTGATAGTGCAAAGGGCTTGGAAAAATGGCCTGTATGGATGAAGACTGAAGCCCCACGATTTGGGCAAGATGCTGTAAGGAAATGGTAGGTTGGCCTGGGATCATTTGAGTTACTCTCTGATCTTGGACAGTCTCCAAGAAGGTAGGCTCAGCACGGCTTGGACGGAGTCCACCATAAAGTCCAAAAACTGCATTTTTTGACATGGTACTTGATATGACTTTGCTTCATTGATCATGAAGTCCAGGGTTTCCAGCAGATTGATAGCTGTTTGAAGGTGGTTCATCAGTCATGATGCATATTGGTCAATAAGGAAGATTTCTTCAAGGTATATAATGAGGCAGATGCCTTGGGCTCACAGGTGCTCTATTACTAATTTCAGTAGCTTGGTGAAGGACCAAGGAGCGGATGACACACAAATGGCAGGGATGTGAACTCAAAGATTTGAAATCTCCATTGGAATTGGATAAAACATCTGTGAGAAGGGAAGATAGGGACTGTTAAGTAAGCATCCTTTAGGTCGAGATGTACCATCCAGTTGTTCAGTTGGAATAAGATTAGCCACTCATTGAACTTCCTTAGGTTAATCACGAGCGCTGACCCCTGTTCCTCTTTTCCACCAAAAAGAGTTTGCAGAGAAAACCAGATGAATGCAGATGAGAGTGGTCGATTGCTCCTTTATGCAGTAGTTGAGTGATCTCCTTGTCCACCAGCGCTGTGTGGAAAGGTGAGAAGGTTAAGGGTTTGGGGCTGTGTGGTTGGGATGGAACACCATAGAATTGTATCTGAAAACCACTTACTGTCTGGAGAACCAGGCGCCTAATGACAGGGTTACCTAATTGTGAAAGAAATGCAATAGTCTGCCCCCAAGAGCGATCCCCGAGGTGGGCTGTACACTTACGTTGGGAATCCTTAAACGATTTGCTGCCTCTGGAGCTTCTTTTTGGAGCCTCAATAGCGTGGGTAGCTCCTGGTGGGGTAAAAGGTTTTGAAGTAGGAGGGTCTTGCCACTGCCCTCGACTTGGAGCTGTTCTTCTCGCGGCTTGCTAGCCGGCTTGGCAAGCCATGCACCCCGTTTTGCAGCCAGCTGTGGCAAAAACAAGGGGTGTAAATGGATTTTTTAATCTTATCCAGGGAATTAAAGGTGTTCACAAATTTACCTAGCTCCCTGATCAATGGGTCACCAAAAAGGTCCCTTTGGGCGATGGCCCACCCTCAGACATTGCCAGGTCCTCAAGTTTGGGGTCTATCATTATTAAAAGCTGCCGGTGACATTCTGTGGAGATCGTACAATTGGCGTTCCCCAGGGAGATTATTGCTCTTTGAGCCCAGCATGACAAGGCTTCTGGGGAGATCAGGGATCCAGATAACTAAGCATCCTTGGCCATGTCTAATATCTTAGATAAGAGCCCTATAACATCTAGTTTTTACTAACAATGACAGTAAATTAAACACGGTCGCTAGGACTATAATGAAAGAATATCCGAACTTGCGTGTAGTCTTCATATATAAGTCAGACCCCGTAACCGCTCCGCACTATTTTGGGTAATAAATAGTAATGGGTCCATTCATCATCTCACTAACAACTTATTTCAACCTTCTTTGCCATATTGTGTTGACAGATATATGCTAAAATGGCACTATAATTTCATATTATTGCTGTGAAAATTACAAAATAACCAATGCTTGTGACATACAACTCCATCACTCTCTGGTATCAGAAACATTGCTAATGTATATACTCATAACTATCTCAATAGAGATGGATGTACACCTCTTCACTACTATTCAACCTATGTGGTTCTTTGGTATCTAATGCTAATATGTACTTGGACTCCAGTTTTCTTAAATTCTTTTCTCTGTCACCTCCCCGAATATCTTTTTTTATTCCATCTATTACATTATACCTCACATCTTCTACTCTCCCCCTATGAAACTCATGTATATGTCGGGCAACAGGGTAAGAATCATCTTTATTCAGTATGGCTCTCAAATGTTGCAAAATTCTTTTGTGCACTTGCAGTTTGGTACTTCCTACATAAATTTTAGGACAGCTACATTTTAAGATGTAAACTACAAAATCACTTTTGCAATTGTATCTGCCTTTGATGGTATGAACTATTCTGTTGCCTCTTATAATAGCTTTAAGATTTTCTCCATTTCTACAAGCCTTACATTTGGAACATTTGTAGAAACCGCCCTGGACGTTGAACCAACTTTTGTTGGTCATTTGCTGTCTCACATCGCTCTTTACCAATATATATTTCATAGATGTCCCTTTCCTGTAGGTAACTAATGGCCTACTCATTAATTCCTCACCTATAACAGGGTCACCTTTTAGCATGTCCAGTGTTTTTGCAACAATTTTCTCATTTGCATGTGAGCAGTGTTATAGGTCGTTATAAATCTCACAGTTCCTGAATCTTTCCCTGTTGCTTTCCCCTTGTTGCTGTGAATATTTTTGCTACTTTCCCACTGGGCTGACGGACAGGAACCAAGGTTCCTGCCCGTCAGCCCAGTGGGAAAGGTGCAGCAGCATTGTTCCCAGCTTATAATTGAGCCAGTGGCTGCAAGCAGGGTGCACAGCAGATAGTGCACATTTGAAGGGTGCTGGGCAGAAGACCCCTGCACTGCCCATGCCAGGAGCATGGGCAGTGCAGGGGTCCACTTATGGGTCCCTGCACTTGTTCTCTGCCAGCATTTTCATGGCGGTCAGCAAGACAGCGCTGAACTCATTACAACCATGACCGTTGTCAGCCCGTCGGGATCACTGATCCTGGCAGAGAAAGCAGTAGGTTGACAGGTCTTCCCACCAACCTCGTAATGTGGAGGTTGGATCTCCCCAGCCATGGCGGTCCGACCACTACCATCCTAATAAGGCCCTTTATGTATGTGTTTTGTTTGTTTTACCCAATTTTATATCCCCATGCAGGTAGTTTTCATATGCTCCTGTCATATCAGGTTGTTTTTTTTATCAAAATAGATTTAAATACAGGTGAATTTTTTAAAACACAATTACTTTTATTTGGAACTATTTTGATTAAAAAAAAGAACATTTTACGTTTTTTGGCGACAGTTTTAAAAAAAATAATTAATGTTGAAAAGTTTGCAATGGAGGTCGTGAACTGTTTGGACTTTCATTGTGTATTATTCAACCTTGAAATGTTTTTATTATGGTTTTTTAGATTGAGATGTTTCTCACTAACATAATTTGAGAAACGTTACTTTTATGTTTTTTTGTGGTGGAACAGAATTTGAAATAGTCAATTGATGTTAGCAACCATGCTCATCTATTTTTCCTCCAATTTGTTTTACTAAAAAAACATGGATGTTGTTTTTAACTAAAAACAGGAGAAGTGTTTTTCTTCTTTTTGGCATATTTGGATTTTATTTTGTATTTGAAAATATTTATTTCAACATTATGGATCTATAATTAGATCGATTGGGTATTTTGTTAAAATGATTGATTGTGAGTTATGGTGATAGGCTGCTGACAAAAATCACCACTACTCGAAGTAAAAAGCCTTCTCCAGGTAGGAATTTTAACATTCTTTGGCCCGTATTTATACTCCGTTTGCGCCGAATTAGCGTCGTTTTTTTCGACGCAAATTCGGCGCAAAACTAACGCCATATTTATACTTTGGCGTTAGACGCATCTAGCGCCAAAGTATTGGCAAATAGCGTCATTTTTTTGCGTGAACGCCTTCCTTGCGTTAATGAGATGCAAGGAAGGCGTTCCCGTCTAAAAAAATGACGGCGACGCAAATGCGTCGTATTTATACTCCCGGGCAAAAATCACGCCCGGGAGTTGGCGGGTCAAAAAACCCCGCATTTGCGCCACTATTTAACGCCTGGGTCAGGGTAGGCGTTAAGGGGCCTGTGGGCTCAAAATGAGCCCACAGGTGCCCTCCCCTGCCCCCAGGAACCCCCCCTGCCACCCCTGCCCACCCCAGGAGGACACCCAAGGATGGAGGGACCCACCCCAGGGACATTCAGGTAAGTTCAGGTAAGTATAATTTTTTATATTTTTTAATTTTTTTTGGGTGGCATAGGGGGGCCTTATTTGTGCCCCCCTACATGCCACTATGCCCAATGACCATTGGCCAAGGGGGCATGACTCCTGTCTTTACTAAGACAGGAGTCATGAAATGGCGTCTGGGCGTCGTAAAAAAATGGCGCAAATCGGGTTGAGGCGATTTTTTTGTCTCAACCTGACTTGCCCCATTTTAAGACGCCCTAACGTCATTTTTGCCCAACGCCGGCGCTGCCTGGTCTACGTGGTTTTTTTCCACGCACACCAGGCAGCGCCGGTCTGCTTGCGCCGGCTAACGCCATTCCATAAATACGGCGCCCGCATGGTGCTTCAGAATGGCGTTAGACGGCGCTAAATTTTTTGACGCTAAACTGCGTTAGCGCAGTTTAGAGTCAAAAAGTATAAATATGGGCCTTTATATTTAGAATAATGTTTTTTTTTTTTTTAAATGACAATTGTAATTGTGAAAAGGTATTAAAACAGACACCTAAATCTGCATGATTTATGTCATGGTTAGTAATGTACAATGTGTGAGATGTTTTCTAGGTACTCTGAGGTCCCCATTAGTGGAAATTGTTGTATCTTGCCCAATAGCTTTTTACTAATTTCTTTACTTTTTTTTATATTTGAGGATTCAGGCTACCAAAAAGGACAGAGCCATTCTAAGTCTTAGAAACTTTGTTCTATTTTCAATTTTTTAAAGAAATGATAGAAGTTAGGGTGACTCTTCTCAATAGATTTATTAAAGGAGTTATGCCATCCTTCAACAGCATTATTTGTTTTTTTCTCCCCAATCTAAGCAAGCGGAGAGGTAGTTCCACCACTCAATATGACACCTAGGCTTCCTCCTGCGTCCTGACCTGCTCAGATTTCCAATCCAGGTTTTCACAAAGTCATTCAGAACAGGTGCCAATTTTGCCTCATTTTGGACAAAAGAGATTGTGTTATTGATGTGTAGAACTCATCTACACATTAAGAAGGAACAAAGCACAAAGCAGTACTTTTTTTAGTTCGTATTGTAGTCTACTGTCTGATATGAAACCCTCTGCAAAGGATGTTTACTGGATTTTTCTCCAATATGCCTGAGAAAAGTGAAAAAAAATCCCTGAATTTGGGTTTCAGCATAAAGCTTTGTAATCGTATTTATTATTTGTATTTCAAAATCAATAATAATTTTTCCAGGGCTTTTATTTTTAGTCTTGGATTTTACAACTGACAAAAACTAATTATCATATAGAAGATAGGGTTGGTTGGTGAAGGTGACAGTGAGTTCCGGAGGGTTGGTAATGTTAGAGAAAGATTTTGGTGTTGTGTGAGGATTATTGCCTTTTTTGTTCTTTGTATCATATGTCTTCAATTGGGGATAGTGGGCATATTACTAGCAACGTGCATGGGGATGTTTTGTGCAACCTCCCGCTAAACTGAGCCACAGGGATCATTGGAGGTTCATTGGAGGTGGCTGCTAAATATTTAAGTTGTTGTAGATTTTCTATTACTTCTGTCTCCATTGCAGAGGCAAAGTGGTTGTGCTCTGTTGACCTCTCTACAAGGTCACCCAGAGTAATCACTCTGCCTTTGCAATGGGATAAGAAATAGTCTGCACCCCTCCAATGACTCCTCCTCTCAGTTAGCCTTTCCTTACAGTAAATATATCTACCATATTTTAGAGGTCTATTACAGTGCCTTGATTGAATATATTTTGCACAACGAATGGAGTCAATTGTATTTTGTAAGAAAAAGGCAAAAATATGTTTTAAAGTTTTGCATGCATCCTATTTTTTATTCAGTGCACAATTCTTATTTCGGAAGGAAAAATATGTTATATATTTATATAAGCAAATTAAAACCAAAGGTTTAATAATTATAGAAATGACTTTTGTAATGAAATATATTATTCCATGTTGAAAATTAAAGAAATAGTAAGTTGAAAAAAATGGTTATAAATTGTAGTTACCTGCAGATTCCGTGGTTCTTGGATTTCAGTTGTAAATAACTTTTAGTAGGTTTTGTGGGAAGAGATTCACTGTGTTGGTTGTTTTCTTCCAGCTGAAAGTAAAAGTTGGAAATATTTATAAATGAGTGTTTTTTTAAATATCCGTTTTCTTTCACACCTTAGGTGCCAAGGATGTAACGTTTACGTCCTCTGCAGCACCGCTTGGGTGCTGAGGACGTAACCGTTACGTCCTGGACCTGGCACTCAGGGGAAGCGCTAGCGCTCCCCCGAGAGACTCCCACCCTCCTCTCCTGGGTGGGGATGAAAGGGGAATCGCTTGCCCTTCCAACCCCTTCCTCCCTTCCACATGACATCTGATGATATCAGCGCGCGATCGCATGCTGACCTCATCCCAGGTTGCCCCCATCACGCTGGAAGCTGAGCTTCCAGCATGAGTGAAAGAGAAATGCTCGCATTTCTCTTCCGATCAGGGGGTGGGGGACGGCAGAAAGGCATCAAAGGAAAAGAAAGGCTTTTCCTTTCCCTTGATGTATTTCTGAGCATTTCTACAGCCCAATCGTAAAGGGATCGGGCTGCAGAAATGGCCTATTTTGATTTGGACGACCTGCTTCTAGGGGAGGCAGAAGCCACTAGACACCAGGGATCATTTTATTTTTGATTTTTTACATGTGGGGAGCGACCCCTTAGACAAGCGCTCCTCACCTTGGGGCAAATTGCTTTTAGGCCATTTCTGCCCCCCTTGGGGGCAGATCGGCCTATTTTTATTAGGCTAATATGCCCATGGGGGGCAGAAGCCACTAGACACCAGGGATTTTTTTAATGTTAATTTCACACAAGGGGAGCGACCCCTTAGGCAAGGGTTGCTCCCCTTGGGGGCAATTTAATTTTAGGCCATTTCTGCCCACCTTGAGGACAGATCGACCTATTTTTCTTAGGGCAATCTCCTTCTAGGGGGGCAGGTTCCACTAGACATCAGGGATTATTTATTTATGTCAATTTCACACAAGGGGAACAACCCCTTAGGCAAGGGTCACTCCCTGGGGGGCAAGTTTATTTTAGGCCATATCTGCACCCCTTGGGGGCAGATAGGCCTATTTTGATTAGGCCAATCTGCCCCCAGGGGCGGCAGAAACCCCTAGGCACCAGAGATTTAAAAACTTTTTTACAGATGGGGAGTAACCCCTTAGGAAAGGGTCGCTACCGTGGGGAGCAAATTTATTTTAGGCCATTTCTGCCCCATTTGGGGGCAGATTGGCCTATTTTAATTAGGCCAATCTGCCCCGAAGGGGGGCAGAAACCACTAGGCACCAGGGATTGTTTTTTTTTTTTTTACAGAAGGGGAGTGGCCCCTTAGGCAAGGGTCGCTTCCATGGGGGGCCAGATCTGCCTATTTCTATTAGGCCGATCTGCCCCCGGGGGCAGAACCCAGTTAGGTACCAGGGATTGGTGTGTGTGTTTTGTTTGGGGGGCAGCCCCTTGGGCAAGGCACCTCCCCATTGGGGCACATTACTGTTGGCCATTTCTGTCCCTCTTGGGGGCAGATCGGCTTTTTTTTGTAAGGCCGATCTGCCCCCAGGGGGAGCAAAAAGCCCACGAGACACCAGGGAAGAATTTATTTTAAAAAAAGAGGGTGGGGGTATGGCCTTATCCCACCCCAAATAAATGGGAAAAAAGTTGTTCTGCTCACCGGTGGGCAGATGGGGCAATTACCCCCAATCCACTCTCGGGGGTGGGCAGAAAGCCTACTAGATGTCAGGGAATTTAAAAAAAATAAAAAATAATGCCCCCGCCCCAACTGAAAGGGGTAACAGTCTTTCAGCTCTCCCTCTGCATACTAAAAGATCTAATCCCAACGGCAAGCAGGATGACATTTTATTATCTGGGGTTTTGGTTTTACATATGGGCCATGAGAGCTTGGCTAACTCTCGAAATCGTCCCACTTGGAATGGTGAGGGCTGCACTTTTTGGACTTTGGGAAGCTGCCATGTAAAAAAAAACTACGAGACCTAGACACATCTGAAAACTAAACATTTGGGTGATTCCAGGGTGGTGTGCTTACCTGCACCCGCACCATTTTCTTACCCACACTGCCCTGCAAACCTCCAACTTTGCTTGAAATCAAACATTTTCCCCACATTTCTGTGATGGAACCTTCTGGAATCTGCAGGAATCCACAAACTTCCTACCACCCAGCATTGTTGCATTTATACCAATAAAAATTCTGCCCCACTTGTCAGCCTAAAATCGTTTTTTCAAACTGCCCTTTTTGTCCCGCTTTGGTTCCCCCTCAATTTCAACATGTTTTTGGCTCCTCTCTGTCACAGGCACATGGCCCACCTACACAAGTGAGGTATCATTTTTTTTGGGAGACTGAGGGGAATGTTGTGTGGCAGGAAATTTGTGCTGGTGTGGTGATCCCACACAGAAATGTGGGGAATATTAGATTTTTCAGCTAAATTTGAGGTTTGCTGAGGATTCTGTGTAAGAAAACACTGGGGGATCCACACAAGTCAAACCTCTCTGGACTCCCTTGGGTGTCTAGTTTTCAGAAATGTCTGGGTTTGGTAGGTTTCCCTAGATGGCTGCTGAGCTCAGGGCCAAAAACCCAGTTGCCCCCCCACAAAAACTGGGAGTTTTGTATTTGATCATTTTGATGTGTCCACTTAGTGTTTTGGGACACTTCCTGTCACTGCACTAGGCCTACCCACACAAGTGAGGTGCCATTTTTATCGGGAGACCTGGGGGAACACTGAGTAGAAGGAAGTTTGTGGCTCCCTTCAGATTCCAGACCGCTAGGGCACCGAAATGTGAGGAGAAAGTGTATTTTTGTCATATTTTGAGGTTTGCTAAGGATTCTGGTTAACAGAACCTGGTGAGAGTGCCACAAGTTACCCCATCCTGGGTTCCCCTAGGTGTCTAGTGTCCAGAGATATCCAGGTTTGCTAGGTTTCCTTAAGTGCCGGCTGACCTAAAGGGCAAAATCCACATCTAGGCACTTTCCAAAAAACACGCAGATTTCAATGTAAAAATGTGATGTGTCCATGTTGCGTTTCCTGTGACGGGCACTAGGTCTACCCACGCAAGTGAGGCACCATTTTTATCGGGAGACTTGGGGGAACGCAGAATAGCAGAACAAGTGTTACTGCCCTTTGTCTTTCTCTACATTTTTTCCTTCCAAATGTAAGACAGTGTTTAAAAAAGATGCCTATTTGAGAAATGCCCTGTAATCCACATACTAGTATGGGGACAACAGAATTCAGTGATGTCCAAATAACCACTGCTTCTCAACACAGTATTGTGCCCATTTTAGAAATATAAAGGTTTCCTTGATATTTTTCAGTCTTTATATTTCACCAAATGAATTGCTGTATACATGGTATACAATGAAACCCATTTCAAGCTGCAGCTCCTTTAATCGCTGTGGGTACCTAGGGTTCTTGATGAACCTACAAGCACTATGGGGCATATTTATACTCCGTTTGCGCCGAATTAGCGTCGTTTTTTTCGACGCAAATTCGGCGCAAAACTAACGCCATATTTATACTTTGGCGCTAGACGCATCTAGCGCCAAAGTATGAGTAAAGAGCGTCATTTTTTAGCGTGAACGCCTTCCTTGCGTTAATGAGATGCAAGGTAGGCGTTCCCGTCCCAAAAAAAGACTGCGTCGTATTTATACTCCCGGGCAAAAATCACGCCCGGGAGTTGGCGGGGCAGAAAACCCCGCATTTGCGCCACTTTTTAACGCCTGGGTCAGGGCAGGCGTTAAGGGATCTGTGGGCTCAAAATGAGCCCACAGCTGCCCTCCCATGCCCCCAGGGACCTCCCCTGCCACCCTTGCCCACCCCAGGAGGACACCCAAGGATGGAGGGACCCATCCCAGGGACATTCAGGTAAGTTCAGGTAAGTATACATTTTTTTTTTTATTTTTTTTTTTTTTGGCATAGGGGGCCTGATTTTTGCCCCCCTACATGCCACAATGCCCAATGACCATGCCCAGGGGACAGAATTCCCCTGGGCATGGCCATTGGGCAAGGGGGCATGACTCCTGTCTTTACTAAGACAGGAGTCATGTAAATGGCGTCTGGGCGTCGTTTAAAATGGCGCAAATCGGGGTAAGACGTTTTTTTTCGTCAACCTGACTTGCGCCATTTTTAAGACGCCCTAACGCCATTTTTCCCTACGCCGGCGCTGCCTGGTGTACGTGTTTTTTTTTCCACGCACACCAGGCAGCGCCGGTCTGCTTGCGCCGGCTAACGCCATTCAATAAATACGGCGCCCGCATGGCGCTTCAGAATGGCGTTAGCCGGCGCAAAATTTTTTGACACTAAACTGCGTTAGCGCAGTTTAGCGTCAAAAAGTATAAATACGGGCCTATATATCCCTACAACCAGAAGAATCCAGCCGGCGTAACTGTATATTGCTTACAAAATTATTACATATCTGGAAGAAGTTATAGAAGAAACCGTGGACAGAAATGGCATTTTTCACCTCAATTTCAATATTCTTTTTTTATTTTAGCTGTTACTTTATGTAGGAAAATCTTGAAGGATCTACACAAATGAGCCCTTGCTGAATTCAGAATTTTATCTACTTTTCAGACGTGTTTAGCTGTCCGGGATCCAATATTGGCTCCTCACCCATTTCTGCCAATAACTGGAAGGAGGCTGAAAGCACAAAAAATTGTAAAAATGGGGAATGTCCCAGTAAAATGCCAAAATTGTGTTGAAAAATGTGGTTTTCTGATTCAAGTCTGCCTGTTCCTAAAAGCTGTGAAGATTGTGATTTTAGCATTGCAAGCCCTTTGTTGATGCCATTTTCAGGGAAAAAACACAAACTTTCTTCTGCTGCTCTTTTTTCCCATGTTTTGGAAAAAAACTAAATCTTAGCTGTGTTTTGGCTAATTTCTTGGTCTCCTCTAGGGGAACCCACAAACTCTGGGTACCTCTAGAATCCCTAGGATGTTGGAGAAAAAGGATGCAATTTTGGCATGGGTAGCTTTTGTGGACAAAAAGTTATGACTTCCCCAAATAGCTAAAAAAAAGGCTTGGCACCTGAGGGGGGAAAAGGCCTGGCAGCGAAGGGGTGAAAAGGAAAAAACGGTGTAGAGCTCTTTTTTGATATTTTTTTGCAGTAGCTAAATTGGTTTCTCAGCTAAATAAGAATAAATCTAGTGTTTGTAGCTGACGTTTTGTGTCTGCTAAGTAAAAAAACATGTTTTGTTATTTCTGAAACTATGTGGAGATAATGAAAAAAGTGTACATGTTCTGCTAAAACGGATAGTTTACTGATTTGTTACAGTTTTTTTCCTGTAAAAGAAAATATATTTATCTTAGAAAAAAATAAAAGGTGTTTTTATCTGTACCTGCAGATTGCTCGGTTGATTCTTGTGGATTTGATCATTTGTTTCTTGGACTTCTTCTTTTGGTAGCATTTGGATCCCTTACCGTCTAATTTTTCAAAAGTTGTTGAATAGGTGCTTTAGCAAAATTTCTGGAGAGAAGAGGAAAATAATTGTTTGGGGAATATTTTTTAGACCTGTATTTGTAGTTTCCCTTATGTTTTTGCTATATTCTTTCCAGTGGGATTGGAACAGCAATTTTGCCCCCCCAGTCACTGTCTAGCACCTTCCCTGAGGTGAGTACCAAGTGGAGTTAGAAAAGTAACTTTGCTCCCCAGTCACTGTCCAGCCCCTTCCCATAGGTAAGCACCTGGTGGAGTTAGAATAATAATTTCCCCCCTCAGTCACTGTCCAGCATCTTCCCTTAGGTAAGAACCTGGTGGAAGTAGAATAGTAATTTTGCCCTCCAGTCACTGTCCAGCACCTTCCCTGAGGTAAGTACCCAGTGGAGTTAGAATAGTAATTTTGACCCCCCCGTTACTGTCCAGCACCTTCCCTCAGGTAAGTACGCTTCAGAGTTATAATAGTAATTTTGTCCCCCAGTCACTGTCCAGCACCTTCCCAGAGATAAGTACGTTGCAGAGTTAAAATAGTAATTTCCTCCTTCAGTCACTGTCCGCCACCTTCCCTGAGGTATGTACTCAGTAGAGTTAGAAAAGTAATTTTGCCCCCAGTCACTGTCCCTCACCTTTCCTGAGGTAAGTACCTGGTTGAGGTAAAATAGTAACTGCTCCCCAGTCACTGTCCAGCATCTTCCCTAAGGTAAGTACCCGCTGGAGTTAGAATAGTAATTTCCCCCCTCAGTCACTGTCCAGTACCTTCCCTCAAGTAAGTACCCAGAGGAGTTAGAATAGAAATTTTGTCCCTCAGTCACTGTCCAGCACCTTCCCTCAGGTGAGTACCTGGCATATTTAGAATAGTAGTTTTGCCCCCTAGTCACTTTTCAGCACCTTCCTTGAGGTAAGTACCCAGTGGAGTTAGAATAGTAACTTTGGTCTCCAGTCACTGCCCAGCACCTTCCCTGAGGTAAGCACTTGTTAGAGTTAGAATAATAATTTACCCCCTCAGTCACTGTCCAGCACCTTCTCCCAGGTAAGTATCTGGCAGAGTTAGAATAGTAATTTTGCCCCCCCCCCCCCCAGTCACTTTCCAGCATCTTCCCTGATGTAAGCACCCGGTGGAGTTTGGATAGTAATTTTGTTTCCCTGTCACTGTCTAGCACCTTCCCTGAGGTTAGTACTCAGCAGACTTAGAAAAGTAATTTTGGCCCAGTCACTGTCCATCACCTTTCCTGAAGTAAGTACCCAGTTGAGTAAAAAATAGTAACTTTGCTCCCCAGTCACTGTCCACCACCTTTCCAAAGGTAAGTACTCATTGGAGTTAGAACAGTAATTTTCTCCCTCAGTCACTGTCCAGTACCTTTCCTCAAGTAAGTACCCAGCAGAGTTAGAATAGTAATTTATTCCCTCAGTCACTGTCCAGCACCTTCCCTGAAGTAAGTACCCGGTGGAGTTTGAATAGTAATTTTGCCTCCCTGTCACTGTCTAGCACCTGCCCTGAGGTAAGTACTCAGCAGAGTTAGAACAGTAATTTTGCCCCCAGTCACTGTCCTTCACCTTCCCTGAGGTAAGTACTCAGTGGAGATAGAATAGTAACTTTGGTCCACAGTCACTGTCCAGCACTTTCCCTGAGGTAAATACCCGTTGGAGTTAGAATAGCAATTTTCCCTCTCAGTCACTGTCCAGCACCTTCTCTGAATTAAGTACCCAGCGGAGTTAAAATAGTAATTTTGTCACTCACTCACTGTCCAGCACCTTTTCTTAGGTGAGTACCTCGCAGATTTAGAATAGTAGTTTTGCCACCCTGTCACTGTCTAGCACCTTCCCTGAGGTAAGTACCTAGCAGAGTTAGAATACTAATGTTGGTCCCCAGTCACTGTCCAGCAACTTCCCTGAGGTAAGTACCCATTGGAGTTAGAATAGTAATTTTCCCCCTCAGTCATTGTCCAGCACCTTCCCTGAGGTAAGTATCCGGCGGACTTAGAATAGTAATTTTGCTCCCAGTCACTGTCCAGCACCGTCCCTGAGGTAAGTACCCAGTGGAGTTTGAATAGTAATTTTGCTCCCCAGTCACTGTCCAGCACCTTCCCTGTGGTGTGGTAAGTACCCGACGGAGTTAGAATAGTTATTCCCCCCCCCCCCAGTAACTGTCCAGCACCTTCCCTGAGGTAAGTACCTGGTAAAGTTAGAATAGTAATTTTGCCCCAGAGACACTGTCCAGCACCTTCTATGACGTAAGTACCCAGCAGAGTTAGAAGAGTAATTTTGCCCCCAGTCATTCTCCACCCGGTGGAGTTAGAATGCTGTGTTTGCTCCCAGTTCACTGTCCAGTACCTTCTCTAAGATAACTACCATACAAAGTTACAATAGTAATTTTCCCCCTTCTCACTATCTAGCACTACGTTTTGAATGTTTTTTGTTTTATTTTGTAATAGTGCTAACAAAGCTACATTTCAACATACTTTTCAAACAACATGTAAATCTTTTTATCATAATGTGTTATTAAACCTTTCTTTATTTAGTGTAAGATTTATCCTCATTTTTTTAAATAGTTAATTATAGTTTCTTTACCTGATTTTAACAAGACATCGATTTGCAGTATTTGGTAAAACCTCCTTTTATATCAATATAAATATATAATTTGGCAAGAGTTAACATTTCTTTTAAGTAGCGTACACTTGCATTACACTTACTTGAAATGATATGTGGCAGTCTTTTAACAGATGTATGTGTTTGCTTTCTCAGGTGTTGTTGATGCATGTGGTCACTTTAGACAGCAGTGTACCTCTGGAGACAAGATGGTGGACAACAGTTTGATAGTGTTTATTTGTGGGTGAATGATAATTTTAAGTAAAATATGTTTTGGAATCCTGTTTTTTTTAATTTTCTTGCTAACTAAGTGCCTCATTAAAACTTTGGTGGTCCCACCATGGACCACCAAAGCCACAGGGAGGACACCACTTTCAAGTTGGTGGCACCCCCGTCGTATTGCAATATTTTTGCCGGGCTGACAGGCGGGAACATTGTACTACGTTGTTCCCATCGGGCCCGGTGGAAACAGTGCTACAGCATTATCCTCTGCTCCCTTACCATAGCACCCAGCACCCTTGGAATGCACACTGCCTGCACATTCCAACAATGCTGGGCTGTGGGGCCCCTCCACCACCCACTCCATGGGCAAAGGCAGTACAGGGGCCCCCTGTGGTCCCCAGCACTGGCTTACTGCCACCCTTTCCATGGCAGAGCCCCATCCAAGGAATGCTGATGGTAAGTGGGGTTGTGATCAGCACAGTGGCGCTGAGTTCACTGCCTCTGTGGCTGAGCACAACCCTGACCGCTGTCAGTCCGTCGGGAACCATGTTCCTGGCAGTGACTACAGTCCCCTTGTGGTCCAACCGCCATGGCCGTAATGTGGCAGTCATACCACCTGGAGTGTGGCGTTTCTGACCGTCACTGCGAGTCTCGCAGTCCTTGGACTACTGGACTCGTAATTAACCCCTAAATGTATACTTCTTTTGTTAGTGTATAAATTACAGTTGGACCTTCTTGGTAGCATTTGTCAGCCAATTTGATGGGGGACAACAGTGTTAGAAGTCATAGAAATAGAGAAAAGACAGCTGTTTTAATCATTTTCATGTAAATTGAAAATGTGATGTAGATGCTAATGATATGATTTTGAATATATAACATGTTTTTAAAAATATACAAAATGAGTGAAGCATGTCCACATGTAGGTTTGAATATTAAGGAGTGTTTAATGTTTTTTCCAATTTATTTTTCACACATAGATAGATAAACTTTCAAATTTGTGGTACATGTTTGCATGGTAGCGGTGTGCTTGGTGTCTGTGTGCGTTGTAATGGTAGTTATAGTTTTTCCCCGATACCTGTACATTGTGGTGACATGCGTAGTAATTGAATGCGTGGTAGTACCTAATGCGTGGTTATGGTCATGTTCTAAAGTCATGCGTTGTAGATCCATCATTCATCCGGCTGACGTATTGAATTCCTGATGTTATTCCTTTGGTTTTATGAGGAATGTAGTTTGTTATTGAAGAAGTGTTAAATTGTTTTAAAAGGATGCTGCTTTATCAAGGGAAAAGAGATTATGCCTAATCCTCGCCTCTGGTCCTGACATAGAATCTATCTACACTACTGGAGTAGTACACGTCACATTAACTTAAAAAGCACAACGTACCACTACAGCTCTATCATAAATAATCATTAAAGTCGAAAGAAGACAAACATGTACATGTAGAAAGTTATACATACACCATTAATATAAAGGTAATCACACTGAAGTAAAAAAATTTAGACACAAACATGGAATGGCATGTAATCTGAGTTATGAGAAAAGCTTAGGAACTCGGATAATCAATGTTGGTCTGGCAACAAGTCACATTTGGTGAACATGCATATACTACCATACAGGTACATGTATAGATTTAGAACCACCACCAGGTGAACAAACATTGCTACACTATTGTAGGAGGCTGGACTGGCTTGTAGTGAGTACCAAGGGGTACTTGCACCTTGCACCAGGCCCAGTTATCCCTTATTAGTGTATAGGGTGTCTAGCAGCTTAGGCTGATAGATAATGGTAGCTTAGCAGAGCAGCTTAGGCTGAACTAGGAGACGTGTGAAGCTACTACAGTACCACTTAGTGTCATATGCACAATATCATAAGAAAACACATTACACAGTTATACTAAAAATAAAGGTACTTTATTTTTATGACAATATGCCAAAGTATCATAGAGTGTACCCTCAGTGAGAGGATAGGAAATATACACAAGATATATATACACAATAGCAAAAATATGCAGTATAGTCTTAGAAAACAGTGCAAACAATGTATAGTTACAATAGGATGCAATGGGGAAACATAGGGATAGGGGCAACACAAACCATATACTCCAAAAGTGGAATGCGAACCACGAATGGACCCCAAACCTATGTGACCTTGTAGAGGGTCGCTGGGACTATTAGAAAATAGTGAGAGTTAGAAAAATAACCCTCCCCAAGACCCTGAAAAGTGAGTGCAAAGTGCACTAAAGTTCCCCTAAGGACAAAGAAGTGGTGTTAGAGGAATAATGCAGGAAAGACACAAACCAACAATGCAACAACTGTGGATTTCCAATCTAGGGTACCTGTGGAACAAGGGGACCAAGTCCAAAAGTCACAAGCAAGTCGGAGATGGGCATATGCCCAGGAAATGCCAGCTGTGGATGCAAAGAAGCTTCTACTGGACAGAAGAAGCTGAGGTTTCTGCAGGAACGAAAAGGGCTAGAGACTTCCCCTTTGGTGGACGGATCCCTCTCGCCATGGAGAGTCGTGCAGAAGTGTTTTCCCACCGAAAGAACGCCAACAAGCCTTGCTAGCTTCAAATCGTGTGGTTAGCGTTTTTGGACGCTGCTGTGGCCCTGGAGGGACCAGGAGGTCGCAAATTGGACCAGGGGAGAGAAGGGACGTCGAGCAAGACAAGGAGCCCTCTCAGCAGCAGGTAGCACCCGGAGAAGTGCCAGAAACAGGCACTACGAGGATGCATGAAACGGTGCTCACCCGAAGTCACACAAAGGAGTCCCACGTCGCCGGAGACCAACTTAGAAAGTCGTGCAATGCAGGTTAGAGTGCCGTGGACCCAGGCTTGGCTGTGCACAAAGGATTTCCGCCGGAAGTGCACAGGGGCCGGAGTAGCTGCAAAAGTCGCGGTTCCCAGCAATGCAGCCCAGCGAGGTGAGGCAAGGACTTACCTCCACCAAACTTGGACTGAAGAGTCACTGGACTGTGGGGGTCACTTGGACAGAGTTGCTGGATTCGAGGGACCTCGCTCGTCATGCTGAGAGGACACCCAAGGTACCGGTAATGCAGCTTTTTGGTGCCTGCGGTTGCAGGGGGAAGATTCCGTCGACCCACGGGAGATTTCTTCAGAGCTTCTGGTGCAGAGAGGAGGCAGACTACCCCCACAGCATGCACAAGCAGGAAAACAGTCGAGAAGGCGGCAGGATCAGCGTTACAGAGTTGCAGTAGTCGTCTTTGCTACTATGTTGCAGGTTTGCAGGCTTCCAGCGCGGTCAGCAGTCGATTCCTTGGCAGAAGGTGAAGAGAGAGATGCAGAGGAACTCGGATGAGCTCTTGCATTCGTTATCTAAAGTTTCCCCAGAGACAGAGACCCTAAATAGCCAGAAAAGAGGGTTTGGCTACTTAGGAGAGAGGATAGGCTACTAACACCTGAAGGAGCCTATCAGCAGGAGTCTCTGACGTCACCTGGTGGCACTGGCCACTCAGAGCAGTCCAGTGTGCCAGCAGCACCTCTGTTTCCAAGATGGCAGAGGTCTGGAGCACTCTGGAGGAGCTCTGGACACCTCCCAGGGGAGGTGCAGGTCAGGGGAGTGGTCACTCCCCTTTCCTTTGTCCAGTTTCGCGCCAGAGCAGGGCTAAGGGGTCCCCTGAACCGGTGTAGACTGGCTTATGCAGAATTGGGCACATCTGTGCCCAAGAAAGCATTTCCAGAGGCTGGGGGAGGCTACTCCTCCCCTGCCTTCACACCATTTTCCAAAGGGAGAGGGTGTCACACCCTCTCTCAGAGGAAGTTCTTTGTTCTGCCATCCTGGGCCAGGCCTGGCTGGACCCCAGGAGGGCAGATGCCTGTCTGAGGGGTTGGCAGCAGCAGCAGCTGCAGTGAAACCCCAGGAAGGGCAGTTTGGCAGTACCAGGGTCTGTGCTACAGACCACTGGGATCATGGGATTGTGCCAACTATGCCAGGATGGCATAGAGGGGGCAATTCCATGATCATAGACATGTTACATGGCCATATTCGGAGTTACCATTGTGAAGCTACATATAGGTAGTGACCTATATGTAGTGCACGCGTGTAATGGTGTCCCCGCACTCACAAAGTTCAGGGAATTGGCTCTGAACAATGTGGGGGCACCTTGGCTAGTGCCAGGGTGCCCTCACACTAAGTAACTTTGGACCTAACCTTTACCAGGTAAAGGTTAGAAATATAGGTGACTTATAAGTTACTTAAGTGCAGTGTAAAATGGGTGTGAAATAACGTGGACGTTATTTCACTCAGGCTGCAGTGGCAGGCCTGTGTAAGAATTGTCAGAGCTCCCTATGGGTGGCAAAAGAATTGCTGCAGCCCATAGGGATCTCCTGGAACCCCAATACCCTGGGTACCTTAGTACCATATACTAGGGAATTATAAGGGTGTTCCAGTAAGCCAATGTAAATTGGTAAAATTGGTCACTAGCCTGTTAGTGACAATTTGAAAGAAATGAGAGAGCATAACCACTGAGGTTCTAATTAGCAGAGCCTCAGTGAGACAGTTAGGCACCACACAGGGAACACATACATATAGGCCACAAACTTATGAGCACTGGGGTCCTGACTAGCTGGGTCCCAGTGACACATAACAAACATACTGAAAACATAGGGTTTTCACTATGAGCACTGGGCCCAGGCTGGCAGGATCCCAGTGAGACAGTGAAAACACCCTGACATACACTCACAAACAGGCCTAAAGTGGGGGTAACAAGGCTAGAAAGAGGCTACTTTCTCACAACTATGGAATGTGTCATAGTTTACAACTCCTCACCAGAGGGCTATGCGGGGAACATACTTCATCCCCTCTCAATTTTGTTTTCAATGTCTAAGGGCCTCATTAAGGGTGTGGTGGTCCAAGGATCGCCACACTCATGTTGGCAATCAGACTGTCTCAGTCCGGCAGTCCGAACACCCAATTACGACTTAGGTGGGTGGATCTGCCTAAAGATCCCAATGGGGTGACGGCTGTCAGGCTTGCAACTAGCAATGGTGGTGCTGAATTTAGCACCATCTGGCTGATTACAACCCCACTTTTTGCCAGCCTTTTCATGGCAGGGCTGCTGCCAAGAAATGGCTGTCAGAAAGCCAGTGAGGGGGCCCTCCTGCCCAGCGCCGTCGGAATGCGCTTTGCAGACAGTGCGCATTCTGAGGGTGCTGGAGTGCTAGGATATTGGCCTTGGCTCCAATAAAGGAGCCGAGGCCAGTATCATAGCACTGTTCCCATAGATCAGCCTGGCAAAATCGCATATTGCAATTTTCCTGCCACATTCTAATACGCACAGGGGATGCCACCACCATGGCGGTGGCATCCTCCCCACAACTTTGGCATTCCCGTGGTGGGACCACCAACGTCATAATCAGGCCCTAAGTGTGCTGTATTCAGTAGCACACTTACAACCAGGAACATGCCTCAGTAGGTTCCATATGTACTGGAAGTTATGCCTTCCTGCACCAAAAATAACCTGCCTGCAAAGCAGGCACCCTTGCAGCATTATGGAAGGGTGGCTCTATTGGTACAAATTAGTCAAAACTGTATCAGCCCTAGGAAAGGACAGGAATACTACATATAAGGAGGAATATGGAGCATTCTAGCCCTTTCCCTTACACACCATGCAGGCTAGCAAGGTGCTTTGCTGCGTTGCAAACATGTATTCAACATGTGGCTGTTTGTGTGCATCACTGTGCAGACACGTAAATCTGCAATATGTATCCATACCCACATATATTGCATATTGTTTATTAATGCTAAACTATATTGCTGAAAAACATCTACGCATATTGTTGAATCCTTCCACGGGAAGATAAATCAGACAGCATCAACATATGAGTTGGGTGGCCCTTAGCGTTGCTGTAGTTGAGCCACTGCATGGCCCTTAGCATTGCTGTAGTTGGACCAATGCAAGGCCCATAGCATTGCTGTATTTGGGCCACTGCATGGGCTTTTGCATTACTGCATGAGTATTACTCTGTGACTATTTGCCCTGAGCTACATATGTCACTGCATAGGTAACATATGCATTACGTGGCTTTTTGTGATGCAATATATAGGCCCTCATTACAACCCTGGTGGTCAAAGACCGCCAGGGCTGTTTTGGAGGTTGTACTGCCAACAGGCTGGCGGTACAAACTCGCATATTACGACCGCGGCGAAAGCGGCGCGGTCGCACTGCCAGGACAGGCAGTTTTCCGCCACAGTGGTCCCGGCGGATTTAATCCTCCAGGGCAGCGCTGCTTGCAGCGCTGCCCAGGGGATTTCGAGTCCCCTTCCCGCCAGCCTTTCCATGGCGGTAGGAACGGCCATGGAAAGTCTGGCGGAAAGGGGAGTCGTGGGGCCCCCTGGCACAGCCCCACACAGCTTTTAACTGTCTGCACAGCAGACAGTGAAAAGCGCGAAGGGTGCAACTGCACCCGTCGCACAGCCGCAACACCGCCGGCTCCATTTGGAGCCGGCTCCCATGTTGCAGCCCACATCCCTGGGCCGGCGGGTGGAAACTCTGTGGGGCGGGGATGTCATAATGGTCACTGCGGGAGTACGGCTGTATTGGCAGCCGCACGGCGGTTACAACTTGGCGGGCGGCGGTTGCCGCCCGCCAATGTTGTAATGAGGACCATAGTCCATTTGTGTCCCGTTAGCGTTGCTGCATAAGTGTGACTGCGTGACTATGTGCCTTGTGCTATATAGGCCGCTGTATAGGTAACATATGCGTTGTAGGGCTCTTTGCGATGCATTAAATAGGCCACTGCATAAGTATAGAATTGCCCCTTGCGTTGGTTGGGTGTGAGTATAGCCTAACGCAATGTACATTTGTGTACCAATGCATCAGAAAAATCAATGTAAATTACAACAACCTGCCTGTCACACTCAGAAAATGATGGAATGGGTGTGGCTGCTTACCAGGAAGTGTATATCAGTGTGTGTTGGTTGGTACTGGTGGTGTGAGGACTGCTGTGAGAGTTTGTTGAATTTTTGCCTGTTTCTGGAGGAATGTGTGTCCGTTCTGTCCCTGTTAAGTATATTTGAGTAGTTTTTGTGTCTAAGTGTTGTTTATTTTTACTTTTAATTGTATCCTTATTGATGAGTGTTTGTCTATTTTGGGGTAATATTCACTTAGGTTTAGTTAGGGTTAAGGAGAAATAGGGCTTGTGCCATTGGGGCCATGTCTGGGAAGGGGAAAGAAAAAAAATTCGCAAAGGCAGAAGTTGGTGTTTGATCTTGCTAGTCATTCACTTCTTGCTGTAGGTGCTGGCTGCAGGAGGAAGGGTGAGCAAAGGTTACAGACCCAATGATCATAAGGATCGCTGGGAGTGGAAGTGGTGGCACATGGCCAAGGTGACTCATGAGGAGTGCTCAATGTCACAGCTAAAGCAGTGTTGGGCAGACAAAGGTCCTCATTACGACCCTGGCGGTAATTTGGGGAAAGGTACTACCAACAGGCTGGTGGTACCTTTTCCCAAATTATGACAGTGGCGGTTTGGCTAAAGCCAAACCGCCAATGTACCACTCCAGCCGCCAGAGTGGTAACGGCCACTGGGCTGGAGACTTCGGTCTCCAGCCTGGCGGCCGTCACAATCCCACCCTTGGGATTATGACCCCGCCTACCGCCATGGTTTTTGTGGCAAGCGTACCGCCACGTAAACCATGGTGGTAGGCATTATCAGTGCCAGGGAATTCCTTCCCTGGCACTGATAGGGGTCTCACTCATGCCCTTCCCCCTCCCCCTCTCCAGAGTCCTCCCCCACCCTCCCCCTCCCTGTCCTGCTCCCCCACATTTACACACACGCACACATACACAATCATACACACACGCATACCCACATCCACCCACGCATGCACACATACACACCCACGCACCGCAACACACACCAACGTACAGTGTCGCACACATGCATTCCCAACACACAACATACACATACACTCACATTCAGTAATTCGCGCACTCTTTCAACGTGACTCACACCCGCATGGATGCACCCCCCCACACACACAACACCCTCACACACACACACTCACCACCCTACACACCACTCTCCTGTCGGAGAACCCGACTGACCTGATTGCCGGGGTCCTCCGGCAGCAGACAGGATGCAGCGCTGCTGTCAGCAGCAGCGTCTGCCAGCAAAACACCGCCAGGCCGTATCATTGCTCAAGATACGGTCGGCGGTGTTTTGCTGGTGTGGTGCTGCTGCTGACAGCAGCACCACCTTACCACCATCCACCGCCATTACCATCAACAGTATTCCGCCAGCCTTCTGACGGAATTCCGTCGAGGGTCATAATGCGGGTTGGTTGGCTGGTAGCCATGGCGACCGTATGTTGGTGGCCGTCGCTGTGGCGGTAGGCGGCAGTTACCGCCAAAGTTGAAATGAGGGCCATAATTTCCTGTGAGGCTGATGTGCTGGACCTGCTGGGTTTGGAGATTGGAGGCTCCATAGGTATGTATTAATGTATCTACCATCAGCATGTAGTAATGCAGATAACTTAGTTAATGTACATATCATGATCGAAATTTAATTTCAATGTGTGGATGTCTTGTCACACAAGGCAAGAAAGAGTGAAACCAGGTGGCAGATGTATCAAACTGTCACACAAAGCAGCACATCTGGCATAAATGATGTGTTGCATTACAGGGAGATAGCACTCTTGAAGCTAAGCAATGCAAAACAACCCTTTGCCCAAATGAGGGTAATTAGTTAGCAATATCCAACACTTGGGGATGAAAATGTAATGGGATTTGTAATTTATTACTGTTTTACATCACTGATGTGACAAAAACCTTAGACAATAAGTGGCTAAATAAGCCCTATATGGCTAGATTCACGATGCAGATCATTATCCACACTGCATGAGGTATAAGGTATTGTGTGTATGTGTAAGCTGTGTACGTACCGGGGGCACAATTATTAATATTTCATGCAGCACACCATGTCTCCTTGCTGTGCTGCGTGAAATTAAAAGAGCAAGAATGCGTCATACTTAGCATATTATGGTGCCTTCCTGCCCGTTCCTAGTGCTGGCACACTTTTGGCTGCCTAGTGCCAATGCTTGCACCCTTGCATCATGGTGCAGGGGGCCTGTGGTGAAGCTTCTCAGCAGTTCTTACTACATCGCATGCATGGGTATAATTTTGTCTTATGATGTAAGACATTTCTGACCTTTCAGCTCCAGGCAATCAGCCCTACGAGGTGGCTAGGTGCGTTCCATGGTCTGAAAATGTATACATATGTGTAAGGGTGTCTAAATGTGCCATTACACTGATATGTTGTTAGAAATGGGGTCTTTGGTTGGCAGTCAGGTTACCAAGGACCCTCACTCTAGTCAGGGTAAAGGAGAATCACCCTCAGTTAACCCCCGCTCACTCCCTTGGTAGCTTGGCATGAGCAGGCAGGCTTAACTTCAAAAGCAAGGTGTAAAGTATTTGTACTAACACACACAGTAACTCAGTGAAAACACTACAAAATGACACAACACAGGGTTATAAAAATAGATAATATTTGTCTAAACAGAACAAGACCAAAATGACAAACATCCGGCATACACAACTCAAGTTATGAATTTTAAAAATAATAAGAGTCTTAGGCCCTCATTACAACTTTGACCGGTGGCAAACTTCCGCGGGGGCCATTTCAACATCCCTGCTGGGCCGGCGGGCAGAAACCGAGTTTCCGCCCACCGGCCCAGAGGGATGTCGGCCGCAACACGGGAGCCGGCTCCAAATGGAGCCAGCGGTGTTGCGGCGGTGGGACGGGTGCAGTTCCACCCGTCGCGCATTTCACTGTCTGCTACACAGACAGTGAAATGCTCCATGGGGCCGTGGCAGGGGGCCCCGTAACTCTCCTTTCCGCCAGCCTTTTCATGGCGGTTACTACCGCCACGAAAAGGCTGGCGGACGGGGGACCCCTAATCCCCTGGGCAGCGCTGCCCTGGAGGATTAAAACCGCCAGGACCAACGTGGTGGTAAACCTCCGGTCCCAGCAGTGCGACCGCAGCGCTTCCGCTGCCGTCTTAATTGCATGGATTGCACCGCCAGGTTGTTGGCGGTGCGTCCGACGAAACAGCCCTGGCGATCTTTGATCGCCAGGGTTGTAATGAAGGCCTTAATCCTTAGAAAACAGTAAGAACACTGTTATCGCACAAAAGTACCTGTGTAGCATCAAAATAAAGCTGCATGGGTAAGTGTGCATCAAAAAAGGGCAGCGATTCGTCGATTTCTCACTCGCAAGCGAGACCGTGTGTCGCAACTCCTCCAGTTGGGTCGGCGTGCATCGCTTCTCCTCTCCCGCAAGAGAGCGATGAGCTGATCCGGACAGGCACTTTGGGTCCAGGCAGGCTTAGTGTTGATGCTTTGAAATCCGGTTGCACGGTGTCAAGAAACTGCTCTGTGTGGGGGCTTGCGTCATTAACAGCAGCCGCTGCGGGTGTTGCACGGCATTTCTCCTTCCACATTTCGTTGATCTCCCAACCGCAATGCAGGTGGAGCGTTGATTTTAGCTGCAAGGCTGGCGGCGTGTCATTTATCAGCCACGAGGCAGGTGGTGTGTCAAATGTTTCCCCACACGGCGGTCCTTGCATGGATTTCTGTCCCTTTCTACCATCGTCACCTTTCCAGGACCAAGAGACAGGTTAGGGCACCACTTGGCAGGCAGGACTCTCAGTAGATATCCTAGGTGCTGGTTCCTGAAGTAATCTGATTTTCAGGGGGTTTTGGGTGCTCTTCTTATACCCCTGTCTGCCTTTGAAGTAGGCCTACTATAAAAAGAGAAGTCTCTGTTGTTTTCAAGATCCTGCTTTGCCTAGGGCAGGCCCCAGACACACACCAGGGGGTTGGAGTCTGCATTGTGTGAGGGCAGGCACAGCCCTTTCAGGTGTAAGTGACCACTCCTCCCCTCCCCTCAGCCCAGATGGTGCATCAGGATATGCAGGCTACACCCCAGCTCCCTTTGTGTCACTGTCTAGAGTAGAGGTGCAAACAGTCCAACTGTAAAACTGACTCAGACAGGCAATCCACAAACAAGTAGAATGGTTTAAGCAAGAAAAATGCCTACTTTCTAAAAGTGCCATTTTCAAACACGCAATGTAAAAACCAACTTCACTAAAAGATGTATTTTTAAATTGTGAGTTCAAAGACCCCAAACTCCATATGTCTATCTGCTCCGAAAGGGAATCTGAACTTTAATAATATTTAAAGGCAGCCGCCATATTAACCTATGAGAGAGATAGGCCTTACAACAGTGAAAAACGAATTTGGCAGTATTTCACTGTCGGCGCATGTAAAACACATAAGTACATGTCCCACCTTTAACATACATTGTACCCTGCCCATGGGGCTACCTAGGGGTGCCTTACATGTATAAAAAGGGAAGGTTTAGGCCTGGTCAAATTGTCAGTTTAAAACTGCATTCACAGACACTGCAGTGGCCGGTCTGAGCCATATTTAGAAGGCTACTAATGTGGGTGGCACAACCAGTGCTGCAGGCCCACTAGTAGCATTTGATTTGCAGGCCTTGGGCACCTCTAGTGCACTTTACCAGGGAATTACTGGTAAATCAAATATGCCAATCATGGATAAGCCAATGTACACATACATTTTATACAGGGAACACTTACACTTTAGCACTGGTCAGCACACAGAAACAACCTGAGAAGTAGAGGCAAAAAGTTTGGGGAGACCATGCCATTGATGCCAAGTCTAACATATGTCATAGTGCTTAGTTTAGATTTAAAAGTCTGTGTAGTTTTTTTTAATTTACGTATAAGATTGCAAAACAATAATAGAATAACAATTATACATCTCAGCGTGAGTGCATACAATCGTATTTCCTTAATCACAGCAGCTTGAAGTGACACACCGTATAAACATGCTACATTGGGATTATCAGCACTCTGAATTATATAAACATTAAATAAGAATCAAAAGAACTATGACATGGGCCAAGTGTAACGGTTCATCGTTTGAGTCGTAGCCCTTATGCAGCGATGTGGCCAAAAACAGAGGAATACTACATCTCTATCAATTAACATCCAATCTATATCTAGGCCTTAATGAAAAGAGGAATTATAATAGTCTGTATAAGCGAATGAAACAATAATACAAATATAAACAATGAAAATAACCTACTTGGTGTTTAAGAGGTGAGTCACTAGAGATCATTCGTCATACTGATTGCTGAGTGTCTATTCTTGAGTCATACATATGAATATTACAGCTAGAGAGGAGGGGAAGGTGGAGTGAACAGGTGATATTCATATCAGGTCTGTTTCTGAGTGGGGGAGGGCAATGAGAAACATCATCGTCCATACTATGGAGAGCAGCTCATATGGGTGAACTGTATTAAAGACATATATATATATATATATATATATATATATATATATATATATATATATATATATATATATATATATATATATATATATATATAGTGACCCTATCTATTACTGGCTTGGGTGTTCTCACAACGTTTAACTTCCGGTTCATTAGTGGACAACTTATTTTCCATTTTCACCAAGTAGGTGTCCCACAATGTAATCCCACCTGCCCCGCCCCGTACACGCCTATCATGCTCCAATGCACTGGCTTCTGCCATGGCCCAATGCAATACCACTCAAAGCTAGTTCAATACATCACGGGGTTGCGATGCTTTCCACGCCATGGCGATCATTCGTTTAAACAGTATAAAAGCAAGATACACAAATTTCAGATAACACCTGTTCTGTTTAGACCTTTTGGTTATCCCTAACAAGCAGAGGAGTGGATCTAAAGGAAGGGATATATCTACGATGTCAGATACATGTTGTGTAATATGCGCCCAGGTGTCACGTATCTCGGCACATTCCCAAGTCATGTGCAGAAAGGTGGCGTCATCGTGGCCGCATCTTGGGCATGTCAACAGGGCTTCTGGAAATATACGGCGAAGACTGTGAGGGGATAGATATGTTTGATGGGCATAATTAAAATGCGTAAATTTCAGTCTGGCATTAAGTGAGACATATCGTACCTGTTTCAGTGCCATTGTCCACTGTTGGTCCGTTAAGTCAACTCCCAATCCCCTATCCCATCTAGCCTTGCTGCGAGGATGAGGTGTAGCCAGTGTTGCACTTAATAAGGTGTATAATTTAGTTACTGCCCTCCTCGTACCTCCCTGCGTCAATAAATAAGGTAGTCCCGTGTGTTTTGGTGGTTCTAAAGGACCTGCCTGCCAGATTTGATGGACAACGGCGTGTAGAGCTGCGTGGGCAAGGAACTGTCTGGGGTCTAAACAAAATACTGTGCGGAAAGTCCGAAAGGGACGCAATCGCCCATCTCCAAATAACTCACCCATGCGAGACACCCCACCCTCCCGCCATGCGCAAAAGTTATATATTTGCTCAAGGTCAAGAACCCGGGCATCTCCCATAGCGGGAGCTCCGGGGAATAGGGAAACGGCTGTCGCCGTCGCTGACTGTTCCCAACCCATGTTACTGCCGCTGTACATAGTAACAACCCCGCAGTTGCCTTGTTTTTATTACGTCGGAAGAGCCAATGCAGCACTCCCGTTCCTCCCGTCATATGCCTGACCATAGCCCCTTCCAGTGTTGGGGTCTCAGTTAGCTAAGTAATAATCCACTGCAGCTGCGCCGCTGCATAGTATCGATCAATATCTGGAATTGCCATACCCCCCTCCCGCAGCGGGCACTCCAGTACCTCCAATGAGACCCTCTTACGTCCCGAACCCCATATAAGTGTAGCCATCAAACTGCGTATAGCAGTAAAGAATATCTTGCCGGGCAGAATTGGTATTGCTAGGAACAGATAAAGCAATCTAGGAAGTATTAGCATTTTCACAATGGCTGCTCTACCCATAGGGGAGAGGGGCAGATGCATCCAGAAGGGCAAAGACCCCCGGATAGAGGACAATGCTTTATTATAGTTGCCCTTGACTTAGTCAGTGGCAATGTGATATATATCAATGCCTAAATAGCGGAAACTTCCGGTCACCCAGAAAAGCCTGCCTTGAGTAGATGATTGGTTCTCTAGTTCACTGCTCTTATGCAGAGGGAATACACAGGATTTACTCCAGTTCACTTGAAGGCCTAACAGATTACTGAATTGGTTTAAGATTGTAAATAATCCGGCCAGGGCAGTATTCGCATGGTGTAGGTAAATTAAGACATCATCGGCATATAAGGAAGTAATATGCCACTGACCGTCTGCCCATAAGTCCCACACACTGTCCTCCCGCCTCAGGCGCATCGCAAAGGGCTCCATGGCTATAGCAAAAAGTACCAGTGATAGTGAGCATCCCTGCCGCGTCCCTCTCTGAACGGGAAAGGAGTCGGACACGCATTGTCCAGTGCGGACTCTAGCTCGGGTGCTGTATAAAAAAGTTTGATCCATCATAACATCTGGGGACCCAGTCCAAAGCGTTTTAGCGTCCACATCAGATAAGGCCATCCTATTGTATCAAACGCCTTTTCAAAATCTAAAGACAACGCTACTGGACGTCTTTCTCAGAGACTGCATCAATGAGGTGACATAACCCATTAACATTACAATGGGTGGACCTATTGGGCACAAAACCATTTTGATCGGGATGGATCAAGGAGGGAAGTAAGGTGAGCAACCTATTGGCCAGTACTTTGCTCAAAATTTCATAATCTACATTTAGCATGGATAAGGGTTGATAGGAGCTAACTTCCAGTGGATCTTTACCAGGTTTAGGAAGGACCACAATAAGGGCTTCATTCAAGGATGGGGGGAGTTCCCCTAGTTGGTACGGTGCATCATACAAAGCCAGTAATCTAGGTGCGAGAGAGGCCCCATACGTAGTGTAAAACTCTAAAGGCAGCCCGTCTAGTCCTGGGGTCTTCCCACTGGCTATTTGTTGTATTACTAATTGCACTTCATCTAGCTGAATAGACTGTTCTAAGCCCAGTCTCTGCTGCTGTGTGAGGGTAGGCAGGGAAAGATCATGCAACATCGGATGACAATCAAACGTGGCAGGGGCCGTACATACCGTATATAGCGCCTTACAATAGTGAACAAAGGCTGCATTAATCGCCTCCTGAATATGGACCACTACACCCCCCTCATTTCGGAATGCACCCATCACTGTTCGTGGTGTTTCGGAGCGCAACAACCAAGCCAAGATACGTTGTGGTTTATCTCCCTCTTTGTGTTGTTGAAGGGACTATGCTTTATAATATAGCCTACCTATTCTGCTCGAGACCTCTCGGTATTGGCGATGTTGAGTGGATAACAGTGGTCACGCCAAGGGATCAGTTGTAGCTGCTTTCTCAAGTTGACGGATCTCTCGTTCAAGCATCCCTACACTGTGTGTAAGGGCCGATTTCGCTCCCCAAGAGGCGGTCATGCAGTGGCCGTGTATCACTACTTTCATTGCATCCCACTCTATTCTCGTGTCCCCCATAGAACCGTCATTGTGTTGAAATAATTCTGTTATGGTGGTACCTAGCTGGGTTTTGTAGGGCGTATCTTGTAGTGCCGCCATTTGTAGCCTCCACATTGGAATTCTCGGTCTGGCCGCCCTCATTTGAATGTTACCTTAAGAGGATTATGATCAGACCAAGTCCTACCTAAATATTCAGAGTTGCAGATACGGGGCCACATAAGTGAGTCACAGAAAAGATAATCTAGCCTAGTATGTATATGGTAGCCTGGCACATAGTAAGAATATTCCATGTCGTCAGGGTGTTGCAAGCGCCAGATGTCGTGTAAATGCATTGATTGTGACCATTGTTGAAAATGCTTGGTAGCCTGCAGGCCTGGGGTATTCAGTAGGGGAGGCAGCGATCGGTCTAGCAAGGTATTCTGGATACAGTTAAAGTCACATCCCCATAAGCTGGGAGCATTGGGGTCTTGTAGGAGGGTGGGGGTCAAGTCACTTAAGAACAGTCCTTGCATGGTGTTGGGACTATATATTGAACTCAGTAGAATAGGATGTCCATCAAGATGATCTTCCAACAAAACACATCTCCCATTACGATCAATATGCGTCCTAACTGTAGGGAATGGGACCTCTGGTGCTATCCAAATTAGTGCGCCCAGAATAACCTGTACCATATATCTGACCTTTCCATCGGCGATGGAGCTTAACCAATTCCCCATAGGTCAAATGTGTCTCTTGTAGACATGCGATATGTATGCGGCGTCTTCTAAGATAGGAGTAGATTCAGTATTGTTTAACGGGGTTACCCATACCACGGATGTTCCAGGTTAACATAGCGTATTCTGTAGCAAATGGAATAGAAACAAAACATACTCCAGCACTTGCCCCTCCCACACTCTGATCGCTAATAAGTGGGACTCAACCATCTTCGTTCTGAGCACCAAGTATATACAAATAACAACAAACATCATAACAACTTCCGGAACCCAGGCCTGAACCTCAACAGACATCATGCCACATCCCCATAAAGATAATACTAATAAGTATAGAACTAAAAAATACACATGTTCCTTCGGTAAGAATTCCACACGCAATGTCCCCTGCGTTCGGGGGGGTCTGGATGCCATAAGTTATATAGTAGAACACACTATGGGCCCCTGAGCAACATAATGCAACTGCATCTAGAGCCTCGAGGCGCCGCATAGTTCCAAGTATATATAGATTCATGGCATGGAGGTCTGCAATACACAACCAATGTAATGGTCCCCAAGAGGACCCCTGTTAAAGATCATCAGCTAGCCATGGGGTCATTAGAGGGGCATAGTCTTCCAGTGAACTCTTGGAGGGAGGTGGGGTACCAGAGTCTCAATCAGAGGGGACCTGAAAGTGTTCTGTCAGGGCAAAAAAGGAATTATTGGACAACTGCACTGCCTCCTTTATTACTTTTTGCTGTTCTTTAACTGCCTGGGCTCGAGACGGCCTTGCCTTGCTTGATTTCCGCTGATATCGTTTGCTATTCAGAGTCAGCCAGGCAGTGTCCTCCAACTGGTCTGAGGCAGAGTGCATTAGTCCCTTTGCATGTAACCAGGTCCACGCATCCTCCGGCGACTGGAATAACCGCGTGGCCTCCCCATCAATCACTCGCAATTTAGCCAGAAATAATAAGGCATATTTATAGTTCAGTTCACACAAGCGTTGTTTCACTTTCTTGAAGGAGTTACGTTGTGTTTGCACTTCAGCAGTAAAGTCAGGATATGCTGAGATGTCAGCATTCTCATAGTGCCACGGGCCGTGTGAGCGGGAATGTTGCAATATCAAATGTCTGTCCCGAAAATTCAAGAGCCGAGCAATTATGGGGCGAGGAGGTCTACCAGGAATTCTGTGCGCTCTTTCCACAGAGAAAAATTTGAAAGGCTTACCATCCAGTATGTTATTTATCAACCATTGTTCCACAAAAAGCTCATTGTTTGGTGATTCAATATGTTGCGGAAACCCCACTAGTCTAATGTTATTGCAGCAAGATCTACCCTCTGCATCTTCTGCTCGTTTATGGAGGGCTGTCATATCCAGTTGTACTTGTGCCAATTGAGTTTGTAGATCATGCACCGTGGGGTGAAGAGCTGCTAGCGAAGACTCAGTTTCCTCCATGCGTTCCATCAAGTTACAATGATCTACGCGGAGAAGATTGACTTCCGTTGCAATTGTGTTGATTCGAGTTTCCAGCGATGTCGGAGATAGGCGCAGGCAACTGGACTGCAGACCCCACTAGGATGGCGCCACTGCGACCCCAGTAAGTGTTTAATTATAATGCCGGGGGGGCTGTCAATCATTGTTCCTCCAAGGCAGCTTGCCGTTGGAGTACGTACCGCCACCCTCTGTAGGTGCCGCAGAGCCCTCAAAGAGATCCACCCCCAAGCACGGGGTTTCAGGGCACGTTCTCAGCACAGGCCGAGCACTCACCTCCCGAGGCCCAGCAGCCATCCGAGGGCACCAAATCCACCGCAGCACGGCGCGAGAGGATTCCGTGGGCCTCGGCCGTCCTCGTGAACTTTTATTAGCAGGTCCGGAGTTATATTCCGCTGTTCACTGATAGGAGGCAATTCTACTGCACATAGAGCTCCTTAGGCCACCTCCGAGCAGCAGGCCTTTCTCATTTCGCATTTCGGGAGCCGGGTGACGCTCCTTAAGCTGCTATCTCACTTTCATGCTCTCGTGGGCAGCAGCTCGGTGCAGGGTGGACATTTACTGCAGGGGATCCTTCTATGTAGCCGAGCAGTGCTTACTGGTGCACCGCGGCCTCCTGTGGTAGCGCCGCACTGGTCAATCCACTCGTCTGAGATATGCGCCTCAAGCAAGGCCCGGTCTCAGCGCAGCAACAAACACCACTGATATTTCTCTCCAAGGCCGGTGCGGAGCTCCAAATCAAGCGTCTGCTCCGGCTGCCATCTTGGCTCCGCCCCCTAAAAGTGTGTGTAGTTGATGTCATTTTAATGCCATTTTTTCATTTGTTTTGTAGGTGTATAATCTCCATTTGCACAAAGTGAAATTGACAGCTTTGGGGATTCTGATGCGGAAAGTAAGTGTCATGACTACATGGTTATAGCTCTGTGACAAATGTGTGTGATCCATGATAGTTGTAATAGTGGGATGTGTATAGGGATGTATTCATTGCCTGTCAATAAATCACTCAGAATTACTGTGCAAATACAACATCACATGTTTCAACAGATTCTAATATAAACAAGGAGGTGTGTTAATGTGAATGTACTGTCAATATAGGTGAAGGTTAGTATGCCTGCAGTACACCCCTTGAAATATGGGGATGTTATAACTGTAACAGTATCTGTGTGCCATCCCTAAAGACTTCTTGAATAGACATTCATGACAGTGCCACCAGGTTAGTCATCACATTGGAATCATTGAACAATAAGTAGTTGCTGGAAATGTGGAAGTTACATCCCAACTTATGGTGTAACTTAACAACAACCCTTAAAAAGATACAATTGGCATTCCAACATGTATTGCTGCAGGGGTGTGAGCCATTTGTATGACATCAATCATTACCTAGGTATTACCACTTACTTGAGGTATAGCTGTTGTAATCCTGTCTCAAGGGTGACTGACCCTCCATCAGAGGTGTCTAGCTTAGACCTATGTAGAATGGAGTGACAGAGGCCCCATTACACTGATGCACTAGAGGTGTCATGAATGTTGGGCAGATAATGTATTGATCCAAGGTTTCCTTAAAAACAATAGCTCTCAGCCTGTCTGATGCACAGTGTGAGGGCAGATGTTCACATGGCAGGGAACTTGTGCTGTGGCCTAACAATTGTAATGTGGATGACATCCTGCTATCTCAGTTATATATGTATGTGTATAGCACAGAGCAGCAATATCATTGTTGTAAAACCTATGCCCTAGTAGGCCTCACTGCATGGAGGCAAAGGGTCTCATTAGTAGTTTGGCGGTCCGTGGACTGCCATAGTGGCATTGGCAATCCGACCGTATTATGGGTCTTGAGGGCCTATGGAGCATAGACTGCAGCAGTCACTAGGCTGCCCAACCAGACACATTATGAGGTTGCACACCGTCAATGTGACCATGGTTGTCCAACCACCACGTCTCAACAGGCAGAAATGGGGAGTATAAAAGGAGACACTCACATGCAGGCAGCCTCACATGTCTGGTGCCAGCATGGAGCCAATCACAAATGTCCAGCAGCTATTGTTGATCATCGATGGATCACAAACTCTACTCTGCTGTGGGCCCAACCAACCGTAAGTACACCCACCTACCTGTGTCATTATGCTCAACAATTGTTAGTCGCACCGTCAGCCATATCATATAAGGGTCACGCTAGGGGCACCAAGTACACTTGTCATTGTGTCCCGCATCACAATCAGCCACAAAGAAGGATACGTTCACAGTCACAAAATGCCCCCTTTGGGCAGGTCACTCACACTCACACTGCACCACAACACTACACAAAAACACACTTCTACTCATCTGAGGCACAGGGACAGTGATGTGTACACAACATTGTCTCACACAACAACAACAACACACCAACATCACATCTATATGTACAGCTCACACACTCACATTCCTCACATGCCAAGGACTGTTGTCACTTTCACCACACATATGAATGGTTGTGGCACGGAATACAAACACCACTCCCATTAAACAGCCCTGCAATGGACACATGCATCACCCACATTGCAACAAAATGAAAGGACAATGAGATGCACAATAGACAGAGAGACAAATATTCAAAGATCACTATGCAAACAATACCTGCACAATAGGGATAGGGCATCTGAAACACTCAGGGAAAGAGGCTGCACTGGGACACCTATCACTTTGCACATGCCCCAAAAACAACATTTACACAGGAACTGGCTCTACGTGTATCTCAGTGTCACATAATACTAGACCCAAATGCCATGCCTGTCTGCACGATGTGGCAGGGCAAGTCAAAAAAGCACAGACAACTCCAACTGCATGGGATATACCTCTACATGACAGCTAAATGGACATATGCACAGTCAAATGCAAACAAAGGTAACACAATTGAACACCCTCCATGTCTGCACAAACAAAATTTAGGCTCCCACATATTAGATGAATCCATAATCCATATCAGGGGGACAAGTCTAACACCATACATGCTCACATTGGACAACACAAGATGAAATACTTACCATAACAAACAGAACACAATGCCATGATACCATCATTGCATTTACACCCACATATTATTAATTACAGTCAACATCCACCTTTGTCTTGGGGAACACCAGCAAAGCCCGAAAGTCAGATACTGCAAACAACAAGAAATGGATGAGCAAGAAGGCTGAAACACACACAACTGTAGGCAAGTCCCTCAGGAACAAAATAAAGGTAGAAAAGGAATTGCAGGACAAATGTATACCCCCAAAAATCTGTTTGGGTTTATTAAATGTAACTTTTGCAAAGTCCAAGGCAATTGGCCAGTCCATATGTTTTCTCCACAGGCACATCATGGTGCCGTCTTTTGACTCCTAACTGCCAGGGAACCTCCACAGGTAGGGGCATCAAGTGGGCAGGCAGGCTCCTCAGGGATCATCTTGGGGGAGTTGGATTTGGGGGGGGGTGGGTTTGGTCTTGTGTTTGGGAGGTGTAGACTGCTTCTTGGGGGGGGTGGGCTTCTTCTTGGGGGGAAGGGTGTGGGTGCTTGCAGGGGGGCTTTTTGACACGGAAGGACTTGGAGATAGAAGGGAGGGGTTGTGAGGTGGGTCAGGCCTCTTGGGTTTGGAGACGGGGTGAAGAAAACAGGGGAGAGGTCAAGATCAAACAAAAGAACTTTCTTAGGTAAATGGGTCCGGTCAGCAGAAAGGGGGTGGGGATTTGGAGTTCAAGGGAGTGGTTGTCTGCTGTGTTGGTGTGGATGTCGTGGGTGTGTGCGTGTGGGAGGTATGCTTGTGTTTGGGAGGTGTCTTTTGCATGGATCAATGTGTGCGTTTGTGCGATTTGGCGCTGGGAGGGGCAGGGGGATGAAGTGTTGGACATGTGTGTGTCTGTTTGGGTGATGTCTGCTGGTATGCTGCATGTGGTGGATATCTGTGTGTTTGGGTGGTGTCTGTGGGAATGGTGGATGTGGTGGATGTCTTTGTGTCTGTTGGGGTGGTATCTGCAGATATTCTGGGTGTGGTGGTTGTGTCACTGACTCTTGTGGTGATGCCTATGGGTATGCTTGATGTCGTTTGTTTTACTGTGGTTGTGGTGGGGTGTCTTGAGAAGTGGTCACTGATGTGTCTGTGGGTGTCTGCTTTTTGCTTGCTTGCAGGTGTTTTTTATGGTGCTTTGTCCGTGTGCTCTTCACTTGTGTGTAGGGGTCGGTGCATGTGGATCGGTCTGTGTGCTTTTGGTACATAGGGGAATGGGAGATTTAGATTGGTAAGGGGGATATGGAGGGGGGTGGAAGGTGGGGGGTGACTGGCTGCCGTCAGTATGGAGGTCATAGCCTGAAAAGATCTCTGTAGGCCAGACATTGCACCATGAATACCCCATGGAATGCAATTGTCTGCTGGAGTTGGGTTGCCAATCCCTGGATGGCATTCACAAGGTCTGTCTGACCTCAAAGATACTTCTCAGGAGCTCAAAAGTCTCCTCACCGAGGGCAGCAGGGGTAACAGGGGCTGGGGGGGAGGTGTCTGAGGCAAAATAGACGCCCACTCTCTTGGGTGAGCGTTCACGACTAACTGAGTGGGGAGCAACAGGGAGGGGGGTGATAGAATGGGGGGGTGGACAAAGATGGTACAGGGGTATGCCCTGATGGGTCTGCCACCACTAGGGAGTGTCCAATGGAGGAAAATTCCAATGATGATTATGATGTCATGGTCTCTTCCTTGGCACTCCCCTCACCTTCCGGGCCACTGGGTCGCTCTGTGTCCTTGGTGTCCTTCCACCAACAAATCATGAACCTCTGCTCTGCATCACTTACATCACCCACACCACTCATATCCATATGAGCAAGACAGGAGAAAAGGTGTTCTCTTACATGGCAGGCTACACCTGAAACAACCTCACTCAGCACATCAAGACTGCGTGTCAAATATTGGTTTGCGCTAGAAACTCTACACCTAGCTCTTCAAGTTTTAAGTGATCCTATTTGGAGAACATGCCCCTACCTAGCACCTGTATACCCTCTCAGGTTACAAGTTGACCCTCTACAAAGCCACTGCAACTGAATTTACATTATAGTACACCTTTGGCTTCCTAGCCCCAACAGAAGCATACTTGTGTCATGGTACAAGGGGGGCCTGCATTGACACTGGCATATCTACCAAGTTTCCAAAGTCCATGCATGATGTGTTTCTCTAAGCCAAGTTTTTTACTTTATATTTTGGGACTTGTAGTCCTGTTCTATAAGGCAATTAATTACAGTACAAGTCCAAGTATTCAAAGGGAAAACCTGGCCTAGGGCAGCACATCATAAATGGACCTAGAAAACGTGGCAGGGCTGGACTGGAAAAATTGGTGCTGACAAGGAAAGGAAAGTTATGTGATAGATGAGTTAACGTGTGAGAAAAGTCTGCCCTTTCACACAGCGCAGCAAAGTGTCTTGCTGTGTTGCTCTGCATGATAGTTTGAAAAATATGGTCCCTTGTTTTCACTCACCCTGTAGTTCTTGCTGGTCCTCTAATTCAGCACTTTCCTGACCTTCCACAACACCTACCAACTCTTTTGGAATGAGGGATGCCACCTGCTCCTGCAGTAAGCCCAACTCCTCCTGGACATTAGGTCTTCCTCTAGTCCTCATGGCTACCTTACGGTTCCTGGCCAATTTTTCTTTGGCCCTGCGTTTGTAGTTGGTCTTTCTGGTTTGTGCAAAACAGTTTATCTTGACCACTATGGATTGCCAAATGGAATCCTTCCTTGCAAATGGAAATTTTGCAGTGGCAAATAAGAGGTGTTCATTCTTTGTCACCTCACTGAATAGTATCTGGTTCTCCTCCTCATTGAAGTTGGCCTTCTTCTCCCTTTTCCTCTGGGATGATGGCAGGCTTCAGGGTTCGACTTGTTGCCCTTCAGGGTTCCTGAGACTCCTTCCATACTTCTCTTTATTGAGGAGCATTGGTTGTGTACATTGCATTACTTTTTCAGACATTCCCAAGACGCAAAGTACTCATGCGTGCCACAATTCTGATTTGCGGCAAGTAAAGGTGCTTCAAGACATGCAAATCAACTTTGCATTGCATAGATGGTACTATGGTTGTGGCACTTTGCCCGATTCTCGAAACCGTTGCCTCTAAATTTGTGACACATTTCAGGACCTTGTGCCATGGTGTGCCGTCCCATAAATATAGCGTATCTATGGTGCAAGGAAATGCAGCACACACAGAACAGAAATTTCTGATAAAACCTCTCATTGATCACTGTTAAGCACTAGCGACCTGAAAGCAACTGTCAAAGAGTCGGATCAAGCAACATTCTGGTAACCTTTACACATGCCCCACCACCTACAAAAGGCAAATGATTCACAACTGATGTGGCAAGTCAGAAGACAAAACACACAGCAAGCGCAAAGTAAGGCCCTTTTGGTCATTCGGCCGTGTGATGGGGGCATGGGCGAGAGGCTCTGGTCCTTTGTGTCAAGGTTCTTTATTTTGGTTTAACACTATAAGTTTGTTTACACTGTTGCTTAATTAAAAAAGGTAATTGAGTTACACTCATCTAGGTCATCAGAAATGGGGAGCCAACAAACAAACAGGGAGAACCGAGCCAAGGAAAGAGGACAAGGCCAGTCCTGAAAATATTTGGCACATAGATCATGCAACAAACATCCTGCTGGAATATGATAAGGTGTGTTCAAAATTCTAAAAAAGCATATTCATTTGAGAAGCAATGGCGTTTCACTTTAGTACACAATTTTTGTAATTTAAATATTTCTTTTAATATTTACAATAAAATAGTTGTTTCACATTTAATATATTTAACATATATTTCAATTAATTTTTCGTTATTATATATCATTATTAATGTAACAAAATAAAAAATAAAAATTGAATACTAATTTTCATACTGATAAAATAATGAACATATATTCACTTCTTAAAAATGTCCTCAACGTTATCCCCTAAATACCCAATAACCCACTTCTAAAAAAATATATAAAGACATTATTGTTCTACATTTATACAACCAAAAGGACACATTTTAGCAATTTCATAATTAATAAATTATCTTAGTAAAAATACAAATAAAATAATTAGTAAACATGTAAAATCGAACACACTACAATAAATGACATTCAAAATAACACTAACAAACAATATTACATATAACGATATTTTGTAAATCGATATTTCTTACAACCATATTAAAACAACACATAAAATAATATTTAACTTTGTGTGTCACTATATTATTATTCACTATTTTGTCCAAACACCTCTAGGTGAAGCCAGCTTCTGATTACTCCAATAGGTGGGCTGATGACAGCCATGTACATACACAACCCACTTCATTGTGCTTCGGTTGCCAGGTTGGAGATTGCCCCAGTGCTACTGTACACAGAGGTTCAGATTTACTAAGGCTTTGCTCCAGGTTTGCATCACATTTGTAACATATACCCAGCACAAGGTCTTAGGATGGAATTTACTATTCAATCAAATCAGTATTTGCATTGGATAGTGTTCCAAAGTAACGCAAGGTTGTGCTATGCTTTGCATTACTTTGTATCAAGGGGGCGTTTCATCTGTGGTGCTTGGGTGTTCTTATAAAACCACCCATAGGTTTTGATGCAAAGCCCCATCTAAAAATATTGATAGACATAGATTAATGCCAAAATCGTGCTCTTTCTCAAGGCAGGGATAACGAGAAAAAATGTTTTAATTTCTCCTTGTTTTTCCAACTTTGCATGTGTAGTGCATTGTACAACACACATACAAAGTGAGAAAAGTCCTAAAGCATAGTTTTTGTACTGGAAGGGGTACCTTCCAGTACAAAACCTATGCTTCAGAAAACACACACAACCCTGCACTATGACATAAGTGTGTGTATGTTAGTGCACGGCTGCAAAAAGTACATCAGCATTGAGAGTGAGAAAAACACACCATATCTTAGTAGATATGGTACATTTCTTCTCTCTCTCTTTGACAGAAGGAAGAACAGCACATTTTGGTGCAGCATTGCCTTTCATCAAAGAATAGTACATGTGGGTTAAAGACTATGGCCCTCATCATGACATTGGCAGTAAATCCTTCTTACCGCCTCGGTGACAGCTGCCAACATACCACCGCTGAGGCAAACATGCGTTCGCCAAATCATGACACATACACACCAATCCGACAGAATACTGCGACATACACAAATCCGGCAACCCAAAGTTCAGTGCTAAAGTGGCGGTATGAACACCCATACCGTTACACTAACAAAACTACCCCCACCACATCATGACCCATGAATCACCACGGCAGACATTCAATGGCAATAAACCATTGGCATTACACACCGGTCTGCTCAAAATGGACACCCAAACACTAAACTATACAACATTGGCCAATACCAAAAACACACACCTGACACCGATACACACACCGCACCCACCCACCCACAGCATTATAAAAAACACACCCACATTACCCACAACCCTTTATGAATACAAATCATTGGCACCAGACTGACACCAAGACCACTGTGACAACTAGACACACACACCACATATACCCATGCACCCCTCATGCACCCCACTTCACACACCCAACCACATAACCCAACACCCACACACTTGTGCACACCACACATCACCCATGTCCCCACAAAGGCACCCCCGTTTCACAGATGAGGAGTTGCGGGCCATGGTGGAGGAAATTGTCAGGGTAGAGCCACAGCTGTTTTGAGCACAGGTACAGCAAATATCCATTGCCAGGAAGATGGAGCTATGGTGGAGAATTGTGGACAGGGTGAATGTCATGGGACAGCATCCAAGAACAAGGGACGACATCAGGAAAAGGTGGAACGACCTACGGGGAAGGCACATTCCATACCAGCAAGGCACAAGCTCGCTATACAGAGGACTGGCGGTGGACCCTCACCTCCTCCCGCACAGCTCACAGCATGGGAGGAGCAAGTCTTGGCAATCCTGCATCCCGAGGGACTTACTGGGGTTGCCAGAGGACTGGATACTGGTGAGTCAACATTTACTACTTATCAACCCCCCCTTACTTACATCTCCACAGGTGCCCCAGCCAATCTCAGCGGAGAGAAAGTGACACGACAAACCAGTCCCCCAACAGAAAACGCCCCAGTCATGACAGTAACTCTGGACTTCTGGATCTGGATGAACTACCTGGCCCATGGGGGACCACTGGTCAGTCGGTCACCCCAGCCCATGCCCAGTCAACCACAAAGCTTCCTCCATCAGTATCTAACACCACAGCACCCACCCATCATCCCTACACCTCTTTCCCTTGGACGCGTCAATCAGCAGTGTGCCCACCTGTACAGGGATTTCAGTCCACACACCACCCCCGGGACAATCAGGGACCTGGGCCCCGCAGCAGTGGGCACACCGTTCAGGAGACAAAGGCACAGGGCAACAGGGACACTGGAAGGACTGCTGTGGGCCAGGGGAAGGACGGGCCCAGAGAACTGACTCTCCAGGAGGCACTCACCAAGATTCTGGGGGCCTACCAACAATCCCAAGACACGATGGGCTAGATCCTTAACAACATGCTGGAGAACAAGCAGCTTCTGGAGAAACGCCATCAGGAGATATGAAAGGACTTGCAGGCTCTCAACACCACCATGATCTCCATAGCAGGGGTGCTGGCAGACATGGCCAACATCATGAGGGAATGGGCAGCACAACAGCGGGCCCCTACCAATCGCCAGTCTATTGACCAGCCCTCCACTTCTGCTGCAGCTAGGGGGCAGGAGGCCCAGCCACAGGACCCACAGGCCACCAGCACCCCTCCACCCTGCAAACTTCCATGCGACCCAGACAGAAGCCAGAGACACTTGCCAAGACCACCGACCAGGAAATGAGGCTCTCCTGATTGTCCCTCTTGTGTCCCACCCTGTCACCTTGTCCACTTTGAACTGCCTTTACTTCCCTTCCTATGACCCCTTGGACACTGGACCTGTGCTACAAACAGACTGGAACAATACCCTGGACCTTCTTCTACCATCACCCCATTCCATTGCACTTTTCAGTCAATTATTTGCACTACACTAAGCACCCTTGAACACAACTTGAGGGACACCGTTTTATGTGTTGAAAATGTGCATTTATGGGAACAGTCAATTCAATTCAATTCAAAGAAGCTTTATTGCGGCTACAAGAGCCAAAAAAGCGCGAACAGTAATAAATACAAGTAAATGCACGTAATAAAATAAAATTGCAGGTAAATATGGTGATAAAAGGGAGTAAAACGTAAATAAAAATTAAAATGGAATAAAAATGAGATAGAATAAAATGGAATAAAATTAGATGAAATGAAATGAAATGAAATGCACTGTGCAGGATGTTGGGACAGTCTTATTTGGAGTCTTTGTCCAGGAGAGTTTTCCCTCTAATAAGCCAACTAGCTCCGAGGAATTTGGCGATAGCGATCACTAGCGTTGGCCTGGTGTCTGATCTAAGGATTCGCAGAGCTAACGCAGAGCAGCGTGCTCCCAGTAGTCTGCATGCCGGGGCCAGCCATTTCCTACAGGGGGCAGTATACGCGGGGCATGCAAAAAGGAGGTGAGGGAGATTCTCGACGGGGGCTTTGCAAGCAGGGCATGCGGTGGATTCGTTGTGTGACCAGCTGCTGGTGAAAAGTCTTAATGGGAGTGTTCCAATGCGGAGCTGGAAGTACAGTTTCCTTTCCCTTGGGACCGTGATTAGGTCCCAAAAAGATTCGTACTTGCATGACTCTTTTAGGTTGGCAAAGTCACAAGATAATGTAGTGTGGAGTGCAGCCCGAGTGTCTTCGTTGTTGGCCATTTGCCAGTAAAGTTTCTTTAGTTCGCTTTTCGAGGGAAAGACTGACGTGGCTGGTGAGTTCCAGAGATCATCGAGCCCGATAGAGTGAAGTAAATCCTTGATGGATCGTAGCCAGGGGATTCTGTGCAGGTGGTCGGCTTTTAGGATGACCTGTAGAGCTTCGGTGAAGATGTCAAGTTCCGGAGTGGTCCAGAGACGCCGCCAGTACAGCAGAGGTCGCAGGCGGGCTTTGTGACCAATGCGTTTGATGCCGAGGTCCTTGAAAAGAGGGAACAGTGGGGTGCTAAGCGGAAGGGACACAAGGTTTCTTAAGAAGTTGTTTTCAGCGATGGTTAGGTCTTGGGTTTTGGTATAACCCCAAAGTTCAGCCCCGTAGAGCGCTGAGGAAACTGCCTGGGCTTCGTATAACTGTAATGCTGGGCGAATTGGTTTTGTGTGTGAGAGGTGGAAATTTTTTAGTAGAGCCCCAGTTGTTTGTCTTAATTTAAGGGCTTGTTTTCCTATGTGTGGCTTCCAGGACATGTTGTCAGTGAGTGTTATGCCCAGGTAGCTGAAAATGCCCACCTTCTCGATTGAGGAGCCCTCTAAAGTAAATTTCCCTTTGAAGGATCTGTGGGGATTAAGGGTCATTAGTTTGGTTTTCGTTGCGTTGATTTCGAGTCCCTGGGATGAACAGAAATGCTCGAAGCACGCAAGGAGTTTCCTTAGACCACTAGGGGTCTTAGATATCAAAAGAGTGTCATCGGCAAAGAGTAAGACTGGGATTTTTTGTGTGCCAAGTGAAGGTGCGTCAGCCTGCAGTCTGAGGAGGGAGGGGACAATTTCGTTGATGTACAGGGAAAAGAGGGTCGGGGCAAGTACGCAACCTTGCCGCACACCCCTAGAGACGTGGATTCTATCGGTAAGTTGGCCCTTATTGCCCCACCTGACTTGTGCGTAGTTGTCCTCGTGGAGTCGTATCAAAATGGCAAGGATGTGTTCCGGGATTCCCATCCGAGAGAGAGTGACCCACAGTTTGTTGCGAGATACTAGGTCAAAGGCAGATTTGAGGTCCACGAAAGCTACATAAAGGCTGCCTTTATCAATGAACACTGTTTTCCAATATAATAATAGGAATCTGAGGGCTTGATCAGTGGTGGAAATCTTCTTTCGGAAACCGGCTTGGAGGGGGCTAAGGATATCGTGGTCAATTATCCATTCTTCTATCTTCCCTAGGAGGCAGTGGCAGAAGACTTTTTGGACACAGTCAATTAGACTAATGGGTCTATAATTACAGTGTTCAGATTTGCACTAGATGTGACTGTTCCATTATTATGAAATTAGAGGCAACGGTTTTGTAAGCGGTGTAACATAACTCAGATTTATTATATTATATGAACACTGTGGTAGCATACAAGTAATGACCTGTAGCTGTCTGTAGTAAACACACCAGGACACTATTGCCATATCACCAACATCTGTAAAAGGACAAGCCATAGGTGACAGTAAGTTGAGATGCAAAGGAAGTGAATGCCTTCATGCTACAACCCCACAGAAAACAGCAATAGTCAGAGTAATGGTCAGTTCCACTGTCTCACCTGTGTGTCATTGGAAGTATTGACGTATAACTGATGTTCTGTTGTCCTCATCCTCTCCCTCCTCATCCTCACTGTCCTCAGGGTCCACTGCTGCCACAGCATCATCTCCAGTCCCCTCCTCCTGCAGAAAAGGCAATCTGAGGGCTAGGTTGCGCAACATGCAGCATGCCACTACTATCTGGCAGACCTTCTGAGGTGAGTAGAACAGGAATCCACCTGTCAGATGCAGGCATCTGAACCTGGCCTACAGTAGGCTGAAGGACCTTTTGATTATTCTCCTGGTTCGCCCATGTGTATCATTATAAGGGTTCTCAGCCCCTGTCCTGGCATTCCTCACAGAGGTCAGGAGCCACGAAAGGTTTGGAAAGCCTGAGTCACCTGCAAGTATTGAGGGACACAATTTAGCCTTACTAAATGTTTTGGGGATAACACTTGAAGGCATACATTGGCATACAGTGGGGGGGATTCTGGCTCACCGATGAGCCACACCTTGTGCCTCTGTAGTTGGGCCATCACATTTGGGATGCTGCTATTCCTCAGTATGAAGGCGTCATGCACTGACCAAGGATACTTGGCAGTGATGTGGGAGATGTACTGGTCCACTAGGCACACCATTTGCATATTCAGTGAGTGGAAACCCTTCAGATTTCTGAACACCTGTTCATTCTGGCAGGGGGGCAAACGCAATACGTGTACCATCAATCCCCCCAATAATATTGGGTATATGTCCCATTGCATACGATCCTGGTTTCACAGTGGCCAAATCTTCCAACTAAGGGAAAGAAATGTAGCTGCACATGTGTTTCACCAAGGCAGACAATACCCTTGCCAGCATGATTGAGAACATTGGCTGTAAAATTCCTGCTGCCAAGCCCACTGTCACTTGAAAAGAACCAGTTGCCAGGAAATTCAGCAGTGATAGAACCTGCACAAGAGGGGGGATCCCAGTGGGATAGCAGATATCAGATCAGGCTCCAATTGGGCACACAACTCTGTGATTGTGGCCCTGTCCAGTCTATGGGTTAGTGTTATGTGCCTGTCCTCCAGTGTAGCCAAGTCCACAAGGGGCCTGTACATGGGGGTTTGTCTCCTCCTCCTATTCATCCACAGTGGTAGGTATCTAAGGGACACAAGAGTGAGTAGGCTGTCACAATCTGAACTATGGAACCATCACCTCAGTGTGCATACAGCATTAATGTCATGGGACAGTGGGAATGGCAATGTAGGTGCAAGTTTCGGCAATGACGCAGTTATCAAAGATCTGTATGTAGTCCACTACCAAGAAATGGCAGCTGCCTGTCCTGTATGTAGGGAAAGGTCGGAGTGAGGTAACTCCGCCGACGTTGGGCTTTATGGCGGAAGGTGGACTTGCACTGCAGTGCAATTCCTCATTGGCTAATATGGGGCTCTATGGAGTACAGTGCTCAATGGGGATCAGTGGCGGTGGTGACGGTGTACACAGGCGCGGATGTGACCGCCATTTTCTGTCTATAACCTCACTTGATTCCAGACTTTCCACAGGACAACACCTACACAGTATGTACTGCTGTGACCTGTGTCTGGAAGGTACCAGGGCCTGTGTGACCAGGAAAAGGGCCCCTGCTTTCACTTCAATAGAGTTGGACAGCTTGGTGGATAGGGTCCTGCCCCAGTATGGACAGCTGTATGGGCCTCCAGACCAATAGGTGAGTACATCTTGGGCATAATGCATGTGGGAAGGTTGCATGGAGATGTGTGTGCAGGCATCGTGTCAGTTGTGGGGGAATGTCTGGTGGTAGTTTAAATGGTGTGCGCTGGGCGATGTGTGTGCCAATGGATTTGGAAACTGGATTTGGGGGCCATATATGTGACAGAGTGGATTGTATGTGTAATGCTGTCCTTCTGTCCATATTACCTCTGCAGGTCAGTGCCCATCAAAAGAAGGGATTGTGACAAGGACATGCGAACCCTGGGGGTCTACAGCAGGCGGACCACCCACTCCCAGAAACAGTGGGAGGACCTGAGACGCTGGGCATGGAAGACCGCGGAGGCCCAGCTGGGGATGGCCTCCTAAAGACAAGGGGTTCCCGTCGGAACCTGACCCCCCTGATGGCCCGCATACTGGCGGTGGCCTACCCAGAGCTGGATGGGTGCTTGAGGGCATCACAGCAGCCACAAGAGGGTGAGTAGAGTGGACATTAGTATAATAATTGGTAGGTGGCAAGGGATCCGGGTGGTGGGTGTGAGCTAGTGGGTGCCCCTTAATGGCAGGACAGACAACGCAGCATGATCCAGTTCAAGGGTAATGCGTGTATAGTAAATGCAGGTAACCTGGTTTGTTTGCATTCTATGTCAGTCAGGGCTTTGTGGGTCCCAGGAGGTATGCATTTGGAGGTGTTTGGCCCTCATCTTGCTGTGGCATCTAGCCAATTCATTGCAAGTGCAATGCATAGTGTTCAATCCTGATCCCTGTGTGTGACGGTGCTGTGTATGCCAACTGTATGCCAACTGTGATATTGGTGCTGTAATTGACCCAGTGCTCCCTTTCTCGCCCCCTTTATTCTTCTGTTATTTTGTCCATAGGTGCTTGAGCATCATCTGGCGGAGGAGCAAGGGCACTGGCGACAGAGGGAGCTGCAACCCACAAGACCCAGGAGGCAGAGTCCACCAACCCCGAGGGAACCAGTGGGACGGAGGGCGAAAGGGGCACCACAGCGGAGACAGGAGATGACACCATAGATTCTGATTCCTCCTCCAATGGAAGCTCCCTGGTGGTGGCGGACACCTCTATGACTACCCCAGCTGCAGGCACAGCTGCCAGCACCACCCTCCCAGTAGCTCCTCAGCAAGTTGCCCGTGCCGGCTCACCCAGGAGGGTGGGCATCTCCTTTGCCCCAGGCACCTCAGGCCATGCCCCAGTGAGCCCTGCTGCCCTGAGTAAGCAGGCTATTGACCTTCTGAGATCCATCTCTGTAGGGAAGTCAACCATTGTGAATGCCATCCAGGGGCTGGCATCCCAGATGCAGCAATGCAATCCATTCCTGGAGGGCATCCACAGTGGATTGGTGGCCCAACAGAATTCGATTCAGGCTCTGGCCTCCTCTCTGATGGCAGCCATTGTCCCTGTTCCTATTGTCCCCTCTCCAACTACCACTTCCCAGTCCCAGTCTCCTCAACCCCAACCCATCCCATGCACACATACAGACGGGCATGCACACAAGACACCACACAAGAGTGGCACAGTCAAACACAGGCAGCACACTTCAGTCCACAAGCACTCACACAAACAACAGACAGTTGCACACACATCCACAGCCACTGCCTCCACTGTCGCCCCTCCTCCTCCTCCACCTCCTTCACAGTTACGTACACACTCACACCTGCATGCACTGTTTCAACAGCCACCACCAGCATCATCACACCAAGCAGCACACACACCTCACTATCATATTCCTCCACAACATCCATCCACACGTCCCCTGTGTCCTCTCCCACCCTGTCTGCCCCCCCTTAAAGGATACAAACGCAGGCACTCAGACATCCAACAGCCACCCACCTTTCATCAGCACACTGCTCATGCACCTGCACCCAGGTGCAGCAGACATACTCCTCCAACAACTACTCCCTCAACCTCCACTCCACTCCCATCCCTCCTCCCTCATCCAGCCCCACCGAAGTTTTTCCTTGCCCAACTTGACCTCTTCTCTCCCCCTTTCTCCATCCTGCCTGTAAGAGCAGGGTCCCAATGACCCAGCTCAGCACCTCAGCCAAACAGTCCACGGGGACAGTGGAGGCACCTCCTAGTCGTGGAGGCAAGACAGTGAAGGATTCCACTCCACCAGCCAGGAAAGGGAAGGATCCCACTCCACCAGCCAGGAAAGGGAAGGATCCAACTCCACCAGCCAGGAAAGGGAAGGATCCCACTCCACCAGCCAGGAAATGGAAGGATCTAACTCCACCAGCCAGGAGGGGTAAGGTTTTTACTCAACCACCAATGACAGAAGAGGTTCCTATGAAACCACCAATGACAGAAAAGGTTTCCACTCAATCACCAATGACAGCAGGGAGTCCCACTCAACCACCAATGACAGAGAAGGTTCCCACTCAACCACCAATGACAGAAAAGATTCCCACTCAACAACCAATGACAGCAGCGGGACTGACTCAACCACCAATGACAGAAGAGGTTCCCACTTAACCACCAATGACAGAAGAGGTTCCCACTTAACCACCAATGACAAAAGAGGTTCCCACTCAACCACCAATGATGGGCAAGAAGCCTTCACCTCCAGCTGAGACACAGCCGCTCTCACCTCGAGCAGAGGTTGCCCAGGAGACACCTTCCCAAGGAGAGACAATGCAGCCCTCACCTCCAGCAGAGGCTGCCCAGGAAACACCTTCCCCAGCAGAGACAATGTAGCTCTCACCTCCAGCAGAGGCTGCCCAGGAGAAACCTCCCCCAGCAGAGACAATGTAGCCCAAACCTCCAGGAGAGGGCATGTAGGCCACCCTCCAGGGACTGTTGTACTAGGAGCCCCCTCCAGAAGCAGTAGGCAAGTTCCCCACCTCAGAGACTGTGACCTTGCAATTCCCAGCATTGGGAAATGGGCATGGAGCCCCCTCCAGAAGCAGTGGGCAAGTTCCCCACCTCAGAGACTGTGACTTTGCACTCCCCAGCATTGGGAAATGGGCATGGTGCCCCCTCCAGAATTAGTGGGCAAGTTGCTGACTTCAGCTGAGGTGCCCCCCACCCCACTTTCCTCCTGAGGTGCCTGTCCACTTCCGAGATGCTGCCCCTGCACAGTTTTGTGCGGACTTATTCAGGGTCAAATTGGGGCTCGGACTGTGCCCTGTAGCCATGTGGGCCTTATGTACTTTGGACTGGGCATTGGTCCTTTCTGGACAATTGTTCATGTACCTTTGTTCTAAAGTTGATTCATATGGTGGCTGTTGCCTTGCAATTACAATTTCAATACTGCCGACCTGTTGTCCTTTCATTATTATGCCGTGTGTCTTGTGACATTGTTTTTCCTCTGCAGCTGGTTGTGTGTATGGTGTGTGTGTGAATGGTGTGTGTTGTGCGTGTGTGTGTGTGTGTGTCACTCTTCTTTTCCTCCCTCCCTCCCTTGTGTGCTAGGCGGCTGTACTCACCGTCATCGTCTTCGTCGGCATTGGTGTTCCAGGTGGAGCATGGCATAGAAGAGCATCGGGAAGACTTAAAGTTCCAGTTAAATGGCGGCGTTGATCTTCTCTGTGTCTCTGTTGGTGAGTCTTTGGTCTTCTGTGATGTGTTTCCACCAGGCTTTTGATGGCGTTAGTACTGCCCCAGAAATCGTGGCAGTTTGCAGTGTCATAATATGGCAGATGGTGCCTATTCTTCTGCCTGACTGTTGATGGCTACCGCCGTGGTGCGTGATGTTAACCTGGCAGATGGTATGGTACCTTGGCTCTCTATGGGAGTTATCACCGCCATGGTCTTAATTTGGTGGTAATTACCGCCTGCCTGTTGGTGGTATTATCGCCACTTTAACAATCACTGCCAATGTCATAATGACCACCTATGTCTCAGGAGCAGCCTGATGATGATATCTGGAGGAAGAACAACCCCAAACCAGTTCTACAATTTAGTGGACAGTGAACACACGTCCCCTTTCTAGAAGTTATATTTAGTTGTGTCTGTGCATCTAAAAGCATTATTTAAAAGTGAGAGGTTTTAAACATGAACTGAGAAAACTTCCTTTCCCGCACTGATGGCAATACTACCACTGAACTAAGAGGCAATTTACTTGTCAAATGTACTCTATTTGTGGCCTAGATTCTTCTCCTATCTAGAACATTATTATAGTTTATTAAATCAAACACAAGAGGTTTTTGTCCACCACTCATCCTGAAGTTTGGTGACAAAGTATTTGCCTACGATCACACAGTTTGGTCAGCACGTAATCGGGAATTTCCAGTGTCATGCTGTACAATTTAGCCACTTGATGGGTATCGCTTTCTGCCATCAAAGGTTACTGCTTTGTCTTTAACTCTTTGAAATGGAGATTAGCACGTGGGTGACAGGAAGAATCAACATTTTATTCTTGGCAACGAGACAGAGCACATACCTGGCCCACAAATATACAAGCATTTGACAACAGATGCAGGCTACTTTACACTATTTTTATGACACAAGGGGATTTTCCAGTTTACAGGATATGGGGCAGAGGCCAGGATTCAAACCTGTTTCTCCATAGTACATGGTGGGCACTCAAAGGTACTATGCTCTCAGTAAATGGACTGCATGTGTTTACTGTCAGTGTCCACCTTTTAGGATAAGGCTGCTACACCACAGCAAGGGTAAGGGGCACTTGGCTGGATAACACGAGTACGTGTGCACACATGTAAGGGCTTCACATGTGAGACTTCTATTGTGCGCAGCCCGGTAACTGCGCAAAGGAATCCTGGTGCAGAGGGAACTCTGTATTGACCTGGGATAGGCCTCAAAATGTCAGTGTACACTCATAGGGAATGACAGTGTGATATACTGTCTTGTCTTTAAAGACACTCCCCTACATACGTATGGGGAAAACTGCCTTAGAGTGCAGCTTTGCTTCCATTTGACCTACAGAGACCAGTGATGATTCAACGTGCGATGGAAGCTTTAAGCCATCCCCAAATATGAGAGTTCCAAGAAGTTATCTGCACAGCTTATGGGTGATCTAGGGTCATAATATTTCCCTAGCTCAGCTCAGGATGAGAGCCCATGCCTTTTGTCAGAGTTAAATAATAAGTGACAAATTAAATAGAGTTCAATTCAGCAGCAGGAACAGACAACGTCCCACACTAATTGAACTATTAACAGTGTTTCACTCAGCTCCAGAGGAGTAAAAGGGGTGGGGATGAAGGATCTGCATTAATCAATCAGCAGTTGCAGTGTACCAGAGATGGGCCAACCCAACCCCACTGAACAATGGAGGGAGCCCAGACCTCTGGAGTCAACATAGGAGGGGGCTCCCCTTTGATGATTTGATTAGAAAGGCCCTGGCAGTGACGTCAGCCAGGGGCAGAGCTGAATCCCCCAGGGGAGAAGTACCTAGAGACTCCTGGGTGAAACCATTTTGAATTGTCCCAGTATGCCATGCAGAACAATTGGGAAAGGGGTGGAAAGGTGATGTGGCACCCCAGGTTAGGCCAGAGGTGCCTTGCTTCTACAACCTTCCATCCCCATTTTAAAGGTATTTTGTAAGGGGGAGAACTGTCTCTTGGTTATGTTATTCTGATGGACACTAGGACTGGAGGCTGAAGCCACGGACAACAGGAAGGAGGAGCCCCCTGATGTCCATCTAAAGACTCTGACTGCAGTTGGTCCCAGGACCAGTGGGGCTCTCACAAGGACCAGGGAAGCTGGTACCCTAACACCTCCTAAGGGCTAGTTGGGGAAAGAACTGGACTTCTATGCCAAGGAGGACAGAAGCGCCAAAGCAGAGCAAGAAGAAAGGCTGGTGCAGGGAGACAGTAGAACCGGCTCCCTACAAAGTTTGCCAAGTTAGAGGCCAGGAGGTATAAGGAAAGTACTCCAGGTGGCCAAGGTTTATCATCATGAGCACAATGAGCCAAAAAGTAAGGAGGATGACCCAACAGGGCTTAAAATATGACATTTGATTACCACAAGTGCAACCACTGAGCTCGTGGAGCTCTTCTGCAGCATTGATAAATGTTCCCTGGGTCGGCCAGGGTCCAGGGCTAGCCACAAGGAGGACTTTTTAAATTGAAGTTCCAGAGGAAGGAGCACATCAAGCCCCCTATCCAGCATCTGGAGGGCTTGGGAAGTCCAACCTCCAAGCTGGATTATGGATTAGAGGGCCCGATAGCAGCCATGATGGGGGAGTATCATTGTGCTTCATGTGAGGAAGAGAGAAAAGGAGTCTGGGCTCGGGTTGCTAACTCCCAAGGCATCAAAGAGAAGGATGGGGAGTGCTGATACACTCTCACCATTTGAGGTTGGCCTGCTTCGCTTCCCGTGTCGTGTCTGTAGGTAGCAGGTGGCCACCACAGAATTCAATGCACTGCCCGCAGGAGTTGCAGGGGAGAAATGCTGCAGGCTCCTGCAGGCAGCAGATGAAGTGCTGTCCATGTGGGGAGCCAGCAGGCCAGCCAGGGGAGGGATTTCTGTGCTGCCTCCACCGAAGGAGGCACGCAGGGGTGATTGGGTGGGACTGGTCACTCCCCAGATAAAAAAAAAACACAAAGGAGAAGAAAGGAAAAAGGCTGCATCTCTCCCTAGCCCAGCAGGAGAGCTCCTCATCAAATAGTCAGAGCACCAGGCTGGAGTACCCCATAATGCCCAGTTGGGCTTCTCAATTTTCATTTTTTTCTCCATTTATGGTGGCCCCAGGACAGCAGGGGCACCACTAACATTAAAATGGAAGCAAGGGGGAGACCGCAGGAGTGCAGCAGCTCCTCCTCCAAGAGGATTCTAGAAGGACTGACCCTATGTTTATGGGGTCATAGAATCCAGGACACCTCTGAAATGTTCTTAATGTTTCAGAGCACTCCCAAGGCTGGAGCTTTTGCTCAACAGCGGGCAGGGCTGCAGTGCAGTGCAGTGGCCTGACCTGGCCTGGCCTGGCCTGGCCTGGCCTGGCCTGTAGGGGCTAAATCTATAATTGCATGTTTTGTGATAAAAAAAGTGATGCCCTCTAGAGGTGTTTTTATGATTGTGTTTTTGTAGTTTGAAAATATATAAAAAGCACACAGACATATGTGATGTTTATTTTCAAATGCTTTATTGATATAATAATGTTGACATTGATTACTGATCAAAATGTGTATGCTTTATTAACATTAATAGGTGCATTTACACATGCACATTATTGATTATTGCATTTACTCCTAAAATGATGCTATTTTGACAGCTGGTTTGTTGATCTTGAACCTTTGACCTGATGGGTTCGTATGACTCTTTAGGGGGTCAGAGGTGACTGCGCTATGTCATCTATAGTATTTTCCATCTACCAAATTATATATTTGTAAATGAACTCCTAGTATTCAGTAGTGTGTGTAATAAATGTACGTCTACTTTCCAAAGAAAAGTACAGACTTAACAATGATTTATTGAGTGGTATTATTGCTTGCCATGCAAATAGTGACTACTAGCCCACACCACCTCCCTTGAGTAGGTCTTGGACTGTTCTGCTCCACTACCCTGAAGGAGGCACGCTCTACAATGCAGTATTTGTTTCCCAGTGGCGAGTGAATGTAGACCAAATACTTGCGCAGGACACACAATGAATAGACTGTTTCCTTACAGTAATCCAGACATGGGTAGGATTAAATGCTGTCCTCAACCTACTTTAAAGGATGGTAACTTACCAAACCGAACCATAAATGATTTCACATTTCTAGTTTGCAGAGCATAGGCTTACAATTCTAACCAGTGGGTCCATGCAAGAAACGCAGCCCACCAGCCATTCATTGGTGGGTTCTCTTTGCCTCTGCCAGCAGAAACCTGAGCCTGATTGCCCATGAGACTTTGGTCTGTCAGTCAAAGTACTACAGAAAGTCTGCACTTGTTCAGATCACCAAGAAAAACCGGGAGGTCTGGAAAAATAAAAATGACCTCCAGGACCTGGAAGAAAACTCCCACTATATCAGAGACTTTACTGTTCCACCCTGTCAGAGACTGTCATCCAATCCTGAATCTATTGACATTCCAGCGCTTGTTGAATTTTTTCACTTGTAACTACCAGATATAAACATATTTCCTTGGTTCGATCATTCACTTTTTTCCTAGTATCAAATGGACTTGATCACCACAAAAAGTGAATCTCTGCAGTGTCTCTACTAGTGTTGAGGGTAGCATGGGCATCTAAGTCACTTCCACCTTCTTGTCTGACTTAGCAAAAAAAAATCAATGGTGCTATGTTTAGAGCAGGGTTATCTCCGTCTTGTTGAATAGGGGGGGTCATCAACATGACTGTTTCAGAATAGCATGACTCTCTGTGTAACCATGTTTGAAGGGTGTGCAGTATCAGATCAGTTGGTATAAAACCAGCACACACAAAGTTTGTATCAATTAGGCCTGGGTGTAGAACTCCACTCTGCCCTCTGAGTTTGTGGTATTTGGGCATTCTGTGCTACACGGAGTAGCGTGGAGTTCCGGAACTCAACTCTCCAGGGCGGAGTGGTGTTTATTCACGCTCACGAGATTGGGGTTCGGTGCTCTCTCGCGAGCTGCCGATTCTCCTGGGATACTAACGAGCATGTGCAAGACTTCATGCTCTTCCGCATTGCTTCCAGCTGCACCAGCAGCCAAAACAGGCTGCTCGCAAGCACAAACTCACTTTTAAAGTCAATTTTCTACTCCAGATCCACAAAATCTAGTCAAAAATTGCTTTTTCGATGAGATTGTCTTCTCCAATAGACCCTGCAATTTGTTTTTCGGATTGGGGAGCCTTTTTTTCAAACAGGACGAAAGTGTGTCAGAGACTTCAACTTCCTGTTCAGTAGGCCCCTCCCAGTGCTTTGTCCATCCCCTGGTCACTTTTAACTTGGATTACGAGGTGGGAGGATCACTCTCTGTGCATCCTGGATATACCTTTGGATTTAAGGACTTTGTTTTTGTGAAATCACACAAGTAAGTTTTAAATCTATTGAATAAGGGTGTTGTGGTTTGTTTGCTTGGGCATACACCAGTATTTCTTTGTAGTTTGATTTGAAAATTGTATAGTGGTGCATGCTATGGAGTTTATTTATAGGCCTACTTAGGTTTTGCTTTGCATTTTATTGATTTATTACCTTTTGTAAGGAAAATTGTGCACAGTCAAGTACCTTTTCTACATGTTTTTAACATTTGCAATATTATTTTAGTATGTTTCCAAAGTGCCATTGAAGCCAGTCAGCCCAGGCCAGTACTGAACTAAGTGTTTCAGTGGTATATGTTTTTGAAACTTCATTTAGGGCTTAGATGACGTTGGATCAAATTTAAAATGTTGGCTATCATTTGCATTTCATTTTTTTTGCAAAAATATATATATTGTGGTGGAATAATACTTGATGGCATTGGAGGATGTTGTTTGACCATGTGGTTGGAAGCCATTTTGTGCATGCAGCCAGTGTCCATTTACATTAGGCTTGCCTCTGTTCTTCTTTGTTCTCTTTCCTCTGTGTTGATGTTTGACCATGTGGCTGGCTGGCAGCCATTTTGTTAATTCAGCCAGTGTCCCTTTGCCATAGGCTTCCATGTGTTCTTTGTTCTCCATGCTTCCTCCTTGCTCTTGTTATTGTTGCTTGACCATGTGGCTGGCTGGCAGCCATTTTGTCCATCCAGCCAGTGTCCCTTTGCCATATGCTTGCATGTGTTCTTCGGCCTCCATGCTTCCTCCTTGCTCCTTATTGTTGTTGTTTGACCATATGACTGGCTGGCAGCCATTTTGTCCATCCAGCCAGTGCCCCTTGCCATAGGCTTGTATGTCTTCTTTATTCTCTATGCTCCCTCCTTTCTTGTTGTTGTTGTTGTTTGACCATGTGGCTGACTGGCAGCCATTTTGTCCATCCAGCCAGTGTCCCTTGCCATAGGCTTGCATGTGTGCTTTGTTCTCCATGCTTCCTCCCTGCTCCTCGTTTGACCATGTGGCTTGCTGGCAGTCATTGTATGCATGCAGCCAGTGTCTCTTGCCATAGGCTTGCATGTGTTCTTTGTTCTCCAGGCTTCCTCTTTGCTACTTGTTGTTGTGGTTTGGCCATGTGACTGTCTGGGAGCCATTTTGTACATGCAGCCGTAGACATGCAGGTGTTCTTTGTTCTCCATGATTCCTCCTTGCTCTTTGTTGTTGTTGTTTGACCATGTGGCTGGCTGGCAGCCATTTTGTGCATGCAGCCAGTGTCCCTTTGCCATAGGCTTGCATGTGTTCTTCTGTATTCTCCTTGTTGTTTGATAATGTGGCTGGCTGGCAGCCCTTTTGTGCATGCAGCTAGTGTCCCTTGCAATAGGCTTGCATGTGTTCTTTGTTTTCCATGCTTCTTTCTTGCGCCTTGTTGGCGTTGCTTAACCATGTGGCTGGCTGGAAACCATTTTGTGCATGCAGTCAGTGTCCTTTGCCATAGGCTTGCATGTGTTCTTTGTTTTGTATGGTTTCTCCTTACTGTTGTTTGACCATGTGGCTGACTGGCAGCCATTTTGTCCATCCAGCCAGTGTCCCTTTGCCATAGGCTTGCACCTGTTATTTGTTCTCCATGCTTCCTCCTTGCTCCTTATTGTTGTTGGTTTTTTTTACCATGTGTCTGGCTGGCAGCCATCTTGTCCATCCAGCCAGTGTCCCTTTGCCATAGGCTTGCACATGTTCTTTGTTCTCCATGCTTCCTCCTTGTTGTTGTTTGGCCATGTGGCTGGCTGACAACCAATTTGTCCATCCAGCCAGGGTCCCTTTGTCGTAGGCTTGCATGTGTTCTTTGTTCTCCATGCTTCCTCCTTGCTCCTTGTTGTTGCTGTTGTTTGACCATGTGGCTGGCTGGCAGCCATTTTGTCCAGCCAGCCAGCTTCCCTTGCCATAGGCTTGCATGTGTTCTTTGTTCTCCATGGTTCCTCCATGCTCCTTGTTTTGTGGTTTGACCATGTGGCTGCCTGGCAGCCATTTTTTACATGCAGCCATAGACTTGCAAGTGTTCTTTGTTCTCCATGGTTCCTCCTTGCTCTTTGTTTTTGTTGTTTCACCATGTGGCTGGCAGGCAGCCATTTTGTGCATGCAGCCAGTGTCCCTTGCCCTAGGCTTGCATGTGTTCTTTGTTCTCCATGCGTCCTCCTTGGTGTTGTTGTTTGACCTTTTAGCTGGCTGACAGTCATTTTGTACATACAGCCAGTGTATCTTGTCATAGGCTTGCATGTGTCCTTTGTTCTCCACACTTCCTCCTTGTTGTTTGACCATGTGGCTGGCTGGCAGCCATTTTGTCTATCCAGCCAGTGTCCCTTGCCATAGGATTGCATGTGTTCTTTGTTCTCCATGCTTCCTCCTTGCTCCTTGTTTTTGTTGTTTGACCGTGTGCCTGTCTGGCAGCCATTTTGTCCATCCAGGCAGTGTCCCTTGTCATAGGCTTGCATGTGTTCTTTGTTCTCCATGCTTCTTCCTTGCTGTTGTTGTTTGACCATGTGGCTGACTGGCAGCCATTTTGTCGATCCGGCCAGTGTCCCTTGCCATAGGATTGCATGTGTTCTTTGTTCTCCATGCTTCCTCCTTGCTACTTGTTGTTGTTGTTTGACCGTGTGGCTGTCTGGCAGCCATTTTGTCCATCCAGGCAGTGGTCCTAGTCATAGGCTTGCATGCGTTCTTTGTTCTCCATGCTTCTTCCCTGCTCCTTGTTGTTGTTGTTTGACCATGTGGCTGGGTGGCAGCCCTTTTGTGCATCCAGCCAGTGTCCCTTGCCATAGGCTTGCATGTGTTCTTAGTTTGCCATGCTTCCTCCTTGCTCCTCGCTGTTGTCGTTTGACCATGTGGCTGGCTGCCATTTTGTGCATGCAGCCAGTGTACCTTTGACATAGGCTTGCATGTGTTTTTTGTTCTCCATGCTTTCTCCTTGCTCATTGTTGTTGTTGTTTGACTATGCAGCTGGCTGGCAGCCATTTTGTGCCTACACTGTGTGACCAGTGTGTTTTTGACTTAGGCTTACATACAAATATCATGAAGTATTCGTCATTTATTTTTTAAGTTTCTATTTTTATTTTTTCAATTTTATTTTTTCAATTTTTAGTTTTAATTTTAATTTAGCTTTTCTGCCATTTTTTATATCATTTCTAACAAAAAGTTGTATTTGAATTTTATTTTTTATATTTTATTTGTATTTTATTTTTTACTTTTTTGATTTTTGATTTATTTTTATTTTTAATGTTTTTATTTATTTACTTTTTTATTTTGTTTATTTTTTATTTTTTTATGTTTCATATTTTATTGTATTTTTGTTATTTTAATTTTTATTTGATTCTGCATTTCACCTTGATCCATCCATCCGATCCATTCTATTCCTCCATCCAGCAATACACCAAAGACGCACAGCTGCACTACAGCATGATGATATGGCCTTAACACCATATGTATCCCCGTGCTAAAATCAAGAATGGGAGGAAAGGGGCTGTAAAAAATTGTGCTAAACTTGCTGAGCACCAATATCTAATGCCAGGGCAGGCGTTAGGAGACCTGTGGGCCTATTTCCACGGTCAGAGGCCATGGAATGGGCCCACAGATGTCTTTGCCTAGCCCCAGGAACATCCACACCAGAGGGACGCCAGAGGATGGGGGAACTCATCCCAGGTAAGTAAGATAAGTACAGGTGAGTATTTCATTTCATTTTTAAAGCGCCATGGGGGGCCTAACTTGGGCCCCCCTACATGTCACTGGGCTCAATGGCCATGCCCAGGGGACATATGTCCCCTGGGCATGGCCATTGGGGTGGTGGGCATGACTCCTGTCTAAGGCAGGAGTCATGTCCATGGGGTTTGTGCGTCAAAGGATAACACTAGTCTGGTTAGAGGTATTTTTATGCCTCTAACCAGACTAGCATCATCTGTTGACGCACAACCTCCTGTTCCCCCTACGCCTCCCCCACCCGGCTAGCATTCTTTTTCATGACACTAGCCGTGCCTTACTGCCGGCTACCATCATTCCATAAATATGACACCCGGCCGGCATCTTGGAATGGCGCTATCCAGTGGTATACTTTTTCACGCAAAACTGCGTTAGCGTAGTTTTGCGTGAAAAAGTATACATCTGGGCCTCAGTTTCTTAGATGTAATTCCATTTCCTCCAGGACACCCTGGATGTGGAGCACGGCACACAAATCAACAGCATAATTCATTTTGTTAGTGATTATTCCATTTCTCCTGGACCACCTTGCTGCCATAGATTATTTTATGTAAAGAATTATTCCATTTACCCATGCACCTCTGGCTGACTACCCCAGGTGTCTCCTAGAACAGATGGAGATAAAGCAAAGAGCTAGATCTTCCTGGTGTGTTGTCTGATTTGATTTTTTTTTTTTAATGGTGTGGTGGTGTGGTCTGCCTTTACAATGTTTGATTAAATACTAACTACATTACATAATTAACTACAGGCACTAAAATTGCAATTCTCTGTACTATTTTCAACCTGCTGCAACAATGCCACGTTTCACTAACAACATGTTTTTCTTGCTTGGTTGTTTTTGGTGTACAAGAGAAGACACCCGACATCACTTGCAGAACTGCCAAAGAGAAGACCTTACAGTTACTTCGGTCCACAGGCACCAAACTCTTTCGCTTGTGCATCTTACTGTCACTGCCAACCGAGAGCTAGTTAAGATGGGCGCAAGGAAAGTTGTCCCCAAGAAAGTGTCCAGTGAGAAGAAGCAGTTTTCTGCCAGTGGCGTGTCAGCCGCAACCTTTTTTGGGAGATGAGTGCCTGCCATGCCGGTCTTTGGGGAGGAACATAGGAGAACTCCCACATCAAAAGCACCACCCCAACCTAAGCCCAAGACCATGTCTGTCAGTGAGGCACCCACTGCAGTCATGGTGATGCAGTCGAGCAGTGGTGTTGAATTGGAATTGTCCCATTCGCAACGTAGTACCCAATCATTTCAGGAAACAGAGCAAAGTGGACAGCATCCGCTGCTGCAGCCAGATCTTTCCAAAGTTGGAGCAGAACGGGAGTTTGAGCTTTCTGTTGAGCAAGAACATCCTCTTTTAGAATCAATTGATCCTAGAACTCCAGCAAGAAAAAGGAAGTACTACTACACCATCTTCTCCAAGCACCACTTCTGATTACGAAGATAGGGACATGTGGTGGACCCAGGCGGAGTCTGGGAGATGCCAGGAGAGGCAAGGGAGAAGAAAAGTTCCAGGAAGCATTAGAATCATGGAAGGGGATGATGATGACGACACAGTCATTGTGGAAGTTGGCACAGAGGAGTCCGACATTGCTATCTAACCTGCGCCGAGGGATGTGGCACAGACAGCACCACCAATTTCCATGTTTGTAGGGCCCCAGAAGAGACCTGCACCAGCCCCTACCACAGTACAAGTATGCGCTGCAGAGAGGCAATTGACACACCCATGACCACCTACATCCAGTTCTTCTTCAGGCATTGGCAGTGACCCAATAAAAAAGTACTCCTCCCTAATTTGGGACTTTTTTATGATTAGCAAACAGGAGGACAACATTGCATATGCTCCATTTCTCACGCAAGTATTTGTCGAGGTAAGCCTGGTTCACAATATGGTACAGGAGGCAAGACGACCTATGTGAAGAAACATCACGCAATCCAGTGGGAGCAGCACCTTAAACAAAAGGCTCAATGTGATCACTGTGGTGAAGGTGAGGAGAGTCAGAAAACATCAGCTACACCTGGTCAAATCACGGAGGAAGGTAAGGAAGAAGAGGGTGGCATTATCCTCATGCAAGGCAGCCTTTTCCCTAGCAGTGGACCAGAATCACCGGCCTCAGCGACCTCACAATGGCACAAGAAGTCTCAGATGGAGACACCACAGCATACAGTGACTGCACCTCCACAACTCGCATTGAGTCTACCACCACCTACATCTGAAAAGTCAAGTGGCCCCACAAAAAAAGAAAATCCAGGCTACAATTACTGGCTTGTTTAGGCAGGAGGGGCTTTACGACCGCAACCACCCAATGGCACGTTTGTACAATGGCAAACAAGCAAAAATGTTACAGCTGGACCTCCTCCCTTTTTCCTTGGTAGAAGGAGTGGGATTCTTAGAGTCTCTGCCTAAAATGGAAGGTTCCAAGCCTGACCTATTTTGCCAGAGTTGCTGTTCCAGCCCTGCATCACAATGTGCTGCAATTGGTTGGATAAGCTTTGCAGCAAAGAGTTGTCCACACTATTTACCTGACGGCAGACCTGTGGACCAGTTGTCAGGTGACTGATTACATGCGCATCACTGTGCACTGGATATCATTTCTGGGGATAAATCAAAAGCTATCTACAGGTCTCGGCACTGAAGACATTTTTAGGAGTATTCGGCAGCATGCAACAGTAGTCATGTTCGCCATGTAGAAGTTACACACAGCTGCAAACATCTTAGAGGAATTTAATAGCAAGGTGTCTGAATAGCTGCGACCCGGAGGTCTTCGAGGTGGATTTGTTGCCACAGACAATGGCAGTAACATAGTAAGGCCATGGCAGGTGGTGGCTATTACAGGGTCCTGTGTTTGGTGCACTGAATCCACCTGGTTGTGCAAGACTTTCTAAAAAAAGAAGACATAGTCAGCAACATACTGACCACCTGCAGACTCATCTGCACCCAACTCTGCCATTCTTTTGAAGCTCGGAAACAGTTGCAGATTATTCAGCGTGATAACAGAGTACCAGTTTGTTAGAAATGGGGTTTCTGGTTGGCTAGGGTATGCACCTGAGCCAGGCAGAACTTACCCACTCTAGTCAGGGCAAGGGAGTTACACGTCCAAGATAACCCCTGCTCACCCCCTTGGTAGCTTGGCATGAGCAGTCAGGCTTAACCCGGAGGCAATGAGTGAAGCGTTTGCACAACACACACAACACACGTGACACAATCTCCCCACCACAAAGGAAACACAACACCAGATTATATGAAAATATACTGTATTGAACACAACGCAATTATTAGACCAAACATCACATATCAGTACTATCCTGCTACCTTAGCAGTTGTCAGAACGTTACACAGTAGCTACTCTACAAACTAGCAGTAGTCACACATAACACACAGGTTACTTAGTATTCTGCAACATAAGCAGTAGTCAGGAAACACGTTATTACACTAAAGCACTTGTCATAATAATATCATGAAACGCCCGTTGTAGGAACATTAGAAAACATATGGCAAATTAGAAAAACATATTAGCAAGTCATGCGAAAAAAAAGGAACATTTGCATACATATGTAAAAAACACATCACACAGGTAGGCAACATATAAACTAGTAAAGTCTCTAGCAAGAACTTTAGATTATATATATGGACCCCTTTTAGGGAGTACCTGTTTTGATGGTAAAGGCACCTCCAGTGCCTGAGGAACGAAAAAGTTGCAAAATGGGACCCCCGGCGCTCCTTTGTGCAAAACGGGGGCCTCCTCTATTTTTCAGACCTGAGGAGGGCTGCACGCCTCTCCTCTCCTTTGTGCGTGGGCCCCTCTGGGGACCCGTGATTACTAGGGCCCCCCCGGGCCTCAACCAGCCCTCACGAGGGGGGCCAACGCCCTCACAATAAGGGGGAGGAGGGGGGGCATAAGGCACCCCCTCCGACTTCGTTGCAGGCCCCTCCAGGGGCCAGTGATTCCTGAGGGGTTCTCCCCCGGGCCTGTCCAGGCCCTCCTGTGTGGGGGGGGGGAGACCTCGACTGCCCAGACTGGCCCTCGCAGGGGCCCTGCATAATTTGCGGCATGGGCAGGCCACCGATGAGGCTGCTGCCCGCCGCAGTTCAACTGAAGCCTTCCGAGGCTTCAATGGGCGAGGGAGAGGCGTCCTCCTCTCCTCTCGTCCGGATGATGCTTCGGCCCAAGGCAGGGCCTTCCGGTGCCCTTGGGGAGCTCTAGAGAGCGGACCTCTATCCGGGGGCACCCATAGGAGCACGTTTGCTCCGTATTTACCTGCAGCAGGATTCTCTCTGTACCCCGGGGGCACTAATCAGCGTGTTTCCCTCGCGCTGTGTAAACACAGCTTCCCCGGGTTGCGGCGGTGATCTTCGTAAAAAAGAGCACTTTCAAGCGCAAAAACGAGCACCAGGAGAAGCGATCCTTTTGTGCCCAGCGCTAATTTTAGCAAAGCGCCCTCCAGGCATTCTACAGCAACAGAAGGAGCAATCCTCGCCCTGTAGGTGGATGCAGGGGTCAGGGGCCACAGCACCCTACCCTGGGGAGCAGAGGCCTAAGAAAAGGTCCTCAGGTGGAGGGCCCAGCAACAGGCCAGCAAAAAGGAAAGGCAGCAAGTGGCAAGTCCTTCACCGTGACCAGGCAGGTCAGCACAGCAGCAGCAGTCCATGGCAGTTTCTGGTGAGTCCCTTCAGCCTCTGGGGTCCAGTTCCAAGATGATTCCAAGAGTCTCCAAATTGTGGGGAAAATTCCCCTGTACTTATAGTCAGTTCTTACAGTGTTTTACAATGGTAGGGAGAGGAGGTTCCAGCAAGTTACAACTGGTTCTGGGGGTGCCCCCCTCTCTCCTTTCAGCACAGGCTCCAAACATCAGTGGGGGGTTAACAACCCTATTGTGTGAGGCCAGGGCACAACCTTTACAAATCTAGGTGTGCCCCGCCTCTCCCTTCTCTCAGCCCAGGAAGACTATTCAGTATGCAGATGCACCTCTGTGACACCTCCACCCTCCCTGTGAACAGGCTGTCTGAATAGTATGCACAAAGCCCCAACTGTCACTCTGCCCAGACGTGGATTGGAGTCAAGCTGCAAAACACCAGAGTCATAAGCACAGATAAATGCGCACTTTCTAGAAGTGGCATTTCTGTGATAGTAATAAAAAATACACCCACACCAGTAAGCAGCATTTATTATCACCATCACAACCATACCAAACACGCCTACGCTACCCCTCATAAATCAGACAATACCCCTTACACATAAGGCAGGGCATTTCTAATGCAATCCTATGAGAAGGCAGCACTCACAGCAGTGAGACATCAAGTTAGGCTGTTTGTCACTACCAGGACAGGCTGTCCTGCCTTTCTACATACATGGCACCCTGCCCATAAGGCTAGCTAGGGCGTACCTTAGGGGTGACTTACATGTAGTAAAAGGGGAGTTCTGGGCCTGGCAATTAAGGTTAGATGCCAGGTCCCTGTGGCAGAAAGCTGCGCACCAGGCCATGCGCTAGCAGGCCTGAGACAGGTTTAAAAGTCTACTTCAGTGGGTGGCGCAAGCAGCGCTGCAGGCCCACTAGTAGTATTTAATTTACAGGCCCTGGGTATAGAGATACAGATACCACTGTACAAGGGACTTATAGGTAAATTAAATATGCCAATTAGGTATAAGCCAATCATACCAACCTTAGATGGTAGAGCACCTGCACTTTAGCACTGGTCAGCGGAGATAAAGTGCTCAGAGTCCTAGAGACAACAGCGAGAGGTCAGAAAAACCAGGAGGAAGGAGGCAAAAAGACTGGGGATGACCCTGCGTACAGCAAAAAGTCCAACACAACACCCTACCAGCCAAAAGCCAGGGGAGAACAATCAATACATTGATGTACTTCCCTGATTGGGGCGATAGAACAAGGACCCAGGCCCACAACAACAGGGGCATGTTCCAGTTCTACACCTTCCTGACTCCACTTGGATCTCTCTGTCAATGCTTCCCAGGCAGCCTAGACCAACCCACGGGGATTCTCTAGCTGCCAATGGCCGGAACCAGGCCTCAGGCCATCTAGGAGCCTCTGGTCTCTGAAACCATAACGAGTGGGGGGGCGGTAGCCCCAGGTGCAAAGCAACCTGTCTCCACTCCATTTCCAATCAGTTCAGGGGCTCTACCCTGCCCTGATCTACCAACCTAGGGTCCACACCCATAGGTTCTACAGGGGCTAGAGGCGAGGCTCTCCTCCATCTACCCCTCCGTCTAGGATCCCGCCCTCCTCTCCTAGGAGGGGCATCACCAGAATCCACACTTGCCAGGGTGCTGGGTACAGCAGCCCTGCACAACTCTCTCGCCAGCCCAGGATCACTACCTGGCGACTGACCACCCAACCTAGGGACGACACCCTTGGGTTGCGCCGTGGTCCGGGACGGGCTTCACCCTCCCTGAACCCCACTTCCTGCATCTCCCCACCTCGGGAGAAGCCACCAGAAGTTTCACACGGGGTGAGCACACTAACCGCCCCCCCCAACCAGGTCAGAGTTTACCCCCTGAACCTGTCTATCTAGTCCAGGGACGACACCCTTAGATTGGACCATTGTCCAGCGAACCAGGACTTCCGTGGGAGCACACCTACCCCCTACCAGATCAGAGCTTACCCCCTGAATCTGGCAATCCAACCCAGAGTCACTACCCTGCGGTTGAACCACTGCCTGGCGCACCAGGACTTCCTTGGGAGCACACCTACTCCCCATCAGGTCAGAGTTTATTCCCTGAACCTGATCATCCAACCCAGAGTCACCACCCTGCGGCTGAATCATTGCCTGGTGCACCAGGACTTCCTGGGGGGCACACCTACCCCCCACCAGGGAAACACCTTCCCCAAGGGCCACACAAGAGTCTGGCTGACGCAGGTCTCCTGACCTCTGCCCATCTGACAGAGTCTGGATTCCACCCCAGCCCAGAAATGGTCTCACCAAGGTCATTCCTGGGGGGCTCTGCTCTCAGAGCTGACCCCTGACCCTCCAGGTTCTCCACTGGGGCCCGCAGCCCCCTCTCAACCCTACACCTGGATTTCCGCCTCCTCCACTCTAGAGTGAGACTACCAGACAACAGAACCGGCGGAACGCTATCACCAGCCACCCGCCTAAGTCCTACTGACAAAATGTGATCCTTCTGAACAGCTGGCCCTACGGCACAGGCTGGGGTCCTCTTCTGGCGTTCCCTCATGGAACCTTCCAGGACCTGGGACGGGATCTCGGGCACTTTGGGCCTCAGCCCAGCCCCATTCCCTCTCCTCTGAGATGGGACATGGGGTCCACCTCACCCCACTCCAGTCCACTGGGACCTACCTGGGACACTCCATTCCTTTCCCACCCCACCTGATTGGGAAACACCTAGACCACTCTCATTAGGAACACCCCCTAATGCCACACCAGACCCTCTGGTACGCAACCAGAAGTCTGCCTCCTTTGCAAGCTCCCTGGGGTCAGAGAGCTCACACACTGACAAGTGTTGGTGTAACTCTGAAAAACAACAACGAAGCAGGTGCTCTCTGACAATCAGATTAAACAGCCCATCAAAATTGTTTACTGTGCTACCCTTCACCCATCCATCTAGTGCAATGCAGCAATCCTCCACAAACTCCTCCCAAGACTGGTGGGACAGTTTCTTACCACCCCTAAACCTCTTTCTGTATTCCTCAGGGGAAAAACCATACTTCTCAATCAGTGCATTCTTCATAGTGGAGTACCCCTCCCTGTCACTCTCTTCTAGTGTCAGTAGGGCATCCCTCCCATCCTCAGGAATAAAGCTCCCTAGGCCAGTTCCCCAATCCTTCTCAGGGATCCTGCGCTCTACCAGAGACCTCTCATATTCCTTTAACCACTGACGTATGTCACCCCCCTCCTGGAACCTAGCTACCAGATCTATGGGTATGTGAGGAACATCTTTGCTACAGCACTCTACATTGCTGCCACCACTGGACTCCACCTGCAGCGCTGGTGAGTCCAGAACCTTCAGACTGCGCTCTAGAGTGAGTCTTTCTCTGGCAAAGGCCCTCTCTGCCTCTGCCATCCTCTCCAGTACTAAGGCCTTCTCTACCTCAGCCCTTCTCTCCTCAACAGCTAGGCGCGCTTACTGCAACTTCAGGTCCCTCTCTTCCCGCCTATCTCTTAGCTCATCAGGCGTCAAGGAATGAGAGGTAGCCCTGCTTCTTACACTGGACCCAGCAAGGGACTCCCTATCACTGGGGCCTTCCCTGTCAACTGGCGTCCCCACCCGGCCATTCTCACCCTCCTGATCAGTCTCTCTATCACTCTCTAGGGATGAGGTCTGGGAGCCCTCCCATTGGGAACCCTCGCTACACTCAGGATCCTTTGGGTACCCCATAAGCACACTCCCTCCCTGGGTATATGTCACGAACCTTTCAAAGAAATTCAGAGATCTCCTGAGGTCCCCTTCTACAGGTACCCTCTCTCTCTACAGAACCCCTCTAATTCCACCTGCGTGTAAAACGGCAGGTCCTCTAAATCATAGGTAACCCCATCTTGAAAAGGTACAAATAACTCAAATGGGACAACCACAATACCCAAGCGTGAGAACTGAAAACAGGAAAAATTACCAAAGAGAGAAAGTTAAGAGAAGCCAAACATGTGATGGTTTAAACGCAATCCTTGTAGTGAAATAATGAGTCACAATGGTATTGTGCAAGCGCAAGTCCTATCCTCACCGCTGACAACCAATGTTAGAAATGGGGTTTCTGGTTGGCTAGGGTATGCACCTCAGCCAGGCAGAACTTACCCACTCTAGTCAGGGCAAGGGAGTTACACATCCAAGATAACCCCTGCTCACCCCCTTGGTAGCTTGGCACGAGCAGTCAGGCTTATCCCGGAGGCAATGTGTAAAGCGTTAGCACAATACACACAACACACGTGATGCAATATCCCCACCACAAAGGAAACACAACACCAGATTATATGAAAATATACTGTATTGTACACAACGCAATTATTAGACCAAACATCACATATCAGTACTATCCTGCTACCTTAGCAGTTGTCAGAATGTTACACATTAGTTACTCTGCAAACTAGCAGTAGTCACACATAACACACAGGTTACTTAGTATTCTGCAACATAAGCAGTAGTCAGGAAACACGTTATTAGCAAGTCATGCCCATAAAAGGAACATTTGCATACATATGTAAAAAACAAATCACACAGGTAGGTAACATATAAACTAGTAAAGTCTCTAGCAAGAACTTTAGATTATATATATGGACCCCTTTTAGGGAGTACCTGTTTTGATGGTAAAGGCACCTCCAGTGCCTGAGGAACGAAAAAAGTGCAAAATGGGGCCCCCGGCACTCCTGTGCGCAAAACGGGGGCCTCCTCTAATTGTCAGACCTGAGGAGGGCTGCACGCCTCTCCTCTCCTTTGTGCGTGGGCCCCTCTGGGGACCTGTGATTACTAGGGGCCCCCAGGCCTCAACCGGCCCTCACGAGGGGGGCCAACGTCCTCACAATAAGGGGGAGGAGGGGGGCATCACGCACCCCCTCCGACTTCGTTGCGGGCCCCTCCAGGGTCCTGTGATTCCCGAGGGTCTCCCCCGGGCCTGTCCTGGACCTCTGCTGTGGGGGGGGAGACCTCGACTGCCAAGACTGGCCCTCGCAGGGGCCCTGCAGAATTTGCAGCGCGGGCAGGCCTCCGATGAGGCTGCTGCCCGCCGCAGTTCAACTGAAGTCTTCTGAGTTTTCAATGGGCGAGGGAGAGGCATCCTCCTCTCCTCTCATCCGGATGACGCTTTGGCCCAAGGCAGGGCCTTCCGGTGTCCCGGGGGAGCTCTAGAGAGTGGACCTCGCCTCGGAGGCACCCATAGGAGCATGTTTGCTCCGTATTTACCTGCAGTAGGATTCTCTCCATGCCCCGGGGGCACTAATCAGCGCGTTTCCCTCGCGCTGTGTAAACATAGCTTCCCGGGTTGCAGCGGTGATCTTTGTCAAAAAGAAGGCTTTCAAGCGCAAAAACGGGCACCAGGAGAAGCGCTCCTTTTGTGCCCAGCACTAATTTTAGCAAAGCGCCCTCCAGGCATTCTACAGCAACAGAAGGAGCAATCCTTGCCCTGTAGGTGGATGCAGGGGTCAGGGCCACAGCACCCTACCCCTGGGGAGAAGAGTCCTAAGAAAAGGTCCTCAGGTGGAGGGCCCAGCAACAGGCCAGCACAAGGGAAAGGCAGCAAGTGGCAAGTCCTTCACAGTGACCAGGCAGGTCACAGGTCAGCACAGCAGCAGCAGTCCATGGCGGTTCCTGGTGAGTCCCTTCAGCCTCTGGGGTCCAGTTCCAAGATGATTCCAAGAGTCTCCAAATTGTGGGGAAAATTCCCCTGTACTTATAGTCAGTTCTTACAGTGTTTTACAATGGTAGGGAGAGGAGGTTCCAGCCAGTTACAACTGGTTCTGGGAGTGCCCCCTCTCTCCTTTCAGCACAGGCTCCAAACATCAGTGGGGGGTTAACGACCCTATTGTGTGAGGCCAGGGCACAACCTTTACAAATCTAGGTGTGCCCCGCCTCTTCCTTCTCTCAGCCCAGGAAGACTATTCAGTATGCAGATGCACCTCTGTGACACCTCCACCCTCCCTGTGTACAGGCTGTCTGAAAAGTATGCACAAAGCCCCAACTGTCACTCTGCCCAGAGGTGGATTGGAGTCAAGCTGCAAAACACCAGAGTCATAAGCACAGATAAATACGCACTTTCTAGAAGTGGCATTTCTGTGATAGTAATAAAAAATACACCCACACCCGTAAGCAGCATTTATTATCACCATCACAACCATACCAAACACGCCTACGCTACCCCTCATAAATCAGACAATACCCCTTACACATAAGGCAGGGCATTTCTAATACAATCCTAAGAGAAGGCAGCAATCACAGCAGTGAGACACCAAGTTAGGCTGTTTGTCACTACCTGGACAGGCTATGCAATATGGCACATGTCCTGCCTTTCTACATACATGGCACCCTGCCCATAAGTCTAGCTAGGGCGTACCTTAGGGGTGACTTACATGTAGTACAAGGAGAGTTCTGGGCCTGGCAAGTAAGTTTAGATGCCAGATCCCTGTGGCAGAAAACTGCGCACACAGGCCCTGCGCTAGCAGGCCTGAGACAGGTTTAAAAGTCTACTTCAGTGGGTGGCGCAAGCAGCGCTGCAGGCCCACTAGTAGTGTTTAATTTACAGGCCCTGGGTATAGAGATACCACTGTACAAGGGACTTATAGGTAAATTAAATATGCCAATTAGGTATAAGCCAATCATACCAACTTTAGATGGGAGAGCACCTGCACTTTAGCACTGGTCAGCAGAGATAAAGTGCTCAGAGTCCTAGAGCCAACAGCGAGAGGTCAGAAAAACCAGGAGGAAGGAGACAAAAAGACTGGGGATGACCCTGCGTAAGGCAAAAAGTCCAAAACAGTTAAAGACCTGATACAGGAGGTACCAACAGGCTGGAACTCAACCTATTATATGTTGCAACGTCTGTTTGAGCAGTACAAACAGATCATGACTATGTCATTCAAAGAGGAGCTGATGCAATTGGAAAAGCTATGACCATGGATGCGGACAAATGAGGCCTAGTCGAATGCCTCACACCGATGCTGCTCCCTTTTGAGGTTTTCATGTCGGAGGACAGTACAATGGGCCAAGCTATCACGTTATTGCATTTGTTACAGGAGCAGCTAAAGATGGTGTCTGAAAGGTTTGCATTCAGGGTTGCGAGCGAAAACCCAGAAGGGCATGCCTTGGTTACTAGCTAAAGCTATCGCTTAACTTGTAATGCAAGGCTGCAAAATGACATCATCTCTTCCAAAGAGTACATCTGTTGCAGCTTACTAGATCCACGCTACAAAATTATTCTTCCCACTATCATTCCTTTTTCTGAAGGGGATGTATTACAATACAAGAGCAGTTAGAACTTAGAGTCCCCCTCTGCAGTTCTGGGGTGCTACCTTCAAATTCCAGAGAGGGCAGTCTTGTCTCACATCTGCAATCCCCACCAACAAGAAAAGCGTTGACAACACCAACAGAAGAATCGGACCCAACCTCTGCATTGGCTTGGTTCCAAGTGACAGGCCTTAAGTCCTGTGCAGAGGTGAAAGAAAAAGCGGCTCAGCAGGTGGCAGCACCAATGACCATTCCGAGGATGTTCCAGGAGTATCCGGATGACTCGAAAGAGGTGTATGTGGATTAAAACCCATTGGTGTATTGATATGAAAGATGGACCAATGGCTGGCAGGCTGGCGATAACGTTTCTGGCTTGTCCTGTAGCCAGTGTTTCTGCTGAGCATGTGTTCAATGCAGCTGGTGCAGCTGTTACAGTGAGAAGGACCAGTCTCTCTCCTCAAAACGTGAGAGATTGACCATGATCATAATGATTCCACATTTTATACCACCTGACTGATCCATTCCTGAAACACCACAGGAGCAAGAGGATGATTGGTCAGAATCAAGTGTGTTAGCTGACCAACTTCTGGGTGAACCACCAGAGTTTGAGGATGAACTCTACTTCCCAGACTGAGTATGCCAGTGTCACAGAACTTTTTCATTATTTTAATTATTTCTCGTTCAGCTTCTTTTTATCTTTCTTTGTTTGCAAAAATATATATATTTATATATATATGCGAGTGCAACATTATGATTGTATTGGATTTATGCTACCCCACCACTAATTTTACCATCCCATACAAACTTGGATTGGAGTTGGACCCGTGTGCAGTGAAGAAGTCCCCACATACCTTTCAGGACATTAGAGATGCTGCCTGCCTCCCTCACATGTCATTGCCTATCCTATTTTTACATCACCTAGAAGGGCTGCCCTTGAAGATCATTGATTGAAAGACTGCCAGTGCCAATATCTAATTCCAATGTGTGGATACCATCAAAGAAGAGGTATTTTTGTTCAACCACTGTGCATGGATTGGAAGGGGTAACTAATTAACTATTGCACCAATGGGTGGTGATATTTTGATTGATTGTGATTGTGAATTTGTGAGTGATGACTTATGTATGTGGTGGCTGACAGTGAGGGAGGGAGTTCAATAAAATTATAAACTTGCTTCCTTATGATTTAAATGTTTGGGGGCTGATGGGTGATATTTTTTTCCTGAAACTGAATGGCATTTCAAATGTAGGGAAATTAACTTGCATAATCTAATCCTTTTTTATGATTCCTCATAAGAAACCAGCTACTTTAGTTAGAAACCACAAATCTACACAGAAAATACTCCAATTATGTTTCTCTATTTGTTCTTCAACAGTAGTGCACTTCACAAGCCTATCTTGTTTGGTTTGGGACTGGGACAGAGTTACTCTGAATCTGGAGGAGGAAGATGGAAGGTCTCGGTGTGACTACCTCAACAACTAAAAAGGAGAACGTTTTCGACTTCAAAGATAACCCATGATGATGGCCAAGACTCTGAGGTCTAGTACTCACTCAGCTCTGTAAACTGGAGAGAGGTGCGTTGATGTGGAAATGCTACTAAGTATGTGGTTGCTGCAATGCTAGCCCAAACCTAAAGCTCCTCTTAGGATCTTGCTCTGGCTCTGAGTCTTGTTCGTACATTCCTGACTCCTCATGAAGCTTACCTTGCTTTCTTTTTTTCTTTTTTCTTTACTCTATAATACAACTACTATTTTTTTTCACTACACAGGCCTTCTCCTAGTCCACCCCTGCATGAACAAAACTTGGAAAGCTCAAGACTCCAGCTTACCTACCGGACAGGTTCAGACAGGCACCAGAGTGACAGACATTTGAAGAAGAATAGAGATGCATTACCCTATTTGGCAATACAGTATCATTTTCCTTTTAACAATCATAATTTTTAGAACTGGGAGGGTTACATTCAATGTTCCTTATTTCAAAACTAGAAGACATAACACTTATGATAAACTATCTGGGGTCTCTCTGAGGCAGAAGAACTGTTTCCACTGAATTTACTGAACAGTGTAATATTTTCTTACTTATCTATTTGTTTCTTTCCACAACAGATTGATGATGGTGTGCTGCTTAGCGCCCTAACAAATATTGTTGTGGTTTCTTTTGTGTAGTGTTTGTCTTTGTCAAACCTTTCCCCAAATCCCCTTTCCCATCCATTCATTGAGACCCTAACCCTCTTCGCCCAGACTGTGATTTATTGAGGTGTGACCTAATTTTACACCATAAATGAATCACACAGTTGCTGCGGCGGATGGGGTGAAAGCAACACCAACTCACTGCAGGACCTTCTACCTTCTATTACCTGAGCGATATTCCACACTGGCCGCATCAACATTTTCATTCATGCCTTGAGTGTCTGTCCCGTAAATGCTTAACCTCGTCCAAACACTCTTGAGTCTGAGCCCACTTCTGACTCCATGATCTCATTTCCTAACTTTAGTTCTATACTATAGCTCCCCACCATTGCTCAGAAGAAATTGATATTGCTATATTTTATTATCATATCTTCTTTGCTGTGTGTCAATACTGTCATTGTGGTAGTCTGGTCTCAGTCTTCCAACAGTTATGATATATGATGATGAGATAGTAACTCTCTGTTTTCTTTCACTCGATTTGACAGTGATGGATAACCCTTTGATTAATCCTGTAGTTAGAGTTCACAAATGTGGAAGTGGCACCTTCTGTCAAGGCCTTCCCTGTTAGTGTGCAAGCCTGCTACTACTACTACTACCTACCTACCACCCGCTTAAATGCCATCTTGGAAAAACCATGTAGTAAGAAGACTCCCTTTCTTCCTCTTTTCAGGTAGGAGAAGAACTATGGATGGAAGTGAACTTGTTTAGTTAGTATTTAACTCCTACTGAAGAATGTGTTTTCTGTGTGTACTGGGTTTTTGTAGGCAAAATAGGCAAGGGCAATCATCACCTATTGGTCAATAATAGTTGCAGAGGGCAATTGAGCAAGGGTCTAAGTAAATGGCATACACATTTTTTTAGCAGATTCAAAATAACAGGCTACACTAAAAGACAGCAGTGCAAACTAAAAGTCTAAAACACCAAAATAAAGATTTGAGATGCGAATGAAGTAAAAAAAAATCCCCTTTATTATTCACAAATATAAAAGCCTCCCTATCCAACCATAACAGTCCCATCCCTCTCCACGAACAAATATAACCCTGTCCTCAAGAATTCCAACAAAAAGTCCAAATTGAAGCCAAGCCCAAATCCCTCCCCACCCTCTCCACCCACAAGAAGTCTCTCCCACCAAAACAAAAAAAATTAAAAAGGGCTTTAAAAAGGGCACTGTCTATATAGGCTTGGAGCTGGTCAATGCTCTGCTCTGTGCTGGTGAGCTGGCTCTCCATCCGGTCCATCTGATGCAGAACATGTCGGAGCAATGCCCTGGTGGAGTGGGAGGGTGCAGCAGCAGGTGCAGTCAGGGACCCTGACTTTTGGTGGCGGTAGTGGCGATGTACTGGCCAGGAGGTGGGAGGCTGGCATGCTGTTCTGCTGGGTCCTGGGGACAAGGCAACTATTTCAGCCTCTTCCTCCTCCTCGATCACCAGGTGCTGGTATTCTGCCTGAACATTACCCAGCCTCTGCTGCCACAGAGAGGCCGCTATATCCTTCTAGTTGGTGGTGGTCATCGGGCAAGAGTAGCTATATTGAGAAAAAGAGGACAATCAAAGGATAAATTGTAAACAATGCTGTGAACAAACACTTCTTCTAATGATAGATAATGGGTGGCAGAGTAGCACTATACTGCTGGTCCCCTTGGATGATGGAATTTGATGTGATTATTATTTAGGGTTAGGAGAGTCACAGAGCCAGTATTTTATTTGTTTACCTACACATGCCTCATATAAGAAGCACTAACTGCCTGGTAGAAAAGAATTAAGGCAGAATAAGACCAGATTAAAAAGCTGGTGATTTCATTTTTTTCTTTTAAAGGCTCTTCTAGTAACTAAATAAACACATTTAGTGGAAAAGTTAAAAATAATTACCTCTCGTTATGATGAGTAAGGCGTTATGCACTATGGAGTACAAGTTGTTGTGCTACATTATTGTAGGCATACTAGACAGCACTTCACGTATGTTGCTATTGTCTGCAGTTCGGGCAGATGTAGCTGACAATTATCTATCTTTAATTCCACTGGCCCTGCTCTTCCCCACATGCCTTTCACTTAATTTAATTTCTATCCTGACTTCAAAGAGGCATATGAATATATGTAAGATACATCACACATGTCAGGTATAAAATGCAGATATATTTATCCTTTCTGCCGTAAGTAGATAAGGGGGGAATGATGCACTGCAGGGAAAGGAACGGACTATATAGATTGTATTAGGCATGTTTGCCATTGAGTATCTCCTATGCCAAACTTGAAATCAAATCGGGCACTTTACTCACGTGCCTTGCCCACCATCACAAATACTTTCCAACAAATTGATTCGCTGGGAGTAAAGAACTTGACTTACTCTACTGCAGAGTAAAGCAGATGGATTAGGCAGGTAGGTAAAGATTTCACTATAGAAAAATAGAGGGGCATCATAAATCTATCTACTGAACAGCTCCCTTCTTTATTCATCCTAGCAATTATTCAGTTGTCCTTTCCTTATTCCCCTATATACAAACAGTGCCACCATGATTTAGGTTTTACTTTCTCTTATCCAGTCTTCCATCCAATTCAAAATCGTTTATCCCTCCATTCAATACCCACAATATCCACCCTTTCTTTCAATCATCCTTTCACCCATCCATCCATGGATATTTTCCCAATACAATACTCACCCATGCATCCTTTTTCATCCACCCACACATCCTTTCCTTTCACTCTTTCATTCATCCTTTCTTTTAACCTTCAGTTTTTTTCCCCATTTCCATCAAGCCATTGTTTTTAGCATACATTATGTGTGCTTTTGCTGAGTTGCAGATATAAAAGGCTATAAGTACCCCAACTCCTGCTGCAGCTGTAATGAAGGAGTTTCATTAATCCGATCATGAAAACACCATTATAGCTAGTAAGAGTAATTGTCAATAAGCAAGGAATGTGACTTACAAGAGCCCGTCCCTGCCTCTGTGTCTCCTCCTGCTAGGTCTGCTCCTGCAGCGGTCAAACTTGAGCCAGCTCCTCCACTGGTGGTTGGTGTGAGTATAACAAAATAGTATACAGTTTTTAGATTCCAGATCCCATTCTTAATTTTAAAAACCAAAAAAATGCAACCACAATTGTTACATTTCGGTTAGCACTGCAGTATCTTCTGTCAACAATATCAGTGTGCATTTTGTTGACATTTTAGAAAAGCCAGGTAGACAACCCAACCAAAAGCTTTGCGTAAAAGAGCGGCAGAGCTATAGCCTTTGATTGACAATGACTCGGAATAATTGAAGAGCAGCAATGGGGTGGAATGCAAAGTGGTCAATGAAAGACAGAAAAAAAAGATAATGCAGGGATAACCGGAGTTAAACAAAACTTGGATAGGGGAGTTAGGAAAAAGGGGAGCTGTATAAAAAAAAAACACAAGGCTAAATTAAAAGTAGTATAAAAGTGGGGAGAGGTAAAAGTTAGGGAAATAATAATAATATTAGATAATAGGACTTACTGGGATCAGCAAAGCCATCAGCATCGGCGTTTTTGGTCGGCGCCTCCACAGCTCCTGTCTGACCTGCTGGTGCAGTGCCCTTCTTCTTGCCCTTGAGTGCTGATGTAAGATTAGAAAGAAGATTAAAAAATACATTAGTAGTGCTGTTAATCTCCACAAAATTATTTTATAACAGCCAAATGCAAGAACATTGTAGTTCAATCAGATTGCCTATAACATTGTACTTAAATCAGGTCACCTATGGTACTATGCTAGTATGATCAACTATTGTTGAGTTGGCTTTAGTCCTAAAATCCCTATTCCAAATTTCCTTATGAAAATCTACATTTAGAACTAATGCATTGTAATAAATGATCTTTCATTCTATTCTCATTTCTGAAGCCCCTTGATGGACCAACTCAGTCTCCCTTTTTTTGCAATCCATGCATACTCACATCACTGTGAAATTACTTGGGACTCTACGAGCTGCATAAAGTCACAGAGAATGCTAACTCACTGATATCAATAATTCACTATGAAGACAGGAGGACAGAGGAGTCTGCGTTGCAATGGCCTCCTAAATATTCAGTCAAAGCAAGTGCCTACCTACAAGTATAATAATGTAGAGCTGAGAACCTGCCTACCTCTCACTGGATCACATAATAAATAATAATCTTAATGTAAACTATAACTTACCTCTGAGTGAAAGGCGCATGCTATTTGGAAAAAAAGTTAGCATTTTAGAACACAATAAAAATATAATACTCACCATTCCCTGGGATCTCCACGCCTGGCAGGTCGAGCAGGTCCTGCTCGCGGTCGATGATATCCGCCCAGTGGTGCGTCTGCTTCTGGGTGGTGTGCTGGACCTGAGTGGTAGTCTGCTCAACTGGCACACCCTAGCACAGTGCTGCTGATGCTCCCGCCGAGGGTAACTGCTTCCAGGCCTTCCGCCTGCTGCCAGCATGGAGAGGAGGTGGCCCTGCACATAAAAAACAGTGCTGCCACCTCCTCCTCGCTGAAGATCAGACAAGGCTGCACCCCTTGATGGCGGCACCACCCACAAGGCAGGTGGTTGCTGTTGCAACACTGCTCTGCTATGGTGCTGGGTGGGTAGGGAAGAAAAAGAAACAGGAGGAAAAGGAAGAAATAAGGGCAAAATAAACAAAAATAGAAAAAGTCACAAAAAACTCACAAAAAAAATAAAACATCGTAAAAATAATGAGACACAAAAAGAAACACTAATACACTAAATTAATAAATAGGGGTAAATGAATTATGGAGTGGAGAATTACAAAGATTTGCAGCAGATTGAAGTAGAAGTCCCAGCACCATAAACAGAGTGAAAAACAAGATGGCAGCGCTCATGCGAACCGTGTGGTGCTGTTTGTGTGTGATTTTGAATGCAAGTATGTACTTTGCACTGCATTTGACGTCAAACACAATGCAAACAGGCACAACAGAGATCTCCATCCGCTAGCGGAACCCTGCATAGTGCGGCGGAGTGTTTTTGCCACTTTGCCGAGTTCTGCATAGCGCAGCTCTGCCCACTCTGCTCAGGCCTAGTATCAATATAGTGCCTTCAGACTGCCTAAGTGGCATAAAAATAGACAGAGTCTTTTCTGTTCATCATAATTTTACACAGAAGCTCTGTTTTAGATAACGGCCACACCTTACCTTGGGTGTGAAGCAGCTGGGCTGGTGTTTTCACCGTACAAAGCTTTGGTGCAAATTCACATGCAAGTTGCACTCGAGTGGGTGGACCTTTGTTTCGAACTGCGGCTTAACATCAGCAGTTCAATAGGATATCAATAACAGTGAAGCACATGTTGCCCACAAGGATGACAGAGAGTAGTAGCTTTGGAAAATATAAAGGTTTTATTGGCAGATCAACAAAATTACAAATTCAAATCATACAAGTTAGTCATAAATCGATAATCACTTTATACAGTGTAGTTGAGTATAATCTAAAGCAAGTTAAGTCTAGCAAATAGAGCCTTCAAGTTATAGGCAAATCATGAAAGATTCAGTTCCCCTGAAGCGAAATTTCCTAATGCTAAACTGAGGTTTCAAATGAGCTTGAGGAAGTTTAAGCAGCAGGTTTCAGTAAGTAAGACCTCTAAGCAGAAGCAAGTGAAGATTCAATCAGGCAAGGAAGACTAGATTTGCTCCTGAGTTTATCTCTAATCTAGCATTCGACAATAGGATGTCTGTATTCTCCTTCCCAGGCATCACATAAAGGAAGCTTGCATATGTGTGACCTACAGAAGATATCCTGTACTGACTGAAATATCATGGTCAGACCATCCTGGGCGCAAATGAATGAAACCAATTATAATATTACAGTCAAACTTGCAATAATACTTTTTCACACACAGATTAAAATAATTGGAATCACTTATTATTCCAATTATTGCAATTAGCTTGGCTCCTACAACTGGAATAAAGAGTTAAATGAACAGTTTTGATGTTAGCAAGATTGTCATACTGAGTCCTACATTACCTATTGCTAACGTAACATAAACATACTTTAGCTATGTTCAAATATAACGTGAGAAATCAAAGACTATGATCAATCTTAACATAAAAATCACACATAGACATACACATATAATGGTTATGTATAATGTGCATTAGCATGTTAAACTAAAATGAAAATTAGTGTCTACCACCCCGTCACACAATGCAGTACAGTACCCAAAGTTGCTGCGCTACAATGAGTGACAGGAAGAGAGGAGGAACATGGCATGTCTACAGAGGTATGGCACTCACTTACCATCTCGTAGTGCTGGTGCACAGTCAGATTGCCGTGCTCCACACACACACATTTGCACCAAAGTGCAAAGGTGTCTGAGTGAGTCTAGCAAAGTTGTGTACTGGAAGGATACGTTCCCAGTACAACATAATATGCTAACTTTAAAACTTTTCCCACTTTGAGAGTGTGCTGTACAGTGCAGCACACTTGTAAAGTGGCAAAAGTTAGGAGAAATAAAAGCATTTCTCCTTTTTAACACCTGCTTTCCATTGTTGTTCATTTTTAGTGAAAATTTCTGTCTACTATTGTTAGTAGAGAGGGATTTGTGTTAAAAACCATGAGTGATTGCACGGGAAACTATGGTCTCCCCAAGACACGGAGTAACACTAATCAGTGCTTTGTGCTGCTTTGGGTTACTTTTTCTTACAAACCAGAGCAAATACCAATTTGCAGTGGTTTGTAAATCCCAAAAAGGATTTTGCATCAGGCCTACATTAAAAAAGTAATGCAAACCTGACACACAACCTTTGTAAATCTCAGTAGTGGTGTATAATATTTCATTTTAATTTACAGAACATGAACTACTTACACCACTGGCCTTGCAGACCCAGTACTTAGTCGCTGCAGACGATGTAGGCCTTAAGATAGGTTAGCTCTCTTGGTTGCATGCGTAGTGACTGGGATAGTAGAATTCCTTTGAGGATATCTCAATATAACTCCACATACAATAAGATATTTCTCCATGACCTGTGCAAAGCTACTCATTCTGTTTTATGATCTTGAAATTGAGCAGTCCTGTGTGAGCTTACTATACATCTGACATAGAACAGAAGCATTTCTTTCTTACCCAGCAAGGCTCTCCTACCTTCCAACCCTCACAACATTGTGGGCCTCATTTTGAATTTGGAAGGTAGGAGGTATCTCCGAAAACGCAGCAGATGTCTCATCCGCCAAACTGGCATTTACACCACTTTTTTAGAGTCGAGGAAGCACCATGATTCTGTAAGAGGACCCTCAGCTGACTCTGGAGGTGGACCTTTTGACCAATTGCCCATCTCCAATATATTGGATGTAGACCAACATACATCAGACCATAAACCCTATTTATAGCTCATGTTACCACATGTAATTTTCCTGTGTGGGACTTCTGAAACAGTTTATTGCCATCTTCTATTTATTACCTGTGACATTTAATTCCACCGACATATAAAAAAGTCTACTTTCGCGGGCACTGTTGTTAAAACTGTAAATTATTTTATGACTGCAAGCAAGCTTTTGTGGGGGTGCAGGTATGAAATTGTGAGAGTAACCCCTGTTTTGATTTGCCAAATTGATTATTTTATAAACAATTTTATTGTGCACACTTTCAAACAACCCCATGTCTATGGCATATGTAGAAACTAGTCAGTATTTTGTAAGTTGTCTAGAAACAGTGGAGTCCTGTACACCACTGCTGGAAAGGCTTACAAACAGGACTGGACCCATGACAGTTTACTGCTGTTCCCTGCCATCATGGCCCAAGCCTGGGTATACTGATTGAAGACTTGCCTATGTGACCTGCAAAGTGCCCCAGATCTTACCTGCCTACTTGCAGAATTAGACTGCAACTGCATGATGTCGACCTGGTTCCAGGAAGGCCTTCACAAGGTCCGACTGTCTGGAGAATCTGCATGAAAGATGCCTTAATGAATTGATTTTACTGAAAAGTCACATAATCCCACAGCTGCCTAGAAGAAGAAAGAATGAAGAACTGCAGCAGCTGAGTCGGAGAGCTGCAATTTAATCTCTCCTTGACAAACAGGTGAGAGTGCACCATCCTCGACCGACTCCCTTTCCAATAGAGGGTCCATATCACTATGCATCAGTGTCTTAAAAAGATCCACAGGTAGTCCACAGTCACCACTGTTGTCCAGTTCTCAGTTGGGTGAGTGTCTTCTCCTGGTGGTATTGGAGCCCTCACCACTAGATGTATACTCTGATAGGCAGATTCCAAGCTATAGGCCTCTGAAATGTTGTTGCCCCAAGGGGACTCCACACTGATCAACTTGCCCACTCCTACATCTTCCCCTATAGAACAGATGGAAACCATTTTGGTCCCAAACTAATTTGTAGACTGCCATTAAACTAACTGAACTGTAATGTCTCTTTCATGGGTACTGGTGGCCGGATCCCTTTGACTTTGGACACAAAAACTTGGGTCTGCAATTACTTCACTGATACAGGGTCATTGTTGTTTATCTGTTAGGTTTTTGGACGTAGGGAGTTTTGGGATACTTTATTTTTGATACTTCAAACTCAGCTGCAGCTGCTGCAGTCAAGGTGGGAGCAATGCAGCAACTTGATTCAAAAGCACTGCATACCACCAGAAGAAACCATATTCCATAAGGACAAAGGTTAATGCAAAAGACCTGAGATCTTTAGGTCTCGTATATGATCTGAATACAGCCTAAGAGGATTACAGTGACTGTAGAACCAACATTATAGACTAAAAATAAATTGAACATTATAGACAATCAAGCACTTAGTAGATATATGAAAATTCGAAGGATATAAGTTAGCCAGATAAAGTGCTACTATTTTCTAGTTTTAATTTTGCTAGTACTTACTAGTTTTGAATGTAGATCATATTTTACCTACTTACAATTAGAAGTCTTAGGGGTATATTTACTAAGATTTTGTGCCATGTTTGCAACACAAAAGTGACACAAATTGAGGGAAAGCCTTTTCTTCAACAACTTACTTTCCAGCGCAAAACTTGTTTTGCACTCGAAATTCACTTGAATGGAGCGCCAAGGGAATGTTCCATCGGTGGTACATGGGCATTCCCATGCAACCACTCATGTTTTTGGCACAAAAACCCTATCAACTAAAAAAAGTAGGTAACATTTTGCGTCAAAAAATGATTACCCTTTTAAGATAGGCATTATCAAACAGAAATGCATTTATCTGTCCATTCTCTTCCGACTTTGCATGTGTGCTCAACTGTACAGCACACATACAAAGTAGGAACAGGTTAAAAGTTAGTCTAAACATAGAATTTTGTACTGGAAAGGTATCCAGACAAAGGTGTCATGCAGACACATTTGCACTATGGTACAAAGGTGTGTGCATGGTGCTCAGCTACCTTATTCTGTGCCAGTGTTAAGAAGAGAGGGAGAGGGAGAGGGGGAGAGGGGGAGTGGAAGAGGGAGAGAGAGAGAAAAAGAGAGAGGGAGAGAGGGAGAGGGGGAGGGAGGGAGAGGGAGAGAGAGAGAGAGAGAGAGAGAGAGAGAGAGAGAGAGAGAGAGAGAGAGAGAGAGAGAGAGAGAGAGAGAGAGAGAGAGAGAGAGAGAGAGAGAGAGAGAGAGAGATATTTCTGCTGTAAGTATGGCCCTGGTCTGCTGTTTTCTCAAGCAACATAATGGAGCATTTTGCACTGCTGCGCTACATTGCTTGAGAGTTTAGTAAATAAACCCCTTCATCTTCTTTGAACCAATATCATTGACATTACACTGAGCAATCATTGAAGTTACTGTAGTGAACTGTGTTTTACTGTACCTCTGTGTATGGCCACTACTACTGCTAAGAGTAAACATTTGCTGCTCCTTATTCCTACCTAGAGTGTGATGGAAGTAACTAATCGGAGTAATTTGGGTATCTAGTTGCTGAACAATGGTATTGTGACTCTAGAACACTAGTGGTAAATTACAGTTTCCATACAGGATATTGCCCAATAACCATTGATTGTCCCAGTTCCATAGAACAAGCCTTACAGTTTCCATGTACACAACACACAGGAATGCCCTCATAAACAGGAACATAAACATGCAAATATGCATGCATAAAGCAGAGCCACTGGTGCACACTTTTTTTTTAGATTAATAGGTTTTGCTGACATTTTTGTAGTTGATAGAGCGTTCCGTATTAATAATTTAACTGTACTTGGACGCTCTTTCGGCCGATGAATCTTTTGGCTAAGTGGGACTCTCTTCACCCGCGATCAGTCAATTTAATCAAATCAATAATAAATAACGAACGTAAGCAATGCCCTGATCAACATAACACTTAACAATTAATCCAGAATACATTTCGGCGAACCATGACCTTTCGGTCATGAATAACCACACCAGTTTATTCAAAGTTAATGAATTTATTTCCCTATATTAACAAAGCTAGCACAATATAGATGTGTCTCAACACCAAATGATAAACGTAAATGAACATTAATAGCTGTCCATAACGACGAAACAGGTGCAATCTATGCAGCATTTGAATAACAAGGCATTCGATGATAGCAATGCAAATCACTAAAACTATAATCTGTAATGAGCTAATTGCATACATTTAGTCAGCATAACAAGGTCTCAAATTGCATCGTGCAACAAAAGGAATCCTCATCTAACCTCAAATTAGCATTGGCATGTGGGACTTCATGCAAAAACACTTTAGCAACATTAATTTAGAAAACTCCTAACTAGGGCTCTTATAAAAAATCAGCAGTTGGTTACCTAAAAGAAACACAATGCAATTGTACAATTTCCTTTCATATTTACCAATTACAATCAGCATTCAAGGAAGTCTTCGTCTCACAGGTACCGTTTCTCGATCAGCATGGGACGGGGCAAAGGGGCAGGGGTGGACGGGGCAGTTGCCTCACGGCGGCAAGATAAACTACTACTTCATGCAAAGGGACAAATCAAAGTTAAAGTCTCTAGGGTAAGAATCATTTAAAGTCTCTTTCTCTCGATTAGAGAAAGCATCAAAGTCTCTTTCAAAATGGCGTCGCAGCAAGGTGGGCCATATTAGCTGCAAAATGGCAGGTAACGGCAATAATGGCTGCAATGGCTGCTTTCTTCTCGTGCACCTGGTTTAAATAGACAACAGTTCAAATCCAGTAGGGTCTTCCATTGGAGGGTTCATAGGTTGGCTTCAAATTGTCCAATCAAAAACAACAGTTCTCAAGCTTTTACTTAAGCATACATTATCCTTGGAGACGGGTACGCAAGTTGCAACATTTTATACCAATTAACTCATTTTCACAGCTTCCATTGTCCGCACCTGCAGATTGACCTTGGAGCAAAGAAAAAAATGCCAGGCTGGCACGAAACCTTAAGATAAGCATGTGAACGATCTCAGTGGAAAAGTACAGCTTCAAGCAGAAATACACGTTTAATAGCACATTGGAAAAATACGAGCATCTAAATCGTGAGACAAGGCAACTAGGCCAAAGCCTCCACTAAAGTAATGCTAAGCTAAAACATTTCAAACAAGCAAATCATAGCACACGTTTACGATTATGTCAGATTCGTGCAGTTCTAATACATCACGTTATATAAAGCACGCTTATAAATGTTGGCAAACTACTCTGAGGGCACATTTTGTCCCCGTACAATCTTTATTAGTTCGATTAAAGTCACACTTGATTATTGCAGCACTACGTTTATGCGCTAATAAATGTAAAACCTTCATTTCTGCGTCATCAATCACTCCTCTGATGACTACTTGTCATCACACAAAACTATTCCCACAAATTTTATTCCATTAAAATTCTGTCAGTTCTCTTTTCCTTTTAGTTCCCCTAGTTTTCGCTTTATATTCTTCTGCCATTCTTTTTATCATTTTCTCTTCCTTCCTTCTTTTAATTCTTGCCATAATCATTATTATTCCCCTTTTTATTCCCCAAATTCCAAATATACAAATCAGTACTATTAATATTCCCTGTATTATTTTTAGTAATATTCCATTCCAAATTCCACCAATCCAATTTCCCACTGAAGCAAGTCCTTTTCCAACCTTCTCCCACACTCCTGGTTCTTTCAATTCCTTCAAGTCTGCACTCTCTTTTGTTAGATTAGCAAGCATAGTTTTAATTTTCACACTGTTGTCTGGAATATACGTGCAACAGTGGCGCGCACCAAGCATTTTGCAAACGCCGCCATCCTTTGCTAAAAGAATGTCTAAGGCAAGCCTGTTTTGAAGAGTCATAGCTCTTTCCGCTGCAAGTTCAGCATCTATCAGGATTATAGCACCTGAAAACTTTGTCAACATGTTATCCACTATAGTAGACAACTTTCTTATTTTGATGGAATTCAACACAACTCCCAATGAAGGAATCATGGCTCCAAATATATCTCCTACCACAGCAGCTGCGGTCTCTCTTTTCTGGATACGATGGGATCCAGATGTCTTTGGAATCATCGATAGGTCATCCAGTTGATAAACCTTTGGGAACACTATACCCAAATAACATCTTTCCCACCATCCCTTCGGAAGACGATAATAGGCATTATACCCACAAATGTAATATACACCTGGTATGACAGGGTCAAGTCCGTTCATCATGAATGTCCATTTGGCCTTAAAGATAAACGTATGTTTACACTCGCTCGCTCCTACGAAAATGTTATCATAATAAGATTCACCTCGATATATACAAAATTTCCCTACATGCCAAGCATCTAAAGCTATTCTCCCTTGTGTCTTTATTGCGGCAAAATCATAATGATCTTCTGAAGTCCTCTTACTTAGCTCTTTTTCTAATTTCGCATTCATTTGTGCCCTTCTATCATCTGTGCGATCTAAAAAGCTTATTTCTACTGCAGAGAGCGAGCAGGTAAGGTTTTCCCTATGAGCGTGAGCCGTTTCAAAAGGTTGCATTGGCTCGAAAAATTCCCTCATTATTTTAGCATCCCAATCTTTAGCAATCTGGCTTAGCTGCGCTATTATAGGAACATATGCAAAGGTAACATTATAATTCGAGTAAAAATACTGTATGTTAGTTTGACCATAAAATCTAGAAGTTACTATACTACATGTAATCCCGTATGTAAGAGGCATGTGGTGATAAGTCACCCCTTCCTTTACTGATGTCGGTATCTGTGTACACACATAACAATCTTTCGCATCCATAGTCTCAACATATTCTGTTAGCAAGCGATAGAAAACATTCGAAAGTTCTTTCTTATCATGCAAGTGTCTCTCATCTAATTCTAGTCTTTTCAATGCGGTTAGTTCAGTGACAGTAACAGGAGCAAAAGTAGAAGCATCAATTTTCTCATTCTCACCCTTTCCATGCATTGCAAGCACTATTGCCATTATTATTAGTACACATGCAATTATCAAGCCTATACACGCATATTTACAATATTTCACTCTACTGTTTTGTGTAGCCATGATCTGTATAGAATCAGAGAGCTAGAAGCACCTATAAAGAAACTATTTAGCAATTCAGTTACAAAGCTGAACGAGCGCAATGTTCACACAGTTTTCTTCAAGAGGCCAGTCACTTATCGGTTAGCAGCATTTGTCTCAATTCGGCAATAACTCAATCTTTTATCAGTTCAGCAAGTGTCTTATCCGGTTTAGCAATGTCTCAGCTGGTTGTTTGTATCACGTTAGATTTGTAGCAAGCAATGTCGTTTATCACCCTTTCAATCAACAGTGTCCATAAAACTTTTCTTTTCTATTGGTATCTCTTCTTCTTCGTTCTCGAGGCTAAGAGATACAAATTTGTCAGTCCAATCGTCATTGACTACATATGCCCATTCTGGAACGGAATATCTCCTGTTTGGTATCCTTTTCCTTTTCAATTTTGCTTCTCTTTTCGATTCTGCCTCACTGGTACTTTCCTCTTTGGCCAAGTCTTTTCCTTCACTTGAGGATGGTACCACGACAGTCACTTCCTTTCTTTTATCTTTCACTTTTGGCCTTTCTCCGTCGTTCAAATTTTCTTTAGTCCTTTGTTTTATTGGTGATATACTTAGTCTCCTCTTTGCACCGTGTCCATTTGATGGACCTGCGATCTTTTCTGTGGAAGCTTGAACTGTTTCGTTCTGTTCTGCCTTGTCCCCTCCTTCTGGGGAATCAATCACGTTCTCCTTTTCTTTTTCTGTAGCGTCTGCTTCTGGGAAAGCCCTCCTCTGATCAGGCTCTCCTGCTTTTTCACCTCTTTCGAGCCCTTCGTCACCGTTACTTTCTTCAGACTCTTTATCACTTTCAGCTTCTTCAGGCTCTTTGTCACCTTCAGCTGCTTCAGGCTCTTTGCTACCTTCAGCTGCTTCGTCGCTGTCTGAGGTTTCTCCTTGGTCTTCCCCAAGTGAGTCGGTCGTTTCGTCCTCAGAGAATATTTCTCTCTCTTCTGTTCCTGCCTGTTCGCTTTCAGTTCGGTTTTACTCTGTCTCAGCGCTCAGCACTGTTTTATCAGGCACTGGCAGTTTCAGCGCTTCAACTTCCTCATCTGTGGGACACAACACTTTCTTTGTGTGACTGGCGTGAATCCAGTTGGGAACTCCCGCACACTTCACAGCGGTAGTGGTCGTCAGGATCACTTGGAAAGGGCCTTTCCAACGGGGTTCCAGACACGACTTTCTCACGTGCTTCTTTACCACGACCCAGTCACCTGCTTTCAGTGTGTGTCCTGGACCTTGGATCGGTGGCAAGGTGGTCGCTTCCACCTGGTGAGAGAAAGAGCGAACCACGTCAGCCAGACCTTTGCAGTAGTCTAACACCATATCATCTGTAATATTCAAAAGCGCGTTTGCGGGAACTGCAGGAAGTCTCATAGCCCTGCCCATGAGAATTTCGTGCGGAGACAATCCAGTCTTTCTGTCAGGGGTGTTTCTCATTGACATTAACACCAAAGGCAATGCGTCAGGCCATTTCAAATTTGTCGATGCACATATTTTCGCCATTCTTGATTTCAGTGTACCATTCATTTGTTCCACCAGTCCTGAGGCTTCAGGGCGATAGCTACAATGCAGTTTTTGCTCAATGTTCAGCGCTGCGCAAAGTAACTTTATCACCTCGTTATTGAAGTGACTTCCTCTATCTGATTCTAAAGAGATCGGGAATCCGAAACGTGGTATCAACTCCCTCAACAATAGTTTTGCAACTGTAAGGCTGTCATTTCTACGTGTGGGGTATGCTTCAATCCAGTGACTAAAAATGCACACAATCACCAACACATACTTCAGACCTCCATGCACAGGCATCTCAATGAAGTCCATCTGCATTCTACTAAACGGGCCGCTCGCCCTACCAAAGTGGCTCGCGTTCACAACCGTTCCCTTCCCTGGGTTCATCTGCTGACAAATGACACATCGATGGCAAACTGCTTCTGCAGCTTGACGAAATCTGGGGTTAAACCAATCAGTTTTGAACAATCTTATCATGGCATCTCTCCCTAGGTGAGCCTGCCCATGATAGAACCGCGCTAGCTGCGATAAGAGACTATTTGGCAAAACAAATTTTCCCTCATTTGAAACCCATAACTCATCTGGTCTCTTTATACATTGTGACTTAATCCAGGAATCTCTTTCATCCTCCCTGACGTTATTCTGTAACGCTTTTAGTTCATCCATTGTATCTACGACCTTCAAGCCAAATGCTTCAGCTGGTTCGAGTTCTGGTTCACTTATCGAATTCCATTCATCTCTGAGTAATATACAGTTCAAGGCACAAAATCTTGCGACTTGATCCGCATATGCATTTCCCAGAGAAACATAGTCCTGTCCTTTTGTATGAGCACTACACTTTACCACTGCAACTTCGGCTGGCATTTGAATGGCGTGTAACAATTCCCTTATTCTCTCCCCGTTTTTCACTGGGGATCCTGAAGAAGTCAGGAAACCTCTCTGTGACCATAGTTGTCCAAAGTCGTGCACAATTCCAAACCCGTACTGACTATCAGTGTAAATGGTGACTTTCATCAATGCAGACAGTTGACATGCTCTTGTAAGGGCTACAAGTTCTGCTACTTGTGCAGAATAGACTCCTTGAAGCGAGGACGCTTCCAAGACACCTGTTACAGTACATACAGCATATCCTGCTTTCAAAATTCCCATCCCATCTCTTAGACATGAACCATCAACGAAAACAATTTGGTCATTTTCATCAAGCTTAGTATCCTTAATGTCAGGTCGAGGTTTTGTGCAAAATTCAGTCACCTGAAGGCAGTCATGCTCGACGTCTTCAGCGTTCTCAACTTCAGCATTTTCACCGGGAAGCAAGGTTGCTGGATTCAACGTAGTGCACCTTTTCAGCTGCACATTCGGTGAGCCCAGAATTATCGTTTCATACCTTGTGAGTCTTGCTCCAGTCATGTGTTGCGTTCGGGAGCGGGTCAAAAGTATCTCAACTGAGTGAGGGACCATGACTGTTACTGGGTGTCCCATCACTATTCCTTCACTATGAGTGAGGCTAATACCAACTGCTGCTACGGCGCGCAAACACCGTGGAAGTGCTGCTGCGACCGGATCCAAAGTAGCTGAAAAATACGCTACTGGTCTGTTTATGCCACCATGGGCCTGAGTCAAGACAGACAAAGAACATGCATCACGTTCATGACAAAACAATGTGAAAGGCTTTGTGTAATCAGGCATACCTAAAGCTGGAGCCATGCACATGCATTCTTTCAATTCGCATCCATCTCATCTCCTTTCAGCTCAATTTGATCCAAGGCATCCTTCTGGGTCAGCTTCAGTAAAGGCTTTGCTAGAGTTGAGAAATTGGGAATCCACTGACGACAGTAGCTTACCATTCCCAAAAACTTCCTCACCTCCATCCTTGTCTTTGGTGGACTCATTTGAAGTACACTTGTTATTCTTTCCTTCATTATTCTCTGTGACCCTTTCTCTATCTGGTGACCCAAGTATTTCACTTTCTTCTGACAGAACTGCAATTTGGAAGGAGACACCTTGTGTCCATTCCTTCCCAAATGGTTCAACAGAGCAATGGTATCGGCTGTGCAGCCACTCTCTGTCTTTGATGCAATCAGTAAGTCATCGATGTACTGTACTAGGGTTGACTCGAATGGCAATTCTAATGCTTCCAAGTCTTTCATTAGAATCTGATTGAATATTGACGGTGACTCAGAAAACCCTTGAGGAATTCGACACCAACTGTACACTCTGTCTAAGAATTTGAAACAAAAGAGAAATTGGCTGTCCTCATGAAGAGGCACCGAAAAGAATGCTTGTGACAAGTCGATGACTGAGAACCACTCAGCATCGCAAGGGACTTGGAACATTATCACAGCTGGATTTGGTACGACAGGGCAACATTTAATTATGATGTCATTTATTTTCCTCAAGTCCTGTACAATTCGGACCTTTCCACTCGGCTTTATTAGTCCCATGATTGGTGAATTACATGGACTGCTTAATACTTCTTTCAGTACTCCCTGTTTTACAAACTCGTCAATGAGTTGGGCAACTTTCATGAGGGTGTCTTGTGCCATGTGGTATTGTGGGGTCTGAGGAAAGGTTACATTGGGTTTTACAGTCACTTTCACTGGTTCCACTCCTTTCATCAATCCCACTTCTTTTCCTGTCATATCCCACACTTCCTTTCCGACTGTTTCCCGTAATTCAGCTGGAATACCTTCTTCAGTTATCATCGGGAAAAGACAAATCAGAGGATACTCTTCATCGACAGTTTCCATCTCATCCCCCTCTACACTGTCCTCTTCTTCTCCATCACTGCTCGTCTGAATTTTGATTCCATCGTTCGAACACATAATCGAACAACCCAATTTGCACAATAGGTCTCTCCCTAACAGTGCTATCGGGCTTGACTCACATACCACAAATTTATGTAACCCTTGATAGTTACCAATGCTGACTGGTACCGGATCTGTAATTGGGTTTGTCAGGTGCCTGTTTGCTACTCCCACCACTTGAACTGTTCTCCCTGAGAGTGGCAAATTTGGTACTTCAATGCTCTTAACAGTTGAACGTGTGGCTCCTGTGTCAACCAAGAATGAGACACGATGACCCATTACTCTTCCCTTCACGTACGGACCCTTTTGATCAACTTCCAAGGATGCTGCAAGCACACAATCTCCTTCCTCTCCTGAACTTTCACTCTCCCATACATTGTTTATTCCACTCTCACTGTGTAATGGGAACTGTTGTACGGTGCCATTTGTATTCATTACCTGACCCGAGACCTGTGGAGGAACCATCACTTGCTGCTGACTCATTGGTGCCAAAGGTATTTGCATTTGCTGATTAGGTACCATGGGAAACTGCTGTTGCATTGGCTGCATTTGCGTCATCTGCATACGGGGCATCTGCATCTGCTGCGGCTGCATGGGCTGTAATCCCTGCAGCTGATTTATGGTCTGAAAATTTGGGTTTGGACCTCTCATTTTCGGTCCCCTCATTGTCTGAAATGCATTGACATCATTGTTTTGCTGACCAACACCTGCACCTTCCTGCACCACCATCGGGCACTCGCGTTTCCAATGACCGACAATTCCGCACACGTGACACGGCATCACCTTTTTCAATGCCTGCACACCATTCGGAGTCACAACAGTGTTCAAGTCCGGACCATTATTCACAAAACCTCCTCTGCCTCTGCCTCTCGCCTGTGGCTGAAACATCATATTTCCCTGCGGCTGCGGTTGCGGTACCTGTTGTTGGAACCCTTGCAACCCTTGCAAACCTTGCAGACCTGTCTGAGCTGCTTTAAGCTGCATCATCATCACTTTCTCTTTCAACTTTTTCTGTTTCACTTCAATTTCGTCGCTACAGTATTTCGCATAATTCAACACCTCATCAATAGGTTTCGACTGCCAACAAATCAAATGCGACTTTATCATCTGACTTATCTCTGGTCTCAGCCCTTCCACAAATCTAAACACAAAATGAAGCATGTCCTTCGCCTCTATTGTTTCCGTGCCACTGTAGTTCTTGAACACCTTCAACAACCTCTCATAGTAACTATGAATCGACTCTTTAGCCTCTTGGGCAGTTCGATCGATCTTCTGCCAATCCACATTTTTCGCTGCAACCTTCGTCTTCAAATGCTCAATCACCTTATAGTACAGGCTCATCACCATAGGTGATGGTGCACCCGTATCCCTGTCTCTCTCTGGTTCACTTGTCGGCCAACCTACAGCTCTTTTGCAATCCTCCCACAAATCTGCCGGAACCACAATCTCAAAGAGAGTGTTCAGGTCTTCCCAGAGACATTTTGCAAGCTTCACAAACCTATCAGTCTGTTGATACCATTCAATCGGTTTCTCTCTCAGTTTGGGAAAATCATCCGTAAAAGACTGAATGTCGCTTCTGTGCCATGGTACATGTATTAATTTTCCCCCTGCTGTCTCCCTCATTGGTAACATGGTTACTGCATCACTACTCTGTGGTCTTTTCTCGTTGAGCTCTGGGACACAGTCTTTCCTCTTTTCCTTTCTCTTTACCCATCTGCTTTCCCATTTGTCTAAGCACCTCCACACTTGTGCACTCTGCAACAATTCTCTAAGGTGCGCCTTCATGCCTGCTGACCTCATGTGTTCAAAATCTGTGGTCCCGAAATCCAACCTGTAGCTCCTGCTCAAGTGTTTCGTCTTGTCTATATCAACCCCGTTTTTGTCAGCTATTTCTTGCAAGCTTCTATGTACCTTGTTCACTTCTCTCGTAATCCTGGGACATAGATACCTCAGCTCTTCTTCCGAGTAGGACTCTAACCTATTCACACCCATAGTCCCTTCCACCAATTCTTGTGCTTCCATGTTCAACCTGACCCTATTCAGATAGTCTTCTCCCTTCCCACTGGCTGAGCTTTGTGTGGAATTCAGACTGTTGAACCACTGTGTCAGCTGTTGCGCATTCAACCCCATCAGTGTAGCATTCACATCGACTGCCATTGATGGTTGCGGTAACTTTTCAGTGTTCGATGATAGCGGTATCATCAGTGGGGGACTCGACCTCACCAGTGTTGACTGAGCACATATGGGACTAAACTCCATCAAGGACCCAGATCCATTTGGCAGGGCCGCTATCGGAGTTGTCTCTGGAGTGTTTTGAATGCACCTCCTTTCCATCCCGCTCTGCACCATTGATCCTTGACTGCTCATACCTGAATTAGGCTGAATGTACAAAGGTACCGGTGGACCTACAGTAATGGGTAGGGATATCGCATCTGCGTTCTGTCCATTCCCCATGTTCTGAGACATGTTCATTCCCAAACTATGGGTCATCATTGCCGGCATGCCCATCTGACTCCCCGTCGTCTGAGCATGTGCGTTTCCCCCCTGCATCTGCTTTTGAGGCATCAAAAACTGGGTTGATTCAGCTTGTGCCAGTGTTAGGTTGTGACCATTCTGTCCTCCCATTACGGTTGGATCTAGAATCATTCCCGTACTGTTGTCACTGCTGTAGTACCTTGGGACGTGCGGCTGATAATTTTCTGCTGGTTTCAATATGGGCACATCTGGATATATTCTCCTAACCTGCGGTATCTGCGGGGTGAACAGTAAACTCGGGTCCTTAGATCCCGATGATGCTCCTGAACTCTGAGTTTCACTGTTCTGTACCGGTGCCTGAGGGGCAGAACTGGTACTTGGACCTTGTCCACTCTCTGCATAAGGTGGTGGACGGTCGTTCAACAATTGCATGATTAACTCCTCATCCTCTAACTCCTCCTCTCTTCTCAACTTTTCCTCGTCCTCTCTATCCTTGGAACACCTCCTGTTTGTCTTACAGGTAGCTTTCTTACCTGTCTCCTCTTCTTCCTTAGTAATTGCGGGAAACAATTTTATCCCCTGCAATACATCTGACCTCCACACCTTCTGTGCATTATCCCACCTAGCGTCCGCTAGTGTCTTTTCTACCTTTCTTATCCTAGTCTCGAACTTATTTTGCTGCTGCTGTCTAGCCATTAGTTCCCAAATCGCTAGAGCCTCAAACTGTGCTGGCCTTGGAGGTACCTTCATGTCGTACATCGCGAATCTCAAATTCTCTAGGATCCTTATATTGAATGTCCCATGGACCGGGAACGCTACGCTCCCATGTTTCTCTGTCAGCTTGTGCCATTGCTTTAGCCAAAGGCACGGAGCTACCCCTTTTTCCTCCATTACAATGTAAGCTGGTGTACCTTCGGGCGGCGTCTCCTCTCCTACGCTCGCTTTAATGTAAGACTCCCCCTTCATCGCACTCCTTAATGCTTTAAAAAATTTCATTTTCTCGTCTTTTATTTCACAAAGTTTGTAATCAATAGGTGACTTTAATTCCCGGAATACTCTTCGCTTGCCTTTCCCCTTCCAATCGAGCCCCACGGACTGCGTCCAATCCGTGCGCGACCCTTCTCTACAACCAACCTATCCCAGCGCGGCTCCTAGTGACGTCACACTCACACACTGCGGCTGACAAAGCCTCGCGGCTAGTCCTCCTTCACTCAGCTCCTCTCGTAACAACTTCTGGCATGTATCGCGAGCTACCAAAAATATAAAACAGATCTGTCGGTTTACTACAGGAGGGGTAACACAATCGCTTCAGGACCTTAGGGATTTTTCACTAGCCTCGGCAGTTATTCCATCTTTCTCGGTCCCCACGTTCGCAAGCAAATCTGACCCGCAGACTGCTCTCAACTTGTCAGTGATCTATTCTAGTGCACTTTAGAATTTTGTCAAAGCCCGAAGTCGAAGTTTTCTTTCACTCCCTTAACACACGTACCGACTCGTTGACCACGCCCGATCAACCTATTAAACCGACCAGACCACAACATATAACAAGTGTCTCATACACTTTTCAACATACTCCGGAGTCTCTTGACCTCGCAGGGCCCGTCTCAACAACAACAACCACGTGGACCTATTTATGCACGAAGCGCCACATGCACATGAAGTTCGACGACTTCCCTACTTTCACACTCGGAGTCGCACCTCCGCTATTTCTATGAAGTTCGACGACTTCCCTACTTCTACACTCGGAGTCGCACCTCCGCTATTCTCTAAAATCCTCGCAACCTTTTCACATAATCTGCGGCAATAAGCTGTGCAAGTGCAAAATCCTAACTTCACTCATACCATCACTAGTACCACCAACGCTGATCCCACACCTCCGTTCTCTCCATTCGCAAGCTCCGAGATCCCGGGAAAGTCGCGGTGGACCTAGCCCATCATCATTTTCTCAATCTGTTTTACCCAAGAAAATCTAATTCAACTTCTCGAGTGGGATCTCAAAAGTCGAAACCGTTAATTCAACACCATGTATGTTTCGAGTGGGGTCCCAAAAGTCTAAACCATCCTCTGCTACCATCTACTGATAGAGCGTTCCGTATTAATAATTTACCTGTACTTGGACGCTCTTTCGGCCGATGAATCTTTTGGCTAAGTGGGACTCTCTTCACCCGAGATCAGTCAATTTAATCAAATCAATAATCAATAACGAACGTAAGCAATGCCCTGATCAACATAACACTTAACAATTAATCCAGAATACATTTCGGCGAACCATGACCTTTCGGTCATGAATAACCACACCAGTTTATTCAAAGTTAATGAATTTATTTCCCTATATTAACAAAGCTAGCACAATATAGATGTGTCTCAACACCAAATGATAAACGTAAATGAACATTAATAGCTGTCCATAACGACGAAACAGGTGCAATCTATGCAGCATTTGAATAACAAGGCATTCGATGATAGCAATGCAAATCACTAAAACTATAATCTGTAATGAGCTAATTGCATACATTTAGTCAGCATAACAAGGTCTCAAATTGCATCGTGCAACAAAAGGAATCCTCATCTAACCTCAAATTAGCATCGGCATGTGGGACTTCATGCAAAAACACTTTAGCAACATTAATTTAGAAAACTCCTAACTAGGGCTCTTATCAAAAATCAGCAGTTGGTTACCTAAAAGAAACACAATGCAATTGTACAATTTCCTTTCATATTTACCAATTACAATCAGCATTCAAGGAAGTCTTCGTCTCACAGGTACCGTTTCTCGATCAGCATGGGACGGGGCAAAGGGGCAGGGGTGGACGGGGCAGTTGCCTCACGGCGGCAAGATAAACTACTACTTCATGCAAAGGGACAAATCAAAGTTAAAGTCTCTAGGGTAAGAATCATTTAAAGTCTCTTTCTCTCGATTAGAGAAAGCATCAAAGTCTCTTTCAAAATGGTGTCGCAGCAAGGTGGGCCATATTAGCTGCAAAATGGCGGGTAACGGCAATAATGGCTGCAATGGCTGCTTTCTTCTCGTGCACCTGGTTTAAATAGACAACAGTTCAAATCCAGTAGGGTCTTCCATTGGAGGGTTCATAGGTTGGCTTCAAATTGTCCAATCAAAAACAACAGTTCTCAAGCTTTTACTTAAGCATACATTATCCTTGGAGACGGGTACGCAAGTTGCAACATTTTATACCAATTAACTCATTTTCAGAGCTTCCATTGTCCGCACCTGCAGATTGACCTTGGAGCAAAGAAAAAAATGCCAGGCTGGCACGAAACCTTAAGATAAGCATGTGAACGATCTCAGTGGAAAAGTACAGCTTCAAGCAGAAATACACGTTTAATAGCACATTGGAAAAATACGAGCATCTAAATCGTGAGACAAGGCAACTAGGCCAAAGCCTCCACTAAAGTAATGCTAAGCTAAAACATTTCAAACAAGCAAATCATAGCACACGTTTACGATTATGTCAGATTCGTGCAGTTCTAATACATCACGTTATATAAAGCACGCTTATAAATGTTGGCAAACTACTCTGAGGGCACATTTTGTCCCCGTACAATCTTTATTAGTTCGATTAAAGTCACACTCGATTATTGCAGCACTACGTTTATGCGCTAATAAATGTAAAACCTTCATTTCTGCGTCATCATAGTCATGGTACGAATTTATACTGATCTACTTTACTCCAGTCATTGCACCGATTAGACACTGAAAGGACAAAGAAAGTGCATAGCATGATCATTAAAAATCATGTGATGAAAACAAAAAGACACAAACAGTTCACTCAGTTAGAAATGATAACAAAGCGTGAAAGAAAACAATTTGTAAAACTGGGGTCAAGAGGGGAGGAGGGTAGAATTGTCACACGTGGAAGTGAATACTGGATAGATGCACTTCAAATGAGGACACAAAAGACCATAGCTCGTCAGTCTAGCCCAAATAGGTATGAATGCCCATCAAAATGTTTTGCCACAGAACCGACAGAAATAAATAAACAAAATAGATTTAAGGACGTATAATCATCCAGCATGCAACAGCACACTTAATATGCCTGTAAAAAGTCTCCCGTGAATTTGGATTTTTCTGGGAAAGAAAGTCAGTGATGTCATATTTTTCAAACGTGTGTTGGTGGTTTTAACCCTTGCCTCATATGAAGATGAAAAACTCTCCTATATGCTCTAGGAAGAAAGTATTTTAATCGTCTCAACTTAAAGACTATAACTAGGATTGTGATGCCAGTATCTAGAAGAATGATCTGTCTCACTAAGGTCTGAGATCACCCAGAATGAGGGTATCATTGAGCAGTCTAAATTTATACACTATTGGTTCCTCACTTTTTTACAACAGTGCCAGCCAGCACAATAGCAAAACACTAATGTCTATTACATTTAATTCTTGAGGCTCCACAATATTGGAGGCATCTGAAAAATGATTTGTGCGACTGCAGCAGTTGTGTAGCTGGTGTACTTTGCTTCCCAGGGAGTATAAGGACCTGATCCCACAGTAAGAGAGGAAAGGAGAGCCCACTTAAACTCACGAGTCTTTCATCCTGGGAATGTTTAATCCCTAATTAGCTTATCTGCTTTAGAGGCTTCATGGCCTCCCTTGACCAAGCATGATACATTGACTATAATGTAAAGTGTACACTGTGCATGCTCAACTGAAATATTTGAAGCATTACGTGAGTGTCCTAAATGCAAAGACATTGAAACTATCCATTCCATAGGCCATACTATCCCCTAATACACTCCAAAGATGAAGAAAGGTCCCTATGTGATGATATCAGGCAACAGGCAGATGCCTTTATCAGTCAAGTCATTGCAAACTCTGGACAAATCTAGAGAAGTTAAAGAGAACTAAGCAACAAAGAGAATTGAATTACGTTGTTTGCGCTGAATATTAGAGTACACTTGGGAGAAGCAAGTCAAAGCAAAAAAGCAAAGGACCTAGACAGGTTCCCCAACGAAGTTGAAATATAGGTGGAAACAATCTGTTGACCCTGATATTAACTTAGGGGAATCTGCAGAGGATCCCTACCCCGTTGATAAAAGTGCCACTGATGCATTATAGTATGGAAACGAAATGCCCATGGCACTCTATTAAGGGATCTTTCTACATCTAGAGACAGCAGACCCATTGCAAAAATCACTGCATTGGGTTTTATTAATATTGTGAAATGAAGACTGCTTTTGGTCAATGAGAGGCACCTCCTCCAAAATCCTGACTGATCCATATGAAGGACTACCTGAATGATGGCTGCCAGCTTTGGTGCAAGAATCCCAATAAATATTTTACCGTCTTGATTAATAAGGAGGCTTGGTCTGTAATAGGCGTCATTGGTGTCATCTTTCCCTACATTTGAATGCATGTTTGTGGCATCTTTAAAGGACCCTTTAACTGTCCCTTATTTAGCAATTTGACTAAAAACATGTAGTACGTGAATAGTGAGCTTATCAGAACATTCTTTATTACAGGCAGCAGGGATGCCATCGCATCTTGGGGTCTTGCCTGGTTTTAAAGCTCGTCTAGTCAGACAGATTTTAGAAGATGAATTAAATAGCACACCGTATGCAAAGAATATCATCCATTGACAACGATTGCTTGTTTCTTTTGTTCTTCTATAGAATATGTTTTTCTTAAAAAACAAAATACCGCCAAAGTGCTTCGTTCTGAAGAGGACTTCTTCGGGGCTGTGGACAGAGTAACACACTCACACACATTTGCAAATAGCAAAAACACATACATGTTACAATTTCGAAAACATAAAAAAGACAAACTGAAAAAGATAACAACATCAACAAATTACAAGAACAATAAGTATACTAACATGCAACATAGTGAAAGCGCCCTATAAATTATTCACATTTCAGTTGAATTCACTAGGAGCACTGTGATAGCAAAATCTCATTTTTTCCTGCTTGTATTAGGGCCCAGTGATTCCCTTGTTACGCCTCTGACAGTGCCCGAGTGTCTTAGACGGTTGTGGATGTTGCAACAATATTACCTATAAAACATAGCACATGCGTGCTAATAAGAAACAAAAATACATGTCCTTCCTCCCTGTAAGTGGCGACATTCCTTCATAATGACAATGATAGCACATACTTTAGGAATTCATTCTCAATTATGCCAGAGGCGAAGCCTGGGTATCATGGACCACGATGCAAGCACAGAAAATGGGCCCTGTGTACTCTATTTGTTACACTGGGTGGTAGTGGGTCCCTCACACTCCTAGACGCCAGGCGAACAATAGGTACAACTCTGCTTCCTAGTCTCCAAGTTCTGACTGTCTTTTCTTTTTTTCTCTCTATTGCCATCCTTTTCATTTGTCATCGCCTACCCCTATTCCTCTCTTCCACCCCGCTCTAACCATTCTATAGAGAAAGCACGTAGCTAGGCCCCAGGCAGACTCTGCCTTTAAAAATTATCTGAACAAGGGACCTAACTTGGCCCCATCCCATCTTTGAGCCCAGGTGCCACTGGACCGGCTGCACCACTGTTAGCTATGTCCGTCAACAAAGCGTGTACTCAATCAAAACTCTGCTTTGGTGAGCATCATCAAGAGTTGGTGTTTTTATCGGTGAAGTTCACCTAGCTGTTATGACTGACGAGCCACAGGTCTCGTGGTTGGTCTTAAACACTTCCGGGTTGCTTCTTAATCACGTCCATGTTGTGTCATTACCTGGGTGGGCGTTGTTAGCGCTCCAGGTTCCCCCGTCCGATTCCTCTAAGACCAACAGCCACATTGGTCCCTGGAGGTAATACCACAGCTCTGGTACACGGGTGCAAGTACACGGGCGTGACAGAGCCAGGACTAACAGCCTGTCGACCGCTTTTCTCCAATGAAGGCGATAGATCAGATGCAGGAAATCTGCTGCAGCCGGAGAGGGTGACAGGGAATAACATCCTTTTCTCTTCCATGGACAGGGGTAATAACTCCTGGCTCTCGGGGGACAGATTTCAAAAGCCAATAGCTAAGAGCTGTGAAGCAGGGAGGGCAGAAAAAAATGAAAATTGAAGAGGGAGTGAATATTTTGTCCGGTGGGGGGCGGTGACTGATGTGGACTTTCGCTAGAATTTGCAACCTTACCCTTCATCACAATTCTTTAATTATGTTGTGTTTTATAAAAAAAAAAAAGTGCGCCCCTCGGCGAATCTGATCAAACTATCAAAAAATTTAACCTTTCTATCTAGTATTTCTTCCTTTAAATTATTTCTAACCGTTTAACAGAAAAGTGCAGCTATTGATTGTTGTGCGCCTACTTACTGTATTTACATATTCCTTTATTTTTTGTTGGATTGCGCTTAGAGCAATACTAAAACCTTCCTTTTTCAAAAGATTTTTTTTTAAAGCGTTTCTGTCTTCATTGAGGAATCGAGGTCAGGTGATGTTGGAGCGATGCTGCAATGGAGGCAGCAATGACATTGTAGTAATGTGTTGAGTGTTCATGCATTCATCAACAGCTGCTCGTAATAGCGAAGCGTATTGATGTACATGGTTTTTATAGATTGGGTTGTATTGTAATTGTATTTGTATAGCGCTTACTACCCCTGACAAGGCGTCAAAGCGCTTTTCGGCGAATAGCATGCTACTCCGTAACCCAAGAGGAATTAGTGGTGGATTAGTATAAGGAAATATGAGGACAGTATTACTATTTTTATGAGTTCATTTGAGCAGAGGATATGTGAGTTTGTTAGTTGGACTGACTAGACTAATGTAGGGATGGAGAAGGGAAGAATCCAGAAGTGTTAAGTGAGAGTTTATTGTCATAGGATGATATGGTGTCTTCTAATGATGAATCTACATTTTAGGTCAATGAAGGGATGCATGACCCTAGTCTTGTGGTTACTCTTGTTAGGAGGTGTCATGCCTTTATTAGACAAAGCATGCAAGATGTTGTGCAAAATGAAAAATCAAAGGCGCAAAGGAATTCACTGGGACTCCTTGACATTTGAGGGCAGGAGGGCAGGAAAAGGGCGCCCTGTCATTTTCTTTATCAATGGGGAAGAAGATGTTTGTATGTTTAGCTCCCACTTTGTGGATGTCTCGTGCAGTCATCGGGGAATACAGACACAGGCCCAGGGAACAATTGCATGCTTCTCCTGCCTCGTGCTAATTTGTATTATTCTAGACGTTTTTGCAACCTTGCAGCTCTGCTCTCCTTCAGAGGCAGGGGCTTCCATTTTGGCATTATGCGAGTGGAATGCAGGTATTAGAGGCGGCTGTCCCTCGTATTCATTCGTCGCTGTATTTGCATGCATTCGCTACGATTTGCAAAATAATACTACCTTATCAACAGGGCCGTGATTCTTTGAGCCCCTTTGAGGGATTAATGCATCCATTGCAATGTAAACGCATTCTTAAAAATTGCGCTGCGAAGAAACCTGCGATTAGTACAAGGATTTTAAACTGTTGCAGGATTAAACTCTACCTATGTGCTATCTTGGCTGCTGTATGATTGTTGGCCCTTGTGATGTTCAGAGACAGGAGCCCTACTCCCCCCACCGCCGCCCACCACCACTGACGATATCGATGGCCAATTGGATTGTCTCTCCTTCCCTCGCCCAAGACGTACTAGTTTTGTCCTTTAAGGCACGAACGACTTCTGCTTAGTTAAATCTTTCGCAGACTCAGTTCACTGGAGGTGACAGAAGTACTCACTCGAACTCAATGAAAAGTCGACAGGACAGTAAATTTTTCATTGGCGCGAGACAGGAGATCTTGTTATAGCAGTAAATGGGAGGGTGGCGGGGAGGGAGGTTCAGGCCTAGGCCTGCCGCTGATAGAGGAGAGGTAAATTCATCCCGCTCTAGGCACTTTGTCAAGTGCCAGTAGCTTACCATTGAGAACCAGTCACCCGAACTGGGTCTACAGCTCGCGGAGGTCACTCGCGCGCCATCAATCAGAACCCCGGAAAGGGCTCGCAGCCTATTGCCATCCGGGATGAAATAAAAAAGAGGGATGCCTCATTGCGAATTGAAATGGCTGCAAAAAAATCTGACCACGTGTTGCCGTTTAATGCAATATGCGCCGGGAGATATTGATCTGTGCATCATGTCATTAAAATGTGCAGTTTTTGTTTATTGGAACGAAGCAATTAAATGCTTCAGTTATGCCAGGCCCTACCTTTTTTTGATGAAAACTATTGATTTCTTGCCACGGCTTTATACGCGACAATGTTTTTGATTACACTTGACAATCCTCCTTGGAGTGTTAATTAAAATCGCAGCCGACGAGCAGGTGTGGGAGATCATTAGATCGCCCCCGATCACACCGCTCTACTTCATATTCTGCCGCCTTTGCATAATGAATAGGGCACACGAGGGGGATGCAACGTCTTCATCAGCAGAATTAGCATCTTAACTTTTTATTTAAACTGTGACATTGCGCTTCACGTGCACTATGTTCGATAGGCCTAATGCCTGTGGCGTAACATAGGTCCCCGCAGCCCCCACGGCGCAGGGGCCCGAAGCTCCAAAGGGACCCTCTGCATAGTACCCCGGCGTGAGAGCTCCTGATTGAATCCGGAGGAGGACCCCTACATGTATCGTGCGGGGTGGGGGGAAAGGCGGTGAATCACGTTTCGTTACGCCACTGCCTAATGATGGTAGTTTAAGGCCAGTCTGAGAAATGGCCGACCATTCCTCTGTAGTGTGCTGAAGTGTACGGACGCTTTAGCCATTTTGTCAATCAACATTCTAGAAGGCGGGCCGATGAAGCAGTGCAGGCAAAAAGTTAGCACCCAATTCGCAAATAAGTCAAGTTTTGAACTTCGAGACAAACCCATAAACATAATTTAGGGGTCGCCAGGGATCGCAACTGCGACCGCTAGCTTGCCCTTTGCTACCCCTGGCCCTGCCTGCCTTTGCGACCCCAGGCTTCAGAGGTGGCACATTTAGTGCCAGGAACACAGTGAAATCTCGTCCTTATGGACATCGGTTGGAGCTCTACTCTGTTTTTTGTCATTTTTTTTTATTACACTAGTAGTGAATATCACTATTAGTGTAATAAAAATGGAGTACAATTAGCTGAGATGTGTCCTTCCATGGCACCTGAGGCAAGTAAAAAATGCTTTTAAATGTACGTTGAGTGCGTGCTTGTGGGTGAGTGTATGTTTATGTGAGGAAGAGTGTATGTAAGTGTGATTTTGTGTGCATGTGTTTGTGTGTGTGAGTGAAAGTGGAGGTCAAAGGGTGTGTTATGTCACTTCCGCTACCCCTGGCATTTTGGAGAATTGACGTCCATGGACAAACCCAGTACTAAATTTAGGCTTTTGCCTTATGGCACCACACAGAATCACCAGAAGAGAGTGCCAGATTGCAACATTTAGACTCAAAAAGGTCATGCAGAGGGGAAATTCAGCACCAGAACTGCAACAGGAGGCGAGCCACTAACAATTCCATCGGCACCACGCGCTAAATTGTACAAGGTATACATTATTTATGAATTGTTTCTTAACCACACAGATGGGAAGCCTTGTCGTGACTAGGTGCAATGCGACAAATATCAGATTATCTGTGTATTTGCAAATGCACAGAACAGCAGCAGAGGAAGTATTCTACTGCACAGAATTGTGCAAGGAAGAAAACTATTTTATCTGTTTTTGATTTCTCCTAGTGCGAATCCTGAACTAATTTGGAAAACATATCACTTACAGCAAAGATAAGCAGGAGCAAATCATTTTTTCAGTCTTCTGAAATAGGAGGTTCTTTGGTCTTATTTACTTCCTTGTGGGTGTAAAACGTGTTTGCATGTCTTGTCATTGGCTTCTACTTTGGTAACTAAAGTGTGTGGTTGTGCCTACCAAATCCCTTTTATGGCCATTCTTTGTTACCTACTGCCAGTTTGCACTTGCCTGCTTTACACACAGGCAGATTTAGCTATACAAACTGAGTTACACTACATTCTCTATACTTTATGGAAACAAGTTCATCTGCGATAACCAAAACGCTTTGTGAATTAGGTGTCTTTAGTGGTCGTTGAAAATTCTCATAATTTTGGAGAAATTACTAAATACGGAGAAAAGCCTACCAGTGGAATTACCTCCAGCCTATGAATAGTATTATGTTGTGAAAAAAAAAAAAACTAGTAGTAAAGATTACAAGATACAATTCTACTTCAATTCAACCCCTTTCCTCCCTTTCTAATCCATTACTACTCCTGCAAAGATTAACTTTTGCCACCACATATTTATTTCACCACCTGCCTAGCCCATCCTTGTTACCTGTATTTTGTTGTGGAAAAAAGAGACACACTAGTAAAAGATTACTATATCCCTTTCATGCAACCCTCTGCCGAACAGCAGGGCTATCTACCAAAAGAGTCCAACTGTCATGGACTTCTATGCACAGGTAAGATTCTTTAGGTTGTGCATTCCTCTCAAGGTACGTCCTGTGGAGCCTTACATGTTCAAAACAAGGCAAGACAGAGAGTTTGGTGGTGGAAATTGGACCTGTGGATTCTCTTCCATGCTTAGTATTTTGCATACGAAACAGAAAGATTTTTCGTAGTCACAAAAAAAAAAATTAAACCCCTAGTAACCAATCAGGAGCTCCCGTGGCCATTTTATCACTCACATGGTTCTGGTCAGACTATGCAATCAGCATTAAGCCTTATCATTGTTTACAGGAAAATAAATAAAATCTGATCATGAAATTTTGTTGGCTTCCTCCACACAAGCACATTAACTTTATTGTGTGACTTGCTTTATCGTCAAGCTAAGAGAGCAATGTTGGCCACCCAAGTCTTAGCCTGCATATTCAGACCCAAGGAATCTACAAAAGTTGGACAGTCAGTTTCGCTAGCCATGGAGGCAAGATATGTAGACATTTGAAAAGGTTAAGTGATTTCTATAATTTACTCTACCATGAGATATAGGCGCGCATGTGCAAAACGTGTGTTTTTTTCTACATGCTAGTCATTTTAGCAAAGTGACATATTTCGCAAAAGACATGTTGCTAGTATCTCAAGTAACTTTTCTCCACGAGGGTATACGTTATCTTGCACAAAAAAGTAATGTGAGATGCGAGGAGGTGACTGGTTCTAAGAGAAGATGTCTAGTTTGAGAATACAATTTCAGTGTGAATGTTTTACTTAAACCTATATCCCAGAGGCAAACTTCATGGAAAAATTAGCATTATGCAAAATTGTGAAAATGTACATTTTGCATAATGCAAAATTTAGAAATTGAGCCAGGTTATCCCTGTGTAACTAACATTACTACCAGGACTCCGATTTAGGACATTCACGAGGATGGTATAAACCCCTCGTGGCAAGGGAAACATTGCTTGAAGTATTCTTCTAAGTAGTATACACTTGTTCTCCCTTTTAGGGGGAGAAAGAACAAAAAAAGCAAAATTCGAAAAAGTGGAGGATTTTCACGTCTTCCAAATGGAGGATAAATTACGTTGTCTTCTATTGTATAGTTAATAATGTGCATCTTTCCCTATCCTTTGCAAAGCCTAAAGCAGTCAGGAACTTTGATCCTCGGGAACAGTACCTCCCAGAAGCACACCTTCCAGCAGCTGGGACTCTGATTAAAATCTGCATAGAGTATCAGAGTGGCCAGACAGTGGGTAGGAAATTAGAGAGGTTACTGTGGTGAAGGAGGCATGAAAGAGAATATACACACAGATCTAATGGTACTGATTCAAATACTAACATGCATATTTCTAAAGGTAGTGCCTGATAGGGCGTAACAGATATGTATCTTTCCCACTTCCAATGTGCAACCAATATCTGAAGTACGACATTTCTGTTGTGTTTCAGGTGCTTCTCAATCCTATTACAATCTTTTAGAAACCTAAGTACAAGGGTCGGTAGCATTACAACAACTAGGGTTCAGTGTTACAACATTCCACACGACTTCCAGTGTTAACGTCATACTCAAATGAATGTCTATTGTTTTTTTTTAACCAAGTGATTAAGACCCAAAAGTACATATAAAACTGGGTGTTGAACCACACCAGTGCCTAACAGGGGCTGAGACTGGATGAAACAATTACAAACTTAGTAACGTTCAAAGCAATTAAAAATTAACAATGGGATATTCAAATCAGTGGTTTAATGTACCTAGCATTAAGAACAACCATTGACAGAGCCAAGAGGCCTGGCTTGTTTTAAGTGTATGTGTTCTTTGTGATAATCACAAGTGTTATCTTGTTTCTTTCATATAAGCAAACCTTTTCTCACACTAATATTAAAATTACTTGATGGAAATATGCAGAGATAAGATTTAGACATTTTTCAACATAGTTTGATGTCATAGCATCGTCCTCTTTCCTTTAAGCATGTCATAGTCATGCACCTTTTGAAAAAAAACATAATGTGGATCCTGACAATCTAGCATTTTCATACCAATTGCTGATTCCTTGCACCTTGCCGATTGAACTGAATCACGTCCTTCGATTGAACTGAATCACGTGTCCTTCAATGAGGTTCAAGATAGAAGAAGCAAGTAGGCTATCCTTAGTTCTGGATGTTTCTGCTTCCTTTTAATCTATTGACCATCAAGGTGTGCTGCAAACGTTGGAGAACTGTATATGGCAGTATCCAATTCAGCTTTGGCCTAGTTAACTCTTTCTTGGAAGAAACATGTCAACAGATATTGCAAAGTAATTTATGTCAACATATGGAAGCCATTCAACATGAAATAGGTTGAATAAAGCAACACACAACACGCAGAAATATTTGGGTAGATTAGAGGCAATGGCTAGATGTACACAAATGCAGTTTTGCATTTCTTAAATAGTGACTTCATAGAAATCGCTATTTAATAAATGCAGAATGCTTTGTACAGAGATACCGATTTGCTAATAGCGATTCCTACAAAGTAGGAATAGTTATTAGGCAATCGGTATTAGGAAATCCCATTGCATTTTAGTCAATGGGCCAGCTTTGCATTTCCTAAATAGCGATTTCTAATTAAGAAACCACTATTTAGTAAATGCAAAACCAGGGATGGCAAAGGGGAAAAAGGTCCTGTAGAGCACACATATGCCTAAGGGGCTTGTGTGTGCTGTATTGCAATAAAAAAAAAAGCACCTTGGGGTGCTTTTTTAAAATTGCACTTGGTTACCACCAACTTCAAGTCAGTGGTAATTGCATCTCCTAATGCCTACGTCACATTAAGGAAATGCTTTGTACATCAGAATAGGAATCACACATAGGAAATCCCTATTTGCAATACAGGGTAGAAATCGCAATTTGCCATTCCTTAAAGGCCTTTGTAAATTAGAAAAAGGCCGTTTTGCATTTCCTAATTGCCCGAAATACCGATTCAGACCATTAAGAAATGCAAAAACGCTTTGTACATCTGGCCCAATGTTAGTACATTGCAATCAGATTGGGTGGTTCTGCGGCTTGAATGCTTGCCATTTCAAGAAGTAGCTCACACATTTGTATCACACCAGCTTGACCCTGCCTTCCATTCCTTTGTGGTTGGTTGAGTACTGTTAAATTGGGTTGTTGTAGCAGTTGTAAGACCTGGTATTCACACTACTTGAAGGTGCCTGTAGCGTGGTATGAAATGCTTTAAAAAAGACAAATTATTATTGTCATTAACATCAGAAGTAGCAATTTCACATTTGGAGTAAGTCATTATAAACTGAATAAAGCTTAATAAAGCTACTATGTGCACTTGACCAGCTAACAAAGATAATCCCTTTAAGCAAAGAAGAGAGTGTGATTCATATATAAGCATGGTGTGACTCAAACCACCCTGCCATAATTCATGAAGATAATCAAGGGTATATGTCAATCATTATCAAACAGTAAGAGAATAATGCACAATAATGTAAAGAAAAACTGTATTCTTATGATTCATTACATTTATTCCATTTAACACATTGATTATGCAATTGTAACCCACATCAGTACTTTGAAACAAACTTTTTATTGGAACAGCATGATAGTACTGAAAAAATATTGTGCAGTTTGTTAGATACTCAGTTTGTTTGTGAGTAATCAGAGTGCATTGTATATGTGAAGATTTGTGAGTCGACAGACCCAGGTCTCCATGATGCAAGGGTTTTATTAATGGTATTTTTCCCTAGTAGGAGTAGCATCTGCAGGCCTGCATCAGGAGAATGCTTAGTTGACGCTTAATCACAGGGTTTTTGTTGCACAGGTTCAGATGTATGTGATTAAAAATGTAAATCTCATTCCTGCATAGTGACTGTATCCTTTAGTAAAGCTGTAAATGAGTCTTTTTCTCTTCTTGATGTAAACTAACATAATTTGAGTGAAGCGCTGACTTCTGTTACACCACCAGACTCATAGCTGTGTAGATACTCAAGGTCAGTTAAGTGGCACATCTCTATATTCAGAAAGCAATAATTCCGTTGTATTTGTGGACCGATATACGTATTTCTCAATGCTTCTTGACTGGAAACTATGATGAGAAAACCAGCCTTTGGGTCTGTGCCTATTTTGCCTTGTGGATAAATTCAGCACACTCTGTTTGCGTCTTAATCGGACTTTCTGCTAAGCACATCAACTACCTCAATGTAGTTTCCTCAAAATCGACATTATGAAATTATTTCATTAGTTGGAATATAAGTTCTGATTAAAATGTGATGTCTTTGTCACTCTGAAAGCCGAAATAAAACATTGGTAGTAAAAAGAATTTCAACGACTTGCTAAATATGTATTCTTTCCCCACTCGCTGCCTCTTACATGCGATTCACATCCTAATCATTATCTCAGTGGTATGTTCGGTGCCTGGAAAGTTTACTATGATTTTTTCAAAATTTTGTATTTTTATCTGGACGTCAAAAGGATGGGCTTTTTGAGGTCAGAATCATTATGCTAAGCCTTGCACTAAATAATTTGATACTGAGGCAACAGTGTGAACAAGTAGTAGATACTGCAGATTTCAGGCCATGGAGTGAAAATGTTGCTGCACGATAAAATCATCCATTATTCATTACTTCCCCTACTGAGAAGTTTCGTTATTATTATTATTATTATTACTATTATTATTATTATTATTATTATTATTATTATTATTATTATTGTTGTTGTTGTTGTTTTTGTTAATATCACTGTTGTTATTATTATTACTGTTCATTTTATTATTGCTACTTGTAGTAGCAGTGGAGCCAGTAGTGGGTTGAAGCAGTAGTAGTAGTGTTGGTAGTAGTAGTAGAGGCAACAGTGTCCAGCATACCAAATACCACGAATTATTAATTATTCGAAAGCATTGGAGTAATACTACCAATACAACAGCAACTTTGCTCTTTAATATTGTACATATGCTAGATTGTCTTCCTGATGAAGGCCTCAATAGCGTTTTGAAGACCAAAACATTAACAACGTACCCTTTGAGTGTAGTAGGGCACTGGCATGATATCAAAGCAGTATTGTGCAACATTGTTATCCACGTTTGTATTCTTGTTCAACTTGCTTGTTGATCAAATCTGTCAGTATCAATCAAAATTAATTATTGAACATCAGACATACTGCTATACTCTGATTAACAAATAATTAATTTACAATTGTTTTCACAGATTGGGTCTTGGTGAGAACTGGATGAAGACCAAACACGCACAGAACTTTTAAAAGAATATTTTTGACAAGATATTCCTTTACAAGATTTCCATGACTGAGCTGAATTGCAAGATAATTAGGCACAGAGAACTAGCTACTGAAAAGCCATTCAGTAGTTGCCATCATCATTACATTGCTGCAAGCAAACTAGCTTGGTTCAGTTGTCACATGATCATTTAAGCTCCCTGTATTGAAAGGCTGAGAAATATTTGCAGAATACTGTGATTTTTGGGCGATTGTGTGATTGATAGAATATCCTCTCATTATGGTGATAGAGAAGTTCAACCACACTTTTCAAGTAGGATGTTTAGAGATGGGCAAACATTGATTGGAAAATATTTGTATATTCAAAGTTAGCAATCTGACCGTTTTAATTGTGTGAAAACAGTTTCATTCAGCTCCCGGGTAGGCAAAATGTGTGTTTGTCTTTTTTGCTATTTTGGATGACGAAAAAACGTGGAGGACACGTTTTGTTTGTCTGTTTTGTGTGACAAAATCATGGTTCACACTTTTTGTTTTTTTTCAGAAAATGTCTAACTCTTACGAACGAACCAACAATATTAGAAATAAAAAAAAAACGTTTATCAAGTGCAAGAAATGACCACAGCAGTATTGCGATAATTGGATGGCATTTCTAACAGCTATCTAAGAAGCTAGGACAATTGAGGAATAACAAATATTACTTCTTAACAAATAGTGGTACCGCTTTCACTGATTTGAAATACACAGTCCGCTTAGCTGAATTCTGGCCTTTGACACAAGTAGGCACAATAACCCACTGAGCTGCTTCACCTACCAAACGTAAATTAAATATAAAAAGTTGATTACATTAGTCATTTTGTGCACTTGCATTTATTTTGCTTATTCTTGTATTTATTTACTAATAATGTAAGGCGATTCATCTATCAGTATCATGCCATTGCTTGTACATCGATTTAATAGATTTCAGCTCTTACAAATACCAAGATAACTGGACTAGAGTTACTATTTTTAAGTTTTTGCTTGTTAGTCCATTTTGGGTTGCCAGGCACCTCCTGTCAACAGGCGCATCTTTATCCAGCCCTGAGTTTTTATCCTACAGCACATTGTTTGATACTTGCAGGACGATAACAGGAAGAAAAGAAAAAAAGAATTACACACCCCAGCATGCAAAACGTGGTTGGATAAAAGGTCAGGACTGGTAAATGTTCATTTATGCCAATGCTTTATTTAGTCAGTAGGCTCCAGATATTTTAAGTGGGCCTTGGCGGAAAATTCTGCTTTGCTGGCGGAGTTTGAGGAATTCGGCATCTTTCCGTTTCCGCGGAGAACACAGAGTGACTGATAGACTCAGCAACAGAGCAGAGTTTTCCCCCATTGTCGTGCGCTTGATGTAATTTTGCATGCGTGGGACGCGACTTCCGGTCACTCGCGAGTACAAATGAGATTTTTTACCCACCTGCGAGATTTAGAACCATGCCAGGGACTTACGGCGTGTCTTTTGTGATGTAGGCGAGAGCAAGTGAACACAATCGACCGCAGCTGCATTCGGGCGAAGCTCAAGCAGCTAAAATCTCCTTAAAAAGACAACTTTGAGTTAAAAACCTTTTCTAATGGACAGTTTGTGTTAATGTTTTTGTGCGAGTAGTTTTTTATTGTACTTGGTTTTTTTTTTCAACAACAGGAAGTGCCACATAGACTCCAACTTCCTGTTCCTATCCAGCAGGCTCCTCCCAGTGCTTTGACCATCTCCAGGTCACTGTTCACTTGGATTTCGAGCTGGAAGGATCACTTTTTTGTCTCCTGGATGTATGATTGGATTCAGGGACTTTCTTATAATTGAAATTTCACAAGTAAGTTCAAAAACACTTGGATAAGGGTGTTGTACAACTTGTTTGATAGAGGCCATGCACCAGGATTTATATGTACTTTTATATGATCATTTAAATGTATTGTTGTGAGTTGCCTGCATTTACGGCCTAGTTATAGTTTCACTGTAAGCCCAGTATTAGTCATGGCTACATGATGAAACAACTGTTTTTGGTGTCTGATGAACTGAAACACCATGGATGGCATTGGATTAAATATAACAAAATGTTGTTTGGCGGTATTATATATTTTTTCTGCAAATAGTGTATTGTGTGGTAATATTATGTACTTGATGCCTTTGTATGATGTGTGTTGTAGTTGTAAAAAGTTTTAGCCCCTTTAATTTTCATTTTTGGAATGACTCACTTAATGCTGTTTTTTGCTCCTGTACCAATGCCTTCTTTGTCCGG